>NC_067399.1:400445016-400750016 GCF_016432865.1 Antechinus flavipes | reverse complement strand
TTTATAATCCAGATAAATATGGAAAGATGTTTGAACTGACACAGTATATTAAGCAGAACCAAGAAGATACTTAATGACAACAAAAATATAAAATATAAAATCACTAAAGAGAAACCTACCTATAAGTGAGAGAAAAACCAATTATATCCCTAAGTGTAATTAAAGAAAAACTTGAAGGTTCCACAAAAGAGATATTGAAATATATATATTGATACTCTTTTAAAAGCAAGAGCAGGGAGCAAGGACTAATAGAAAACATAATATGGTATCAGCATCAGCTGTTTCTACTCAATTGTATCTGTCACAAGGGAATATGTGTAATGGGAAGTGATTGGTGTAAAGATGGAAGAAATCAGTAAGTTATAATTTTTTAAAAGATTAACTTGTTAGTAAAACAAAATATTGTTTTCTCTTTCCTAAGGAAGCACATAGAATAAGAGAGCAATACAATCTTGCATTCATTCAACTTCCTGGATGGAAACCTTAGCTGATTATTGATAGAGAAAAGCTAGAAGGAAAACCATTTAATCCAAACCCGTTATTTTTTTTTTTTTTTTGTAGATGAAGAAAATGATCCAACTCTGATGGGCTTGGCTCTTTTCAACAATGAAGTAATTCAAGACAATTCCAATAGATTTGTGATGAGGAGAGCCATCTGCATCCAAAGAGAGGACTATGGGCATTGAATGTGGCTAACAGGATTTTCACCTTTTCTGTTGTTCTTTGCTTGCCTTTTTTTCCCTTACCTTTTCATTTTTCCCCCTTTCTGTTCTGATTTTTCTTGTGCAACATGATAAATGTGGAAATATATGTAGAAGAATTGCACATATTTAACCTATATTGGATTACTTGCTGTCTAAAGGAGTGAGGTGAGAGAAGGGAGCAAGAAAAATTTGGAACCCAAGGTTTTGCAAAAACTAAAAAATTTTGAAAACTATCTTTGCATGTATTTTGAAAATAAAAAACTACTACTTAAAAGAAAATGATCTAAGAAGGCCAGAGAGGCATGAGGTAGACAGGCCTAGAATTAGAATCTAGACTTCTCCCTGACTTCTACTAGCTAGCATACTTTACAATATGTTAGTCTTAATAAATTCCTTGAGGGTAAGGTGATGGTAATTGACTTCTTTCATGATTCTCACATTCTAACACAAAGTTTGTCACAGAAGTGTTCCATAAATGACTTGAGTTATAAGACAGGAGTCAGGAAATCAGGGTTTAGACCTCATCTCTGATATTTACTAGCAATATGGTGACCATGAACAAGCTACTTAAACTTTCTCATCTGTTAAAATATGATAACGCCTACTTGGCTTATATCACATGAAGAATATTCTTTGAAAGCCTTAAAGCATGAAATAAAATGTTACTATTATTTTTAGTTGATCAAAATAAACTTGAAGATAGAGAATTATGTCCAAAGAGGATGACAGAGTAATTATTCAACTATGTCAAGACCCCTTCAATAAAATGTCTACATTAGACCTAGATCTGTAGACCTACAGTCTACAATAGACCTAGATCTGGCTGGCATGTTTGACCTCTGAGTGTTCCCAATAAAATGCACCCCTAACTGTAATTTGTAACTCAGAAATTACTGGAGCTGAGAAAACCAGGGACTTCAAGTCTGAGAACTACAATTTAGATTGAGTTAAATGCTTGCTAGGGAATGGATCAATGAGTCAGGGGAGGAGAGAACAACTCTACAATAAAGAATAGATCTTGCCTAAACTCTTGCTTTTAGCAAGCAGAGTCTTTGATTAAAAAACAAAAACAAAAGCAAAAACAAAAAAACACTACAGCCCTGAGGAACCCATTCAGAATTTCTAACCCTTAGGGCTATTCCTGTCACATGGAAAACAGAGAAATTAAGTAACCCAACTTTCTAAAGTATTTTATGGTTGTTCTTCCTAACAAGATTTAAAAGAATTAATGCGACAATTATTACAGATGTACAAAAATACTATTCTAAAGACTATATTTTAGATGGTGCTGTATGTAGAGTACCAAGCCTAGGAATAAGGAGGGCTCATCTTCAAACTCATCTTTGCGAGTTCAAATTTGCCCTCAAACACTTACTAGCTATGGGCAAGTTACTTAATCCAGTTTGCCTCAATTTCCTTATCTGTAAAAGGAATTTGGGAAGGAAAAGGTAAACTATTCCTGTTTATTTTTTACCAAGAAAACCAAGTGGAGTCACAAAGAGTTGAAAATGATGAAACAAACTATTCTTATTTCTGCTTAATTTTCTCTGCATCATTTAATATAAATCTTCCCAGTTTTCTCTGAATTCTTCTTTCATAATGTCATGTTGTAAATAGTTCTATTTTATAAGTGAAAAAGCTGAGATGTAGATAGATTTGAAAAACAAATTAAAAACTTGCCAAGGATTCAAATTCAGATTTTAGCATTTTTTTCCTACTATGGATAGAGATAATGGCAGATGGATCAATGTTACAAAAGTTCTTGGGTTCCATTCTGTACCAGTAGTCTACCCTAGATTATGTCTCAAGTTTTTTTAATACCTGGAAAGAACACCAGAATTGAAATTAGGGGATCAAGGTTCTAGTCCTGGCTGTTGGCAAACTGCTTTCCTTCTCTGGGGGTCCCAGGATGATTATAAATCTAGTGCTAGAAGGAAGGTCATCTAGTCCAACCCTCCTTTTCCCCCATATTATGGATAAGGAAAATAAAACCATTTAGTTTAAGTGACTTGCCCAAGATTACAAAAACAATGAGTGTCAGAGATAGGATATTAATTTATATCCTCTGACAACAATGTACTCTCCACTGTACCATACCATCTTCTTATAAAAACAATAATTTCTATTCTATCTTAAAGTTTGCAGAATTTATAAATACCTCATTTGATTCTCACACTAGCTATGGGAAGTACTGTTATTGTTTCCTTTTTGAGATAAACAAACTGAGCTAAATAGCATTTAAGTGACTTGCCTATCTAGTATCAGATACATTAAGTGTCAGACATAGGATTCAAACTTAGGTTTTCCAGACACCAAGTTTAGTTCTCTCCCCACTCTATACTCTAGTCCTCTACCCTGCTAACTTGTGTCCCCTGAGGTGTCAAGAGGATGAAATGAAATGCTGGATATGAGAACATTATATAATTAAGCACAGGAGGTGATTATTACATTTAGTACAATTTGACTTTAGATATTGGCTAAGATTCCTTCTAGTTCTCATTCTCTAGGACTTGTCTTTAGGGGTCTATTTGTCAAGTGTTCCCCCTCAATGTTGAGATTGGGAAGGGACCCCAAAAGGTTAGAATCACAGACCAGTTCACAATCAAGGAGACAAATTTGTCCATTTCTTCATGTCATTGATATGCTAATTTTTTGGCCTAGAGGTAGAACTGAAGAATGGTCTCAGGAATTTGGTTATCACTGACCAGCAGATTATGTATCTGCCAGTCAAAAGACTTTAGAATCATTAATAGAGGGATTGTTAAGTCAGAGGGCCTCAGAATTCCTAATATATCTTCCCTCAAGTCTAAGGAAGAAATATTATATTTCTAGGCCTGATGATTTTTACAATCATTGCAGGACAGATTGTTAGAAAAGAAGCACTCTAAGGTCAGGGAACTTTAAAATTATTATTATATTTCCCTTAGAAGCTTTACACCAAAACTAGCTTCTGGTAATAGCCTTTTGTCTTATTCCACTTCTAGGACATACCTTCAGAGGAGAAGTGAGCGGTACAGCAGTCTTGGTCTCCAAGCCAACGGTTACTTTTCCAGGGACGTTGATAGGAACTGGTTCTACTTCCAGGCTAGTGATCAATACTGGGTCATGTTCACCATCGCAGTTTTCCCAAGAAAAACCATTGACCTAAAATATAATTAAAGCATTTGGTGAAAAGGTAAACAAAAAAATTATATAACAAACTTCCAATCAATCATTTTTAACTAACTAATCATCTCTGAAACCAAGCGTTATCTAGCATCCAAAGGCTTTTGTGATCTATTTCTTTTTCCTCACTCTTGTATTTGAGGTATACAAAATTTTCTCATCTCTTAAATATATACCCCCTACAACTGTTAGACTAGATTTTCTTCACTGAACATATCACTTCCCATAGCTCCCACAGCTGTTTAAATGATTTCTTCATTAACTCTCTATCTACTCTTCAAGGCAGATCTCATATATATAAGAATATATAAGATCATATAAAAGAAGGCAGACAGAGGCTCAGTCAGTAGTTCAGCTGAAAAGATTGAGAGGGGAGCGTCAAGTGAGTTCAGCCAGAAGCCCTCGAACACATGAGAGATTCATTCCATCTTCCACCTTTGTGCTGGCTGGAGGCTGAAGAAAGCAGAGGCAAAAGGACAAAGCTGCAAGAGGTCTTAGAATCAAGGAGAGAGAGAGAGGCCTCTAAGAAAGCTAACCAGGCTTGGAAAGAGATAAGAAATAAACATTTGGATTTTTTCAGTGGGCTGTATTTTGGGTGATTATTACTTTTAACTGAAACTAAGGCTGAAGAAGTGAGGCTTAAGAGTGAGGCTGATCCCAAAGAAATACTAAAGGAGGGAAAGGGACCTGTATGTGCCAAAATGTTTGTGGCAGCCCTGTTTGTAGTGGCTAGAAACTGGAAAATGAATGGATGCCCATCAATTGGAGAATGGCTGGGTAAATTGTGGTATATGAATGTTATGGAATATTATTGTTCTGTAAGAAATGACCAGCAGGATTAATACAGAGAGGACTGGCGAGACTTACATGAACTGATGCTAAGTGAAATGAGCAGAACCAGGAGATCATTATACACTTCGACAACGATATTGTATGAGGACATATTTTGATGGAAGTGGATTTCTTTGACAAAGAGACCTAACTGAGTTTCAATTGATAAATGATGGACAGAAGCAGCTACACCCAAAGAAAGAACACTGGGAAACAAATGTGAACTATCTGCATTTTTGTTTTTCTTCCCGGGTTATTTATACCTTCTGAATCCAATTCTCCCTGTGCAACAAGAGAACTGTTCGGTTCTGCAAACATATATTGTATCTAGGATATAGTGCAACATATCCAACATATATGGGACTGCTTGCCATCTAGGGGAGGGGGTGGAGGGAGGGAAGGGAAAAATCAGAACAGAAACGAGTGCAAGGGATAATGTTGTAAAAAAATTACCCTGGCATGGAGTCTGTCAATATAAAGTAATTATTAAATAAAAATTAAAAAAAAAAAAAAAAAGAAAAAGAAAAAGAAAAAAAAAAAAAGAGTGAGGCTGAAGGAAAGGTCCCAGAAGACCAAAGGAAGGGTCATGGCTCATGTATATGAAGAGTCAGAGACTAAGGTCTGCATTATGTGCTTGGGTGAAGACATTGAGCCCATCCCCCTGGATGTGGGCATAGTATCTGTCTGTCTTGCCTCAGCAATGAACCCTACCCCAAGAAGTCTTTCCCATAGACAATGAAGCACTGAGTACCTTATAGCACCACAATTTATGCTAGATAAAACTTGAGAAGGAAAACAAAATGCAAGAAAACAACAAAGAGTAAAAATACTATGTTGTGATCCACAATCAGTTCCCACAGTCCTCTCTTTGGATGAAGACAGCTCTCTTAATCACATCATTGAAACTGGCATCAGTCATCTCATTGTTGGAAAGACTCATGTTCATCAAAATTGATCACTGTATGTGTGTAGTGGTATTTCAGAAGTATCGTAATTTGGACTTCTCTGATCAATAGTGATTTAAAGCACCTTTTCATATAACTAGAAATGATTTTTAATTTCTTCATCTGAAAATTGTTCATATCCTTTAACTATTTATCAATTGGCGAATGGCTTATAAATTTGAGTCAGTTCTCTATATATTTTAGAAATGAGGCCTTTATCAGAACTTTGAAATGTAAAAATGTTTTCCCATTTATTGCTTCCCTTCTAATCTTGTCTGCATTAGTTTTGTTTGTACTTAATATAATCAAAATTATCTATTTGGTGTTTAATAATGAGTTCCTTCTTTGTGAATTTGTCACAAATTCCTTCTCCAAAGATGCGAGAGGTAAATTATACTATGTTCTTCTAATTTGCTTATAATATCACTCTTTATGTGTAAATCATGAACCCATGAACCCTTAACTTGGTATAAGATATTAGGTATAGGTCAATGCCTAGTTTCTGCCATACTAGTTTCCAATTTTCCCAACAGTTTTGTCAAATAGTGATTTCTTATCCCCAAAGGTGGGGTCTTTGGATTTGCCAAATACTAGATTGCTATAGTTATTGACTATTTTGTCCTGTGAACCTAACCTATTCCACTGATCAACTATGACTGATGCTCTATAGTATAGTTTTAGGTCTGGCACAGCTAGGCCATGAAGATACTATTTTTATAAATATTTGCCAGCTAAGGAAACAGAGGCAGACTACACACCCCTCAGATTGGCTAAGATGACAGGAAAAGATAGTGGCAAATGTTGGAGGGGATGTGGGAAAACTGAGACACCGATTTGTTTAGTATCATGCAGCCATAAAGGGATAGTTAGATGGTACCACAGAGGGCCAGGACTGGTGGTAGGAAGACTTATCTTCCTGAATTAAAATCTGGCATCAGACTGTGTGACCTTAAGTAAGGCACCTAGGTAAGAGAGTTTTTCTTTATCCATAAAATGATCTGGAGAAGGAAATGGCAAACCATTCCAGTATCTTTGCCAAGAAACATGACCAAAACAATATACAGCCAAAAAGTATCTGTGGCTGAACTTGAACTCATATCTGTGAGAAAACTTATGTGGACTGTTTTTTTTTTTTTTTTTTAATATGCATGGGAAAAAGGAAAGCACTTAACTTATATAGTGGAAAAAGCAGTTGTCTCTGAACATTGTCTCAGGGATTGGATGTGGCCTCTAAGATACATTTCTAGATCCAGTTTTGGATCTAGAATAAAAACCTTACCTCTTCTTGGCCCTAAAGAACAGAACTAGGAACTATAGCAGGCAGAGGCTGCAGAGGCAAAATTTAGCTCAAAATAAGGAAACATTTGTTAATGAGAAAAATAGGTTATCTCAAAACAGAACAGTTCCTCATCATGAAAAGTTTTCAAGAAAGGATAATGAACACTTGTCAAGAATATTGATGAGGGGGTCCTACTCATTATTGGGTCAGATTACATATTTCTTAGGTCCCTTAATGGGAATGATTGGGCCTAGTTCCTGCAATGATTTGAATTAGTGGTGAAGACAAGGACAAGAACTCAGGAACTACAGAGTATAAACTTTTCTAGGGCCTCTCCCCCAGGACTTTTCTTCAACTAAAGCTTCCTTCCCCTCCCTCTCCCAACTGATGATCTCAGAAGCACAAGATTAAGTGTCAGCTTGGGGCCAAGATGCTGATAATTCTCTTGGGGAAAAAATATAGCATGATTAAGTGGGAAGTTACTTTTGCTTTTGCAAGGGTCCTAGGGTTTCGGTCCTGCAAAAGGTTCCTTGGAATATGGTCTCATGAAGAAGCAAAGCATCCCATGAACCTTGCCAACACCCAAGTAGAAGGTTAATGGAAAACCTGTTGGACTTGGCAATGAAAACTGGCTTCAAATCTTGGTCTCCAAACTCAAGTTTTTTATAAAATGGGCAAAGATATCTACAATGCCTATCTCCCAAGGTTATTGTACAGATCAAATGCAAACATTTTGTAAACCTTAAAGTGTTATGTAAATACCAACTATTATTATTACAAAGAGTTCCAATTGTGTGATTTTTCTAGGTCCAGATTACTTCAGGATTATCCCCTTCTTTAACAAGGCACCATAAAATTTACCCTTTCCACTACATCAATCTGCCTTCCTGCTTTGGACAGGTTTTCCTTAAGCATCCTGTCTTGTATGAGAATGGAATATTAGGAGCAATTAGGTGGCCAGTAGATAGGGTACTGACCCTGGAGTCAAGAGGACCCAAATTCAAATTCAGCCCCACACTTAATTAGCCTGTGTATGATCTTAGGCAAGTCACTTAACCCCATTGCCTTCCCTTCCCTCCCAGAGAAAGAGTAGACTATTAAATGGAATTTCTGTGATGCTTTAAGATATATGATACTTCCTCATGATGACTTTGTGAGAAAGGTATGCCCATTTTATAGATGAAGAAACAAGCTCAGAAAGTTACCATAATTTATCCAAGGTTACATAATTAAATGAACACCTGTCAGAGATGGGATCAGACTCCCAAGTCCAGAGCTTTTCTTATCACATACTGTTTCTCAGCGCTAAGAAAAGCCACCAACTAGGAAGACTAGGATGATGAATGACCTTTCCACCCACCCCATCCCCATCACATAGTTACAGCTTCAGGATAACAGATAAAAGAAATTATAGTTAATTATTGGGCAAAACTTCAAGGCATCCAGTACCAGTATGATTCAGGGATTTGTGACTCTTTTCCCTGAAAAAATATGAAAAGTACACACAGGGGTGTATTGACTTTTCAAAGATTTAATTACCATAGAAAAGTTAAGGGGCTACCTAGCAATCTGACAGAACAGAACTTTTATGTTTTTCCCCTTACCAAAAATGAAAAACCCAGCTATTCACAGCATAGTACAGGTTAAAGAAAATTGATCTGGGAGGCAGAAAAGATTGTTTTTTTTCCTGGCCTTGGCTATGTACGACTGTGGATAAGTCATTCATTACCCTTCTTTCTACTTCAGTTTGCTCTTTTTTAAACTTAGGTATCTTATAATAGATGAACTGAAACTCCTCTCAGTTTTAAAATTCCATGCTCTCCATCCCATGATCAGAAGCAAAGGACTGTTTGGGAAAGAATTGGGGAGAACTTACAGGGGGATAAGGAAGGGAGGAAAGGAAGTTATCCTCACCAAGGAATGGGGAACTGTCTGGGTCTTCATTCCTGCTGCCCTTCCCTTTATGCATCATAATCTTGGGGCTTTCCAGAGTCCCCCAAGAAAGAAACGGAGAATTCATATTGGCCCCCCTTGGAAGGTCTGAAATCTCAAAGCAAATTATTGAGTTTATAAGAAAGACCCCCTAGCTCCTCGGTAAATGTCAGTCAACAATAAGTGCAATTTAGTATAAAGTGTAGGACTGATCTAGGAGCCAAGAACAGTAAAATCGTCCGGTGAGGCTACTTTTCTTTTTGGCCCTAGGCACTTCATAGCATTCAGGGCTGATAGGATCTCAATAACCATCTTCCAAGAATCCGTTTCATCACGGATGAAGGAAATGGATCTCCAGAAAGCTTAAGTGACTTGACCAAAGTCAACAGCACATTTCCTCTGCTGTTAAATGAGAGAGTGATTATTCCACCTCTGAGATTCCTTTCAACTCCATGATCTTTAGTAAGTAAGGGAGAAGACTAAGATACTTCGTCCCAGAGTTTAACTTGACTGGGGCAAGGGATAGGAAAGATTGTGCTGGAGATGGAAATTCTATCTCTATTAACCCACCTTTGAATCAGCAATACGGGCTACCCTCCCCGGTTCCCTGTAATTGTCCCCTGCAATCAGAGACGCCTTCCCCCATTCTCCATTCTCCGGGGCGGGGAGTGGGATGCAGCTGCGCGAAGAGAGGGTGAAATAAGGAAGGGGCGCCCCACATTCGGCAACTCACCATCTTCTGGCGGAGCAGACCCTTACTGGCGGGAGCAGGCCCGGCGAAAGATACAACCAAAAGCACAAGTAGAGAAAGGGACTTCATGGTGTCTGTCAGCAGATGCAGGTAGCAGCACTTGGAGATGCGCCTTTAAGGATTGAAGAGGGCAGGCAAATATACGCTCCGCCCAACACCACACCTCCCGGACCAGATTGCTACAATCCAGTGGCGTGGGGCTGTCCGCATCAGGGCTTACGTCCTGTCAGCTCCACCCACTTCCCCTCCCTGACTCTAGAAACTGAGGTCAGCTGGGCCGAGTCGGAGAGATCGAGAGATTGTAATCGCGAACTTATGGGACACTACCTCGATACTTAGAAGGCCACGGTTTTCTGGAAAGGGAAGGAGCGATCTGCATCTATTTTATCACTTTGGCCTTCCTAGCCAGCCCGATGGGGGTAGGTCCCGGCCGATTAATTACTTTTCCCCATCTTACAGATCAGGAAAGCCCTATTAGATGGCTCGTCTCGTGGTTAATAAATGACTTAGCACTTGTATCGCGTTATTTTCCAATACTTTTAAATTATCATCTCTAACAATCCTAGGCGGCGTTATCAGATTCTACGTACTTTTTTAAGAGGATGAGAAAAGAGAAAGGAAGTGAAAAGGTTCGATGAGTAAATGATGAAAACTGATTATCTGTGGCATTGGTTGTTTTGACCAGGTTTAGATCAATGTATTTCTTGTCTTTCCCTACCAGCCTTATATATGTGCCTTAAAGTCCACTGTTCGGTGACCTTGACCCACAAATTCATAGATAGTGAGAGCCAAAGCTTCCCTTAAGGCAATTTGAATAATTCCTTGAAAGCCAGGTGGGACAAAAGTTAACGATCCCCAGTTGCAAAGCACTTCTGTTTGGAAAAGCCACACACCGACGGAAGAACCCTGGGATCAAATGACAGCTGAGAGTCTTAGAAATATAGAACTGGAAAAGAAAAGACTATGAAATAAAATAGTGAGATAGGTAGAAACCAAGACTTAGAGAAGGAAAAGAATATTATCCACATCTAAATATATTTTTCTTCAGTTTTCGAAGAACTTTTCCTGTAGTCTTTTCAGAGGCAGCTGTAGGGGAGTGGCTTGAGTACTCAGCTTAGAGTCAATGAGATTCAAACCAACCCGGGACACCATTAGAAAGGCGTTGGACAAATCATTTAACTCCAGAGTTTGTTTCCAGGCATTATTATTGGAGTTAAGTGAATAGAGAGCTGATCTCAGAGCCAGAAAACCTAGGTTCATGTTTTACATAGTAGCTGTGTGAACCTGAGAAAGTCACTAATTTCCCTAAACCTTAGTTTCTTATCTGTCAAACAAGAGAAACGGTTAAAGTTTCTTAAACTGTGGCTCATGCCCAAAAAGTTATCAAACTGTGCATGTCCTTTGATCCAGCAGTGCTACTACTGGGCTTATACCCCAAAGAGATATAAAAGAAGGGAAAGGGACCTGTATGTGCCAAAATGTTTGTGGCAGCCCTGTTTGTAATGGATAGAAGCTGGAAAATGAATGGATGCCCATCAATTGGAGAATGGCTGGGTAAATTGTGGTATATGAATGTTATGGAATATTATTGTTCTGTAAGGAACGACCAGCAGGATGAATACAGAGAGGCCTGGAGAGACTTACATGAACTGATGCTAAGTGAAATGAGCAGAACCAGGAGATCATTATACACTTCAACAACGACACTGTATGAGGATGTATTCTGATGGAAGTGGATTTCTTTGACAAAGAAAAGATCTAACTCAGTTTCAATTGATCAAGGATGGACAGAAGCAGCTACACCCAAAGAAAGAATACTGGGAAATGAATATAAACTGCTTGCATTTTTGTTTTTCTTCCTGGATTATTTTAAACTTCTGAATCCAATTCTTCCTGTGCAATAAGAAAGCTGTTCGGTTCTGCAAACATATTGTATCTAGGATATACTGTAACCTATTTAACATGTATAGGACTGCTTGCCATCTGGGGGAGGGGCTCAGAGGAGGGAGGAAAAAGTCAGAACAGAAGTGAGTGCAAGGGATAATGTTAAAAAATTACCCTGGCATGGGTTCTGTCAAAAAAAAAGTTATAATTATAAAAAATAATAATAATAAAAATTAAAAAAATAATAAACTGTGACTCAAGATCCAATATGGGGTTGAAAGAGTATAGATTCAAGGGGGCTTTAGAATCACTACCACTTTGTTAGAAGCACTCTAAGGTAGGAGAGGGAACCTCCTTAGTGCTATCTCCCCTAGAATTTATAGTCATTCAGGGTCTTGTAACTGAATGTGAAGGTTGCAAAAAATGTAGCCACAGTAAAAGATTTTTGAGCACAACAACCAAAAATTAATTCAAAATCAAATATGCAATGTATCCAAGGTCTTTCTAACAGTGCTTGCTCTTTTTGCATAACCAGACTTCACTGCAACCTTGGTTCTGAACATATAACATAAACACTTTTGCACTGACCATGCACAAGTATTGCCAGAAACATCTTGGCTCAGATTAGAGATGGGGTTACATAAAAATTTCTCAAGTGAAAAGAAATCGGGACTGGAAAAAGTTTAAGAAGCCCTAATCTAGATGATCCCTGTGGATCTATAATCATCAATTGAAAAATGGGAATGATATTTACATTATGTATTATTTCACAGGGTTGTGGTGACCCAGTTATTTTGCAGAACCTCAGAGCACTTGAAATGGAATTCAGTGACACAAACATTTTGTGAGGTCCTATGGGTAGATATTATTATTACTGTCATTCTGTTGTGTCAAGGTTCCCTTTTAATATCGTGATTCAGTTTCTCCAATTGTCCTATTTAGTTATTCTGCCTCAGGTTATAACCTTTCCCACTTAATGTTTGATGAGATAAAGATCTACCTCAGTTGCTCTACTTCAGAACCCCAGGCTATAATCATTCGCTCTTAAATGGTTGATGAGATGAAGATTTCATATCTTTAGATTATAGATATTCCTTCTTAATGTTTGACAGGATAAAGGTTTATCCATTTTAGATGTCATTAGAATATTAGTAACCTCCCTCCATTGTGTCATTCTAGGGGCCTCCCCCATCATTAGGTTATCCCCACCCAGGTACCTCCCCCATTATGTCATTGTTCTTGTTAGCCTTTAAAAAAGCTTGCAGTCCCAATACTCAGGGCTGAACTCTTTGAGATGATAGTTTCATCCAGCCCTGGGACCAAGGTCCATTTGGTCCCAGTATTTCTCTCCATTTAATAAACTATTGAATTGGTCTCTAATCTATTTCTTGCTCAGTTTCTTTGGCATTACAATTCCATAACTGAAGTAACTGAGACCCAGAGAAATCATTTTGTAGTTCAAAGAGCACTGAATTTGCTATTTCTCCAAGCCTTGGATTCTCCATCTGCCAAATGAGGTGATTGTAAAATTCCCTTCTATGATCTATGATCTATGGCTTGTCCAAGATCATATGACAGCACTAGGAGGGGGAAGGAGTAGACAGCTGAAGCTCTAACCCTAGCTCCTGAACATTGCCCTGAAGGCTTGATTTCTTGGAGATGGGACTAGCAGTCCTGAGTCTGAGGAATAATTTACTTAAACCACTTTTCCCCTTGGCCTCAAAATCATGTATTGCATTCTTTTCTGAAAGGCTGACTCCTATTTGCCTCATGTCCAGAGATCTTAAAGGTAATCTCAAATCAATCCTTGATGTTAATAAGGGTGATTCCAAAATCCCACTTCCTCTCATTTGAAATAACAGGATTAAGTTTAATGAGATAATTATTTTAAAAGCCATTGAGACCGTCAGGAAATCTATTACAATCAAAAGACCAGGAACTCATCAACCAGAACTAGGTCAATTTACTCCTCCCTGGCTCTAGTCTACCTTTTCAGGTTTATTTCATAATATTCTCCTTTGCCCACCGTTCTGTACAATCAAAATGGTCTCTTATTATTCCTCATACCCAATATCCTGCCTCTCCTATCCATGTAGATTGTACCCCATTTCGGGAATATAATCCCTCTTCCCCATTGTTGTTTTTTTAGTCACATCTGAATCTTTGTGACCCCATTTGGAGTTTTCTTGGCAAAGATACTAGAGTGGTTTGCCATTTCCTCCTCCAGCTCATTTTACAGATGAGGAAACTGAAGCAAACAGGGTTAACTAAATTGCCCAGAATCATACAGCTATTAACTGTCTGAGGCCAGCGCTTTGTTGTTGTTGAATCATTCGATTTTCCATAACCCCCATTTGGGATTTTCTTGGCAAAGATATTGGAGTGGCTCATTTTACAGGTAAGAAAACTGAGGCAAAGTAACTTGTCCAAGTCACAGACTTGAATTTAGGAAATTAAGTCTTCCTGATTCCAAACTCAGTAATCTTTCCACTGCACCACCTAAGTGCCCCCTAGAATCCCCTAGCTTCTTTCAAAATCAGTTCCAGTGGTGTTTTCAATAGGAATCCCACCTGGGATCCCAGAGTTACTGTTGCCCTCTAGGCCAGAAATTACTTTGTGTCTACTTTATATTTATTTTGCTATTGTGGATTTTCACTTTCCCACCTCAATCTCCAGTTTATTAGAATGTAACTGTTTTAGTCTTTTTATGCATTGTTCCTGGCTTGAAATTTAGGTGATTGTGGACTTGAATGGATGAATGACACAAATTCCTAGGTCTGATTTGGAGACCTAGGCCTGCCTAGGGGCTGGGGCCTTTGATTCCACAAAAAAAAAAAAAAAAACAGAATCCTTTCTTTCCCGTCCCCTCTTTCAAACAAGCAAATTTCACCCTCCTGATCTCTCTGAGGTCACTGCCACACTATTAGACTCACATCATTGAGGGTTCAAGGTCCATGACCAAAGACTGTTTCTTAAATTTCAGTTCCTTGAGTTTAAGAAGCTAACATCCTGCATAATTATGGGTTGGGGGAGTGGGGAAAGAAGGAGGTAGAGAGAAGTCCTGGAAAAAAACAAGCATGAGGCAGTGTAATGTATTGACCAATACAGATTCCTACAAAACTCCTTTGTCCAAGAGTCAGTTTCTGACTAGGAGTAAGAGGATTGGATTATACAGTCTACAGCAATTCTTCCCGCTCAATTTTTCTATGATTTCTATTTAGAGATACTATACAGCTCTGATATTTTAGGTTCAATTCTACAATGCACCTACTCTATGAAGTTCCTGCCTTTACTCTGCCATCTTGGCTCCATCCAGTGCCTATTATATGTAATGAACTATGTTCAATATTGGGGAATAAAAAATAAAAAATGGCATAATCCTTGCTTCAGAAAGTCTAGATTATGAAGAAGAATATGGCACATTACACCTATAAGTATAATTCAAGATAAAAAAAATAACAAGGTTAAAAAAAAAAGACCAGACAAAACATGAGGAATATTTGAAAGGGAGGCCTCCAATCTACTTCTGAAGCAGCCACACAGTAAGAGTATATCCCAACTGAAGTTCTCTACCTCTAGCCTTCCTAACAGTTTAAATGAAGTATTCGAAAGTAAGAAAGGTGAAAGACTGCCACCAAAATGATCCTATTAAGCCCATCCACCTGGATTTCCTGGACTATAAAGCCCACATTAGAAAGTAAATAAGCCTGCTCCCAAGTGAACAAATAGGAAGCACTTATTGTTGAGATGTTCCTTGTGTTCATTATGGGCGTAGTGAGACACACACATGTACCATACACTATGTTAAGTTCTCTCAGATGAGATATGGGAGAGCAATTACTGATTTAAAAGGAGAAGTTCATAGTTTGTAATAAATTTACAATGGGTGTTCTCTCTGCCAAAAGTCACCTTTATTCATGAGAAAAGGTCATAGATAAAATCCAAAGATGATTTTGTGATATACAATTCTTCTTTCACATGACATCCCTTTAATATATGAAGTCTGATATTTTGTCAACCCCTATAGCTTTTCATCTCTCCATGGTAAATATTTTTAGTTCCTTCAAATAATCAATTTATGATTTATTTCCCAGTCCTCTTACTTATGTTGGTTGCTATCCTATAGAGATAATCTAGAGATAATTCAATGGCCCAATGCTTAACATGCTGGACTGGAGTTAGAAAACTTGAGTTTGATTCATCTTGAAACACTAACTGTGACTCTGGGTAAGCCAATTAACCTCTGTCTCAGTTTCCTCATTTATAAAATGGGGATTTATTGTTGCTCAGTTATATTTGACTCTTCACAACCCCATTTGGAGTTTTCTTAGCAAAGACACTGGAGTGGTTTGCCATTTTCTCCTGGTCATTTTACAGATAAGAGAAAATGAGGCAAGCAAGTTAAATGACTTGCCCAGGATCATAAGTGTCAGGGTTAGATTTGAACTCAAAGCTTTCTTACTCCTGTACCACCTAGCTAATCCAAAATAGAGATATTTCTTAAGGTTAAAAGAATCAAACAGATATTTGTAAAGCACTTTGCAAACCTGAAAGTGTTATGTAAATGCTAGCTATGATAATGACAATGACACTTGTCTTTGTCCTCTTTAAAATGTAATACCTAAAGTGATCACTTCCTTCTAAGGTTCCCATCTTTTCTACTTCCACAACTGGTCCCTACTGATTATAATTAATTATAGAATAGTAACACCCCTTGTTTTTCTTTTTATGTTTTGGAGGTTGGAAGAATGTAATATTATTAAGGCATGTCTAGAATTTACAACTTTTCTGTTTTTGACATATATGGAATTGCAACTAAGTGATAAAAACACTAGCCCTAGAGTCAGGAGGACCTGAGTTCAAATCTAGCCTCTGACATTTAGTAGCTGTGTAACCCTGAGTAAATCCTTTAATCCTGTTTGCCTCAGTTTTTCCTCATCTGTAAAATGAGTTAGAGAAGGAAATGGCAAACCACTCCAGTATCTTTGCCAAGAAAACCCCAAATGAGGTCACAGTTAGACATAACTGAAATGACTCAACAAAGAATCATAACAGATGAAATCTACCATTTCTACTAATATTAAGTCTTAGCTGCCAAGTTTATGATCAATTTTCTTCTTTCTTAAAACTTTGGATATAGTTTTTTCCTATAGTGATACCACTTTACTTTCTCCATCCATTGGTCCCCACTCTTGCTTTTCCCTTCCAGTTCCTAGATTTTATCATCCTTTTGATCCATCCTATTCCCTTTGAATAAAAGATAACCTCCCAAAGTCTTATTTATTGTAGGCATAAACCCCATTGCCCTATTAGAGACAATGTAAGTATTACAATGGATAGAGCACTGGGCTTTGAGTAAGAAGGACCTGAGTTCAAATATGACTTCAGGCACTAATAGTATGACACTAGTGGGCATATCACTTAAAACTGTTTGCCTCAGTTTCCTCAACTGTAGGAGGAAAGAAGGGAGAAAGAAAAAAAAAGAAAGAAGAAGAGAAGGAAGGAAAGAATAAGGGACAAAGAAAGACTGGTTTTGACCATTACCTCTTATCCTGAGGATTGTCTTTTGTGAATTAATGGGCCTTTCTACGCACTATTTCTATGCTCTATTTGTACAATCTATCTTCTACTCCTTCAGTATCTGCCAGATACAGGAGGGGGGGGTGGCATTTTCTTTCTCCTCCACCATTTTTAAAGCTTACTGGATCAGGTCCACAAAACTCCAAGCAAATAATATGTTTATTGACCTTTAGTTAGGCACCCTCAGTCTCTCAGTGCACTGTGTCTATATTTTGAAGACTCTGACACTTTGTGTTCTACATTAAAGAACCACTTTCAGCTCTAACATTCTGTGATTCTGTGTCAGCTACAGTCAGACTCCAGATCTGAAGGGAGGGAAGGCTGCCCTGGGTAGATCAAAGAACAGCTATATACCTGCTCCCATTCCCCAGAAAAAGGAGCTCTTTCAGCTTAGATAGGGTAGAGGACTAGAGCTAAAAGGAACTGGCCAGATGCCTATTCTCTTGAAGGGGAGGAGGTCCTGAGGGGTCAGTTAGGTTGTTGAGCCTGATTGTGGCTCACACTTCAGGGACAGGAGTTATTTTTAGCTGCCTAAGGAGGAATGTGGCACTCCATCCTTATTTAGTCATCAGAAGAGCTTGTGAGCTAGAGAAAGGGGGCAGGCAGCTGGCTGGGAAGGAGATGGGGCACACAGATTGCCCCTTTCTGTAGCTTGTGGCTTCTCTTCTAACTGCTTCCACATATCATTTCAGCTCAGGGAGAGTGATCTACAGCAGAAGACCCAGAAAGAGAATATTGCCCAATTCAGATAGATCTTTTCTCTTTTCTGAAGCTATTCTTTTACTCTTCCCCATAGTGTTTTCTTTTAGATCTATGAAGACATTAATGATAACCTCTGTACTTTTTGCAGTTTTATAGCACCATTCTATAATTCAAACTTAAATTATAACCCAGTTGGGTAAATAGATAAGGCAGAGATAACTATCACTCTTTTCAAAAGTGAGGAAACAAAGTCATACTTGAGTCTGGCAGATCCTGGACTAGTCCCAGATCTTGTGACTTTCAGTTCAAGTCTCTTTCTACTACAATAGGTTCTCTTTCTAGGGAAAGAAGGCTAAGAGGAATGAATGTCCCAGCCTCTCACTTATAAGTTATGTGACCTTCACAGATTGAAGCATATTTTTTTAAATTTTATTTTTCTTGAGAGTATTGTATTTCTTGAGAGGGGATAGATATCTGTTTTCTTTCACAATGTGACTTTTGTGAAAATGTTTTGCATGACTACATGTGCATTCTCAATTGGGGAGGAAGAAAGAGAGAGACTCTGGAACTCACAAGTTTTAAAAACAAATATAAAAAATTGTTTTACATATAACTGGGGAAAATAAAAATATTAAATCACAAGTTATGTGAACTTGACCAACTGATTTTTCTCATTTTCCTCATCTATAAAATGAAGATAATAATCCTTGCATTATGTAAACATACATATATTTCATAAAAAGTAAGATAGTACATATAAAGTGCTTAGTAATTGTAAAGTACTGCATTAGCATGACTTTTTTTTAAATGTGTTCTTAAAGAAGAGGGGAGGACAGAGATTCTTGTTGATCTCACCCATAGGCAATAATTCAGAGTTAGAAGTAGAAATGTATTAGTCAAATTTAAACATCTTGCTTAGGGTCTGAGCAATGTAGGATACATTTCATGTTTAATCTTTGTTACTAACATAGTCTCCATCATCTTAAGTCTAGACAACTAACAAAATCCCCAAATTAAACCCTGACTTGTAATTTGCTGAGAAGGGGGAATGAGAGAAAGAGAGGACAGAGATAGAGACAGAAACAGAGACAAATTCCTAGGGAAGGAAGGAGTATAGGAAGAGAGAAATTTGTTGAATGTCATATTAGTTAGTCATTAGTAGAGTTGGAAATCCAACAGTGAAGTGTGCAATGAGTTTGAGGACAGAGAAGTTAGATTCAAATTGCAGTCCTTCTTTGACAATGTATGTAACCATACGCAAATCATTTCACATCTTAGCTTTAGTTTCCTTTTTCTAGGCAGTGAGAGTGGATAGAGCCTGTATTTCATATCAGAAAGATCTTATTCAAATTTGGTCTCAGTTACTTGCTAACTGTGTGATCTTAAGCAGTCATTTAATCTTGGTTTACCTCAGTTTCCTTACCTGTAAAATGGGGATAATAATAGCACTGTCTCCCAGGGTTATGAAGATCAAATGAGATAATATTTTTAAAGCACTTAACACAGTGCCTGGCACATAGTAAGCATTATATAAAGCTCAAAGCTATATAACATAGCTACATATAAGCTGTTCTAAAGTTATATTATCATTATCATCATCATCATCATCATCATTATTATTTAAGCAATAAGGATTTGGATCTCTAAGATTCCTTGTAGTTTTCAACTCTAAATCTATAACTATGATCATGACTGGCCTTACCAAATTGAAGGCCAGCATTAAAATCAAGACTTGGGTTCAAATCTTGCTTTTGACATATAACAGCTATATGACTATGAATAAATAATTTAACTTCTCAGTGCCTTATGCAGTTATCTATGACTGTAAGTGTCTTTCAGCTGAAATGTGTAAGAGTCGTGGTTCATAGTTTGAAAGAATTCAGAGATTCTCTTATAGTCACAAAAGAGTTTATTTATACCAAATCTAACATACTAGTCTCTTAAGAGAGTCAAGCAATTAAAGGAAATTTTGGAGAGTTTTTTATTCTGAAAATTTGGGGCCTAGCTAACCACTTTTAAGATTGTAAATTGTAAAAGAGAAATAAAGAAGGAGATGGTATCTTTTGGCAAGGTACTATCAATCAGACAGTTTTTGCAGAGGACAATTAAGGAGCAATAGATAAGAGTTTTTATTGCTCCACATTCCTTAACTAGATATTCAATTTTGAGTAGACACTGGACTCTGACCTATCATCTCTCCATTTCTGTTTTTGGGGGAGAAGAAATTGTGGGGATCAAGGGCTAAGGATCCATCATTGTCCTAGGTCCATGAACCTACAATTCTCAGTGACAAATAAATTCCAGTTGCCAATCTGCAGGAGGGAGTTTGCCCACCAGAAGTTCCCTATCCTAATGAACTCACAAGTCTTGCCACCTCCCTACTATATCTGCCATGGCATATGAACTCCTTATGGGCAGTCAGTAATATTACAACTCAGTACTTCAATTTTGCTGCCCTTCAGGTCAGGGCTGGGCAAAAGAAGCAGTGATGGTACCATTTAGGGAAGACATCCCATTGCTGCTGCACCTCTAGCTAAAGGAAATCCTGTTATCTCAGGCTGCTTAAAGGCAAGGAGAACCCATTTAAAGGTACAACTTTGGACTATTGTCTTAAGTAGTTTTTCCCCTTCTTGAAGCACTGGCATGGCTACCTAGTGAGAAGTAAATTGTCCAAAATTGTACAACATTACAGTGAAAGCTGGGCTAGACCCCCAAGTCTTTTGACCCTCTCTGAAGAATTCTTTTTATAACTCTAGAGGCCTACTTGAATAAAATAGAGAAATAGAAGGTCAATGAATTGGGCTTGCAACTAAAAAAAGCTAGAAAAGGAACAAATTAAAAACCCCCAGTCAAACACTAAATTTGAAATTCTAAAAATAAAAGGAGAGATTAAAAAATTTGAAAGTAAAAAACTATTGAATTAATAAATAAAACTAAGAGTTGGATTTATGAAAAAACCAACAAAATGGATAAACCCTTAGTAAATCTGATTAAAAAAAGGAAAGAGGAAAATCAAATTGTTAGTCTTAAAAATGAGAAGGGAAAACTCACCACTAATGAAGAGGAAATTAGAGCAATAATTAGGAGTTACTTTGCCCAACTTTATGCCAATAAATTCAATAACTTAAATGATATGGAAGAATATCTTCAAAAATATAGCTTGCCCAGATTAACAAAGGAAGAAGTAAATTGGTTAAACAGTCTCATTTTAGAAAAGAAATAGAACAAGTTATTAATCAACTCCCTAAGAAAAAATCCCCAGCACCAGATGGATTTACATGTGAATTCTACCAAACATTTAAAGAACAATTAACTCCAATGCTATATAAACTATTTGAAAAAATAGGGATTGAAGGAATCCTACCAAATTCCTTTTATGACACAGACATGGTATTGATACCTAAACTAGATAAGGTGAAAACAGAGAAAGAAAATTATAGACCAATCTCCCTAATGAATATTGATGCTAAAATCTTAAATAAAATATTAGCAAAAAGATTACAGAAAATCATCCCCACGATAATACACTATGACCAAGTAGGATATATACCAGGAATGCAGGGCTGGTTCAATATTAGGAAAACTATTAGCATATTTGACTATATCAATCACCAAATGAACAAAACACATATGATCATCTCAATAAATGCAGAAAAAGCATTTGATAAAATCCAACATCCATTCCTAATAAAAGCACTTGAAAGTATAGGAATAAATGGACTTCTCCTTAAAATAGTCAGGAGCATCTATTTAAAACCATCAATAAGCATCATATGTAATGGGGATAAACTGGAACCATTCCCAGTAAGATCAGGAGTAAAACAAGGTTGCCCACTATCACCACTGCTATTCAATATTGTATTAGAAATGCTAGCTTAAGCAATAAGAGTTGAGAAAGATATCAAAGGAATTAGAGTAGGTAATGAGGAAACCAAACTATCACTCTTTGCAGATGATATGATGGTATGCTTAGAGAGCCCCGCAGATTCTACTAAAAAGCTATTAGAAATAATCCACAACTCTATCAGAGTTGTAGGATACAAAATAAATCCACATAAATCCTCAGCATTTTGTACATCACTAATAATATCCAACAGCAAGAGATACTAAGAGAAATTCCATTCACAATAACTGTCAATAGCATAAAATATTTGGGAATCTATCTACCAAAGGAAAGTCAGGAATTATATGAGCAAAATTACAAAATTACAAAACATTACATTCCACACAAATAAAGTCAGATTTAAACAACTGGAAAAATATTAAGTGCTCTTGGATAGGCCACGCAAATATAATAAAGATGACAATACTCCCTAAACTAATCTATTTATTTAGTGCTACACCAATCAGACTCCCAAGAAACTATTTTAATGACCTAGATAAAATAACAACAAAATTCATATGGAAGAATAAAAGGTCAAGAATTTGAAGGGAACTAATGAAAACAATAAAATAAAATGAAGGTGGCCTAGCTGTAGCTGATCTAAAACTATATTATAAAGCAGCGGTCATGAAAACTATTTGGTATTGGCTAAGAAATAGACTAGTTGATCAGTGGAATAGGTTAGGGCCACAGGACAAAATAGTCAATAACTATGGCAATCTAGTGTTCAACAAACCCAAAGAGCCCAACTTTTGAGATAAGAATTCACTATTTGACAAAAACTGCTGGGAAAATTAGAAATTAGTATGGCAGAAACTAGGCATGGACCCACACTTAACCCCATACACCAAAATAAGATCAAAATGGGTTCATGATTTAGGCATAAAGAACGAGATTATAAATAAATTAGAGGAACTCAGGATCGTTTACTTCTCAGACTTGTGAAGGAGGAAGGAATTTGTGACCAAAGAAGAACTAGAAATCATTATTGATCACAAAATAGAAAATTTTTATTATATCAAATGAAAAAGGTTCTGATAAAGGCCTCATTTCCAAAATATATAGAAAATTAACTCTAATTTATAAGAAATCAAGCCATTCTCCTATTGATAAATGGTCAAAGGATATGAACAGATAATTTTCAGATGATGAAATTGAAACTATTTCTACTTATATGAAAGGGTGTTCCAAGTCACTATTGATCAGAGAAATGCAAATTAAGACAACTCTGAGATGCTACCACTTACCTATCAGATTGGTTAAGATGACCGGAAAAGATAATGGCGAATGTTGAAGAGGATGTGGGAAAACTGGGACACTGATGCATTGTTGGTGGAGTTGTGAACGGATCCAACCATTCTGGAGAGCAATTTGGAATTATGCTCAAAAAGTTATCAAACTGTGCATACCCTTTGATCCAGCAGTGTTACTACTGGGCTTATATCCCAAAGAGATATTAAGGAAGGGAAAGGGACTTGTAAGTGCCAAAAATGTTTGTGGGAGCCCTTTTTTGTAGTGGCTAGAAACTGGAAATTGAATGGATGCCCATCAATTGGAGAAGGTTGGGTAAATTGTGGTATATGAATGTTATGGAATATTATTGTTCTGTAAGAAATGACCAACAGGAAGACTACAGAGAGGCTTGAAGAGACTTACATGAAATGATGCTGAGTGAAATAAGAAGAACCAGGAGATCATTATACACTTCAACAACAATACTATATGAGGATGTATTCTGATAGAAGTGGATATCTTTGACAAAGAGAAGATCCAATTCAGCTCCAATTGATCAATGATGAACAGAATCAGCTACACCCAGGGAAGAAACACTGATAAATGAATGTGGATTACCTGCATTTTTGTTTTTCTTCCCAGGTTATTTTTACCTTCAGAATCCAATTTTTCTTGTGCAACAAGAGAACTGTATGGAGCCGCACACATATATTATATCTAAGATATACTTTAACATGTTTAACTTGTATAAGACTGCCTGCCATCTAGGGGAGAGGGTGGAGAGAGGGAAGGGAAAAGTTGGAACAGAAACAAGTGCAAGGGACAATATTGTAAAAATTACCCATGCATATGTTCTATCAATAAAAAGCTATAATTTAAAAAAAAAAGAATTCTTTCTCCTATATTATGCTGACTGAAGCAAAATCATAACACATAAGAACTAGAATGAGAATAGATCTTTGAAATATTTTAACCTGGGGTAGCTAGGTGGTGCAGTGGATAGAGCATCAGCCCTGAAGTCAGGAGGACCTAAATTCAAATCTGATATCAGACAATGCAGTCCTAGTTGTGTGACCCTGAGCAAGTCACTTAACCCCAATTGCCTCAGCAAAAAAAAGAAAGAAAGAAAGAAAGATTCTACCCCAAGGAATCTTGATTGATGCAGGTTCTCTGGGTTCTTTAAAAAATTGTTTTTATAACTGTGTTTCAAATGCTAAAAATCATTTTTATATGTAATTTGGGGAGAAATAAAGCATTAAATAAATATACACAACTGTATTTAAATATAATTGGTTACCTTTATAATCTTATGCATTTAAAAAATATTTTTCTAAGAAGCAATCTATTAGTTTTACCAAACTGGAGATAACACACAAATGAGTTTAATCCAACCTTCACATTTTGTAGCGGAGGAAATTCAGGCCCAGGGAGGTAGTGATGTCTCCAAAATCAGTATAGTTGGGATTTAAACCCAAGACATTTAACTCCAAATTCAGTATTTAAGATTGAGCTTTAAAGGTAAGCAGATAAGTAATACAATTTAGAATGTGGAGAAATGAAACTGATTTTAAAAAATTTCTACTCACATAAAATATTTAGTTATTTCTTTTTTCTTTTTTTTAAAGATTTCAATAGTATTTAATTATTTAATTTTCCAATTACATGTAGAGATCGTTTTCAACGATCATTAATTTTGTAAGATTTTGAGTTCCAGATTTTTTCTCCCTCCCAAGATAGCAAGCAATCTGATATAGGTTATATATGTACGACCATTTTAAACATATTTCCGTATTAGTCATGTTGTGAGAGAAAAAAAAATCATAACAAAGGGAAAGCCACGAGAAAGAAAAAGCAAATCAAAAAAAAAAAAAAAAAAAAAAAGGAAAATAGTATGCTTCCATTTGCTTTCAGTCTCCATGGATGAGGACGGCAATAAAATGTCCATTATTAAAGTCACCTCTTTGGTTAAAGCCACGGGGCCTTAAAAAAAAGTCGTCCGTTATGACTAACGTATTAATTCAGTCATTAATATTTAAGTAATAAGGGGAGTTTTGAGGGGGAAGATCGTGACATCTAGAGGCCAGGGGGAGGTGTGTGTGGAAATCTGAAGGAGGAATCAAAGGACTGGGTAGGTAGCACTAAACACTACAAATCCTCAGATCTGCTGGAGCTGTCACAACTTGAAAGATTTATCCTCTTCCCTGCACATGAAGAGTGCGAGTCCGTACTTGCTTTCTGCCCCTTTAAGAAAAGAGTTGGGGTGTGGTGAGGGAAATAGCCTACTGCAGTTACTGGAGCCAATCCAGGGCCCCGGTTTAAAAGGTAGTAAGACTGAATTTTAAAAACAAACGTGTTATAACCCCAGGCATTGGTAACCACAACACTGCCTGCCCCAGGCTGTCTCTGAGTCAGAGAGCATAGGAAGCTGCTCTCCAGCTCCTGCCCTATCAATTCAGAGACCGCAGTCATCGCGTTATCGTATTACACCAGTTGATGGGTCACACCAGGCTTGGAGACCAGACTTTCTTCTCATCTGTATGGCTTAAATTGTCATGTCAAATAGGACTAAGCGAGCCAGGTCCACTAAAAGAGCTCATAGGACTCAGAACCAGAAGAGGCAATAGAACGTACGTTAGAACATATCTAAAATGTCGGATCAAATGCGAGCATTTGGCAACCACTTTAGACACAATCTAATCCATTTCCCTTATTTTGCAGATGGGGAAACTGAGGCCCTAAGAAAAGAGAAGCAATTTGCCCAAGATTATTTAATAAGTTCATGGTAAAGAAAACAAGTGGTGCTCCTGACCTTCAGGGCATCTGATTTTTTCCATTCTTCCTCGTAAGACCATTTAAAATTCACAATTCCTTAACATAAAAAAAATTCAGTCTACCTTCATTCAATTTCACATTTGCCTTATGCTCTGCCCCTATTCTCCATTGTCCCAGTAGCTTTTTCTCTCCCTCCAACCTCTCAAAAATAAAAACCCAAAGCTTCAGGGATCTCGGAGATCCCTGAAAAAAGGAATGGGTGAGTGGATGGATGAATGAATGAATGAATGCGGAAAAAACTTTTTTGATGGGAATATGAATACAAAAGCAAGACAGTCCCTGCTTTTAAGGAAATCACTTTCAAATGGGGAAAAGACATTTAGGAGAAGGCAGGGAGTTAAGGCCTAGAAAGTCACTAAGATGATATTGAATAGAGGTATAAGACATGAATTTTCCAAAGATGATAATGTGATATACATTGGATACAGTTCTCAAAGCAAGAAGTGAAAAGGAGAAGGGGAAAGAAGAGGAGAAAAGACAAGGGGAAAAGTTGGGGGAAGAAGAGTGGGAAATTTTGTTGTAATGAAGAGCTTCCTAGAAGGTATCAACTTGAAGTCGTCATTCCTCCAATTTTTTAAATATACCTGCTTGTAGTCATCAAAACCATTTGGTAGAAATAAAGTAATTGATCAGTGGAATAGGTTAGATTCATAAGATACAATAGTCAATGACAATTACTAATGACTATAGTAATCCAGTGTTTAATAAACCCCAAAATTCCAGTTTCTGGGATAAGAACTCACTATTTGACAAAAGTCATTGGGAATATTGGAAAATAGTATGGCAGAAACTAGCCATTGACTCACACCTATCATCCTGTACAAAGATAAGGTCAAAATGAGTTCATGATTCAGATATAAATCATGATACTGTAAGCAAATTAGGAGAACAAGGGATAATCTAAGTTTCAGATCTGCAGAGAAGAAGGAATTTATGGCCAAAGAAGAACTAAAGAACATTGTGAAATACAAAATGGATAATTTTGATTAATCAAATTGTAAAAGGTTTTGTACAAACAAAACCAGTGCAGCCAAGATTAGAAGGGAAGCAGTAAAATAGGGAAAATTTTATATCCAAGGGCTCTGATAAAGGCCTCATTTCTAAAATATATACAGAATTGACTCAAATTTATAAGAATAAAAGCTGTTCTCCAGTTGATAAATGGTCAAAGGATATGAACAATTTTCAGATGAAGAAATTAAAGCCATTTCTAGTCATGAAAAAATGCTCTAAATCACAGTTGATCAGAGGAAGGCAAATTTAGACAACTCTAAGGTATATATCCCTCAGATTGGCTAAGATGACAGAAAAAGATAAAGATAAATATTGACATGGATATGGGAAAAGTAGTACACTAATACATTGTTGGTGGAATTGTGAAGTGATCAACCATTTTGGAGATCAATTTGTAAGTATGCCCAAAGAGCTATCAAATTGTTCATACTTTTTGATCCATCAATGTCTACTGGGTCTGTATCCCAAGAGATCATAAAAAAGGGGAAAGGACCCACATGTGCAAAAATGTTTGTAGCAGTCCTTTTTGTAGTGACAAGGAACTGGAAACTGAGTGGATGCCCATCAGGTGGGGAATGGCTGAATAAGTTATAATATATGAATGTAATGAAATATTATTGTTCTATGAGAAACGATCAGCAGGATGGTTTCAGAAAGGCTTGAAGAGACTTGCAAGAACTGATGAAAAGTGAAATGAATAGAATCAAGAGAACATTATACAAATAATAACAAGATTATGTGAGGATCAATTGTAATAGAATTGGCTCTCTTCAACAATGAGGCGATTCAGGCCAATTCCAATAGACTTGTGATGGTAAGAGCCATCTGCATCCAGAAAGAGGACCATGGGGACTGAATGTGGATCACAACATAGTATTTTTGCCTTGTTTGCTGGTTGTTTTTTTTTTCTTTCTCACTCTTTTCCCTTTTTGATCTGACTTGTCTTATGTAGCATGATAAATATTGCAATATGTTTAGAAGAATTGCACATGTATTGGATTACTTGCTGTCTAAGGGAAAGGGGAAAGGAAAGGGAAGGAGAAAAAATTAGAACCCAAGATTTTGAAAGGGTAAATGTTGAAAACTATCTTTGCATGTATTTTGAAAATAAAAAGCTATTATTTTTTTTAAAATAAAACTAAAAAATAAATATACCTGCTTGGTGGCATCTATTTTTATATTGCCAAAATTTCTTCCAGTTTTCTCTTCCCCTTCCAGAGAGTCATCCATACAACAAATAATATTTTTTAAAGAAAAAAATAACAAAACTGATCAATCCATTGAAAAAGTTCAAAAATATTAGCAGAGCTCCACCTATGGACCTCCCACTTCTACAAAAGAATAGAATGGAAGGATCTTCTCATATCTCTTCTTTGTGGCCATATTTCTGGGAAATTGTAACATTTATTTTTGATTGTTTTGTGAGGGTTCATATGTCATTTTTTGATTCTTTTTTAGTTTATATCATTGACTTTATTCATGTAAGTAAGAATTATGAAAACATGCTTTTCAGTATTCATCATATTCTTCATTTCCTTCAGTACAGTGATATTCTATTATATCCATGTACCACAATTTATTTAGCTATTTTCCCAAGTGATGAGTATATACTTTGTTTCCAGTTCTTTGCTACAACAAAAAGCACTTCCTATTAGTTGAATTTTTGCATTTGTATAATTCTAAATTGCTTTCCAAAATGGTTGTGTTGATTCTCAGTTTCATGATTAATTCAATGGTATATCTATGAGTTTGGGTACAATTTAAAGAGACTATGTGCACTATGTATTTATCTCAAGGAGGTCAATGACAAAGAAAAAACTCATATACACTAAAATATTTATAGCAGCACTTTGTTACAGAGATGTCTACTGTTTGGGAAATCACTAAACCAACTGTGATACTTAAAAAAAAATAGAATACTATTATACTATAGGAAACATTAATGTTGATTACAGAGAAATATGCCAGATTCTAAGGAACTGATACAAAGGAACCAAGTAGGATCAAAAAAACACAATTGTTACACTAATGGAAACAAAGAATCAGAATATCAATTTAGCAATGATTTTTATTTTTTTTTTATACAATGATGGTATTGTAAAAACAAATAACTTTGAACACTGTAAGAACTATGACTAATATAATGATCATTCATGATTCTGGAAGATCAATGATGAAACATACTATAGATAATATAGAGAGATGATGGATTTGGGATGTGAAATGTGTTACCTATATTATGTGTATGGTCATTAGCAATGATTTTTAAAAGAATGTTGTACACATGTATTGGTCAACCTGCCATCGGGGGGAGGGAATGGGGGGAAGGAGGGAAAAAAGTGAAACAAAAGGTTTGGCAATTGTCAATGCTGTAAAATTACCCATGCATATATCTTGTAAATAAAAAGCTATTTAAAAAAAAAGAATGTTGTACAAAATTATGTGATGATCAACTCAGATGGAGTTGGTTCTTTTCAACAATGAGATGATTCAGGCCAATTTCAATAGACTTGTGAGGGGAAAAGCCATCTACATCCAGAAAGAGGACAGTGGGGACTTAATGTGGTTCATGACATAGTATTTTTGAAGTGGAAGGGGAACTGTTCCCTTTAAGATTATCATTCTGAGATTGTGTTTCCTTTGATCAGGATCTCCCAGGATCAAGGAGTCCATACAGAGCCAAACCTTTCAGGAAATTCTAAATTCTCATTCAATTGAGAAATCCTGATCTGTTCTGTCCCAGCCTGGACCTGGTCTGATCTCCTCTGGCTTTCCCAGCCCCCATCAAGATACCCAATATAACAGCTTCCTTCATCTAAGGTCTTTGCAGATGGACCTAGATAGCTCACCCAACTGCCAGAACCATTCTGCCCACTGAGAAAGCATTCTCAGTGACAAAACTCCATTTCCCACTAGAAATTGATTTCTATCCAACAGTAAACTTTCATTTTGCAACTAATAATTTGGGAATTAGTGAATTTGTTCACTCTTAAAACCTGCAGCTGATTTAAAGGATATATATATATATATATATATATATATATATTTTTTTTTTGCTTAGTCAATTGGGGTTAAATGACTTGCCCAGGGTCACACAGCTAATAAACATTTAGTGTCTGAGATATGGGATTTGAACTCCCATTCCTCCTGAATTCAGAGCTGGTGCTCTATCCACTGCACCACCTAGCTGTCCCTTTAAAGGATATTCTTAACAACTTTCTTATTGCCACTAACCTCTTGACAACCAGGAATTGACATCACTCAAACCACATCATTTTCACCTTTTTTTAATGTTGCTTGCTTGTTTTTTTTTTTTCTTTCTCACTTTTTCCCCTTTATGATCTGATTTTTCTTTTGTAGCATAATAAATATGGAAATATGTTTAGAAGAATTGCACATGTTTAACCTATATTGGGTTACTTGCTGTCTAGAGGATGGGGGAAGAGAGAGAGAAATTTAGAATACAATTTGCAAGTGTGAATGTTGAAAACTATCTTTGCATGTATTTTAAAAATAAAGAGCTATTATTTAAAAAAATTTTAAATTAAAAAATGTTGTAAAATTATTATGACCAAGGTTGGCCCCCCAAAATAGATATGATATATATGTGTGTGTGTGTGTATATATATATATATATATGTGAGATGATGATGATGGCTATATATATAATGATGATGGTCAGGAGAACAATTCCTGATTCAAAAGGTGAAGCATAAAGCACATGTGAAAAAATCACAATGGTGTTCTCTTTGCCAAAGAGGCCCTTATTTTATTTATTTATTTTTATAGTTTTGCATTAAATACTTTTTAAAAATAATTATAACTTATTGACAGAGCCCATGCCTGGGTAATTTTTTACAACATTATCCTTTGCACTCACTTCTGTTCTGACTTTTCCCCTCCCTCCCTCTACTCCCTCCCCCAGATGGCAAACAGTCCTATACATGTTAAACATGTCACAGTATATCCTAGGTACAATATATGTATGAAGAACCGAACAGTTTTCTTGTTGCACAGGAAGAATTGGATTCAGAAGGTAAAAATAACCAGGGAAGAATAACCAAAATGCAAACAGTTTACATTCATTTCCCAGTTTCTTTCTTTGGGTGTAGCTGTTTCCATCAGAATACATCCTCATACAGTATTGTTGTTGAAGTATATAATGATCTCCTGGTTCTGCTCATTTCACTTAGCATCAGTTCATGTAAGTCTCTCCAAGCCTCTCTGTATTCATCCTGCTGGTCATTTCTTACAGAGCAATAATATTCCATAACATTCATATACCACAATTTACCCAACCATTCTCCAATTGATGGGCATCCATTCATTTTCCAGCTTCTATCCATTACAAACAGGGCTGCCACAAACATTTTGGCACTTACAGGTCCCTTTCCCTTCTTTAATATCTCTTTGGGGTATAAGCCCAGTAGTAGCACTGCTGGATCAAAGGGTATGCACAGTTTGATAACTTTTTGGGCATAATTCCAGATTGCTCTCCAGAATGGTTGGATTCGTTCACAACTCCACCAAAACTCCATCCAGTTTTCCCACATCCCCTCCAATATCTGTCATTATTTTTTCCTGTCATTTTAGCCAATCTGACAGGTGTGTAGTGGTATCTCAGAGTTGTCTTAATTTGCATTTCTCTGAGCGATAGTGATTTGGAACACTCTTTCATATGAGTGGAAATAGTTTCAATTTCATCATCTGAAAATTGTCTGTTCATATTCTTTGACCATTTATCAATTGGAGAATGGCTTGATCTCTTATAAATTAGAGTCAATTCTCTCTATATTTTGGAAATGAGGCCTTTATCAGAACCTTTAACTGTGAAAATGTTTTCCCAGTTTGTTGCTTCCCTTCTAATCTTGTTTGCATTAATTTTGTTTGTACAAAGGCTTTTTAATTTGATGTAATCAAAATTTTCTATTTTGTGATCAATAATGATCTCTAGTTCATCTTTGGTCACAAATTTCTTCCTCCTCCACAAGTCTGAAAGATAAACTATCCTATATTCCTCTAATTTATTTATAATTTCATTCTTTATGCCTAAATCATGGACTCATTTTGATCTTCTCTTGGTATATGGTGTTAAGTGTGGGTCCATGGAGGCCCTTATTTTAGAGATGATTTTGTGACATGCTTTAGCAGGGGATGAGGAAGTTAAAGGCTGGATCTAGGGAGTGACTAGAATGTATGTTAAGATGTTGAGATGATCATAAAGATAGTCTGGGAAAACTTGATTCCCTTCACAATTGTCTCAAAAATTAAAGATGCTAAATAGATAGTCTCAGAAGTGGGAGTTCTAAGAAATAGAGCCTGATAAAGAGTTTCAGCCTTATAGTATTCTATACAAACAAGAACTAGCTTCTTTTTTTATACCCTTTTGTCTACTTGATTATGGCTGATAATAGAAGTATGAGCTTCCCCCAGAGTTCTGATAAGGGAAGAGAATTAGCTGGTTTCAGAGTCCATATCAATAAATATAATAAATCTAAATAAGCAGGCAATTGGGGCAGTTAAGTAGCATAGTCGATAGATTGCTGGGCCTGGAATCAGGAAGATTCAGCTTCTGGGTTCAAATATGGTTTCATATACTTATCACTTGTATGATTCTGAGCAAATCACTTAACTCTGTTTGCCTTCTTTTTCTCATTTGTAAAATGAGCTGGAGAAGGACAAGGCTATCCACTCTAGTGTCTTTGCCCAGAAAACCCCAAGTAGGGAAATGCCTTAACAACTCTATGAAGGATTCCTTGATCCTTCCCAGCATGATCAATGCAGGCACAAAGAATCTGACACAATTGAACAACAAATCCATGAATATCATTAACAGACTTATCTATAACCCAAGGAGGTCAAAGAAGAAAATAATCCATGAGTTATATGAGTGTGTATCATCATTTTTTGTTGCAATAAAGAACTGAAATCATCATCAATTGGGAATGACTGAATAAATTGTGATATATTGATGTGATGGAATATTACTGAACTGTACGAAATAAGGAATTCAGAGATGCTTTGGAAGACTTCACAAGAACTAATGCAGAGTGGAATGAATAGAATCAGGAGAAGGAAATTTTTAAAATTACACTAGTCATGGAAAATATTTTTTAGAACTCAGAACTCTGATCATTGGATGCAGTGATTAATTATGACTTCAGAAAGATAATACTTATGAAATGTGTCTCCTACTTCCTGAGAGATAACTAACTAGAGATATAGGATGAAATATATATTTTCTTTTAAAAATATATTAAAATGAAATTGATACTGAAAGTCTTTAACATAATCAAATTATGTAACTAAAAGTGCTGCCTTTGGATACCAAAAAGCATTGACTACTCATGTCCTTTAACTCTTTTTTTCTATTGGATAATGGCATGACCTACATTTAAAAAATAACCATGTTAATTTCTTTTGTATGACTACTTATGTGTTAAAAGAGAGGGTTTACTTCTATGGGGGAAGAAAGAAGTGTTCAGGTAAATGAGTTAGTGGGAAATGATAGAAATGAAAAAAGATAGAAAAGGGCATAAATAAAACAAAAATATGAAGACAGCAAAGTTAAGGGAAAAACAGGTCAATTTTGTTGACTATTTTGTTCAATATATTATGTAAAAATTGGGGTAATGGATGGTTCAGGGCAAGAGTGCAGGGTTGAAGTCAAGAAGGCGCATCTTCCTGAGTTTAAATCTGGCCTCAGACACTAGCTGTGTGATCTAGGACAAGTCACTTAACTCTGTTTGCCTCAGTTTCCTCATCTGTAAAATGAATTGGAGAGGGAAATGGCAAACAATTCCAGTATTCTTGCCAAGAAAACCTCATAGGATCACAAGGAGTCAGACATGACTGAACAACAAACATGTAACAGAAGTTCCTGGGTTCGTATTCAAACTTCTTTTTGTTATTCCTTGGATATTACAATATTTATGTTAGGCAGTGATTGTTAGATTCATCAAGAAAAAGAAAAAAATTATGTTGGCAGGACAAAAATTATTCAGAGGAAAAATCAGATGTTTTCCATCTGTAACATCAAAGAGATTGCCAACAGCCTTCTTGTGAAGATCAAATGAGGTAAAATACATAAGAAGCTTTGCAGACCTTAAAATGCTATATAAGTGCTGGTCAGCATCATTGTCATCATTATCAACCTGCTTAGAAAACGACTAAATGTTAAAAGTCTTATTTGAAAGAAGAAACATTAAATAATTAATATTAAATCACATTCAAAGCAGTTTCCAATGATTTCAAGTTATAGTAACTATACTTGTACCATAGAATGATATATCTAGAATTGGAAAATACTTTAGAAGTCATTCAATCTAATCTCCTTTTCTTATGTTTAAGGAAACTAAGACCTCAAATGTTTTTACTTATAAATATTGTGCAGGGAAAGAGTTGTTTAAATAACTAAAATGATCATATACTATACATAAGAATCATTGATATAATAGCTAACATTTATATAGTACTGTGATGTTTATAATATAAATATTTTATTTGATCTTTACAATAATTCATGCCTGTTGTTTATCTTTTGTTTTCAAATTATTCTTGTTGTTGTTGTTTTACAAGTGAGATAACTAGGACTATGACAGAATATGTGACTTCCTGAGGTCACAAAGTTAAGTATCTGAGGCAGAATTTAAACTTTTGTCTTCCTGAGTGCAAGTCCAGTGTTCTGTACACTACCCCATCACTGCCACCATCACCACCACTCCCTTTATGTCTATAGACCTTTGTGCATAGTTACTTGAAAAACAAACATCTTCCTATTTTGTATTGTGATTAACCGACAAATATAAGGAAACCCTTTTAATTACATATGTTGAAATCGATGCCAAAAAGTTTTGCTATTTTATAAAGCATTAGTAATGATGTTGCATCAAGAAAGGTTTGCATATCATTTTTGAATTTTTAATGAAAACAACATGTGGAAATTATATTTGATTTTTCAGCTCGATTGAAATCAGGACAAAAGTACTAGTTAAAAATGTGGATCTGCTGGCAAATTTGAAATGTTCCATGTTTCACAAATGTTAGTATCAAAAATCATATATGAAGAATTACAAAAAGTTTTTCATGTAATCCAAAATATGTCTGAACAGGAAGACCTTCTAGACCATCCTTGACCAATAGTTATTTAAGAAGGATCTAGACTGATGCTAAGTGAAATGAGTACCACCAAGAGAACATTGTATACTGCAAGAAGATTATACGATGATCGATGATCAATTCTGATGGACATGGCTCTTTTCAACAATAAGATGATTCAGGCCATTTCCAATAGGATTGTAATGGAGAGAGCTATCTACATCCAGAAAGAGGACTATGGAGACTGAATGTGGATCACAACATAGTTTTTCCATCATTTTTGTTATTGTTTGTTTTTTTCTTTCTTTCTCATTTCCCCCCTTTTTTGCTTGTGCAGCATGATAAATGTGGAAATATGTTTAGAAGAATTGCATATGTTTAATCTATATTGGATTATTTGCTGTATGGGAAGGGAAGGAGAAGAATTTAGCACACAAGGTTTTTGCAAGGGTGAATGCTGAAAACTATCTTTTCATGTATTTTAAATATGAAAAGCTATTCTTTGAAAATAAAAAGTTATTATTAATTTTTTTTAAAAGGATCTAGGTGATAGATAGTGCTGGATTGGGAGTCAAGAAGATGAGTTCAAATCCTGCTTCAGATACTCCATAACTATGTGAACCTAGGCAAGTTATTTATCCTCCACCTCAATTATCTCACCTACAAAATGGGGATAATAGCATTGTTATTAGATTGTGAACTCCTTGAATGTAGGAACTACCTTTTACCTTCCTTTGTATCCCTAGCACTTAGCACAGTGTTTGGTATGTAATAGGTACTTAATAAATGTTTATTGACTGACTACTTCCTGAGTTATTGTGAAGATCAAGTGAAATAGCAGAAATAACATGTAATAACTGTGCAAACCTCAATGATGATGATGATGACTTCTATTAACTGTAACACTTTCTCTAGAAATCCTTTTCTGATCAGCCTGATTTCTCCCTCAGTTGATCTCTGATTGTCATAGTAACCAATACATCACAATATTACACAATACATCACAAAGTACTAAATTATATGCCAATTTTTGTGATTCTCTATTTTTATGATTATTATTATCATAACATTTCAATATTTCAACAATTTATGAAACACTATTATAACCCCTCCATGCCATTATGGAAGGGAGAGAGCGGATAAATGGAGAACCAGATATAGTAAGTTCTCACCGACTAATTCAGTATGATTCCAGGTTCTAAAGCTGAATGCCTTAACTCCATAAGATAACTTTTAGCACCTATTTGTGCAAGATCTCAAAGCACTTAACTAGCACATACCACAGGGGAAAAGAAAATCAGGAAGTTGGATCTTGTTTCCCAGGAAGGTTAAAAGCAACTGAATGAAAAATCTTCCTGAGACATGGAGATGCCAAGAATAGACTGCCTCTCTCATTCCACCCACCAATAAATTACCCACTGGCTTACCTACTTTTTTCCACTGAGCTAGTATTGAATACTGTTTTGCACATCCAAATTCTGAGGGGATCCCAGAGACCCAGCTATGACAGATTGTGATGAGATTGAGTGCTTTGAGCCTCTCTTAGCCATGTCCCATGAGTTATGTCGTGTTATTTTATATGTTATGTTATGTTACACAGAGGATAGTTTCACTATTGATGCTGATATTAGTTGAAGGGACATATTGTGCTTTATATTTTAAAGTACTTTCACAAACATCTCATTTGATTCTCACAGTATCTTCCCCATTTTTCAATATTTAAAAGGACTTATGACATCACAAACCTTCCTCTCCCTCTCATTCTGGGGGGATTCTTCTCCGTATCTTTCCAAAAAAACTTCATAGAGTATGTATCCAAAATGTTAGAGGCCCTCCTATGGGTTCTTTTAATATTGGATGGATACCAACACAATACAGGTCACACTTTGTTATCTCTCCTCCTTATTGATTGACCCACCTCCCTTTCCAGATATAGTATTTGTGATGATACCATGTTTCCAAATGCATCTCATGATGGCTAACACTTCAGCCTGCAAATGCTTCCACCTCTTGGGGCACCTGATCTCATAATATTCCATGATTCTCAGTTGTAGAGCATCACTAAAAGAATATTGATGCACAACAAACAAAAGCAAGTTTTTGAGACATCTTATTAGATGAAGCAGTAAGGAGTGAAGTGCCTTGACTCAGAACAGAGTTTGTAAGTGTTAGAATGCCAGATGTATTGTACTGGTTCAAGATGCAGGGCTCTTTCTATTATATTATATATAAATCCCTTGATTGCCAATATTTTTCAATTTTCATATCTTTTGGTTACCCATACTTCCTGGGTGTTGACTAGATGGAATAGTAGATTGGGCCTGAAGTCAGGAAGATTTGAGTTGAAATCCAGTCTCAGATGTTTGACAGCTATAAATTGCTATCTGCCTTAGTTTCCTCAAATGTAAAATGAGGATAATATTAGCAACCTATTTCCCAGTTTTGTTGTGAAGATCAATTTTTATTAATACCTGACACATGGTAGGTACCTGATAAATGCTCATTTCCTTCCTTCCCTTATTCAACATGAAGGGAAATAAATCCTGCTTTTTATCACAATAAGGACTGTGATAAAATGAGTGATTATTATTATTTTTTGTTGAGGCAATTGGGATTAAGTGACTTGCCCAGGGTCACACAGCCAGGAAGTGTTAAGTATTCAGGGCTGGTGCTCTATCCACTACACCAACTAGCTGCCCCCATTAAACAACTTTTTAAAAAAGTATTTGTGTGTAACAATTTTCTTTTTCTTTTCTTTTTAAATAGTATTTATTTTTCCAAATACATGCAAAGATAGTTTTCAATATTCATCTTTGCAAAATCTTGTGTTCCAGATTTTTCTCCTCCTCCTTCCTCTCTTTCCTCCAAGACGAGAGCAATCCAATATAGGTTAAATATGCTCAATTCTTTGAAACATATTCGTCATGCTGTTCAAAAAAACAAATCAGGTCAAAAGGGAAAAACTTAAGTGGGGGGAGGAAGCAACAATAACAACAAAGTGTTTTAATCCACATTCAGTCTTCTTAGTTCTCTCTCTGTTTGCAGATGGCACTTTTCAGCCTAAATCTATTGCAATTGCCTTAAATCACCTAATTGTTGAAAAGAGCCAAGTCCATCACGGTTGATCATCACATAATCTTGTTGTTACTATGTATATTATTCTCTTGATTTTGCTTATTTCATTCAGCATCAGTTCATGCAATTCTTTCCAGATTTTTCTAAAACCAGCCTGTTCATCATTTCTTATAGATGTGTAATAACTTTTTAAAGTATCATAAGGGTGTTCAAATATTTACCAAAACAATCGATTAAATTAGTGAGACTTTTTAGGGATACAAAAACCTCAGGTTTGTAGCTGCCATCCTTTTGCAAACTATAATTGACAAAACCAGTATAGGAGAATGGAAAAAACCTCAACTGGGAACCCAAGCACCTAGGTCTGAAGCTGAAAACTCAGGAATCCCAAAGTCCATGTCTATTCTCCTGGAAGACCTCTTCTTGCTTGGGTCTTAGCTGGGAGTTGTAAGGGAGCCTCGCAGCAATTCTGATCACCTGCCTCAGGCACCAGCCACTCTTCGCTTTTGTGAGGCCCTTCTCTTTGGACATTTACGGCAGTCACTGCCAGTGAGTAAGTTCAAGTCGGCTGCTTTCTGGTTCAGTTTCGGGGTCTTAGAGGCAGCCTCCGGGAGTCCCGCAAGGAGAATCTGATCTTCTCCCCCTCTACCCCTTCAGCCTGGAGTTTGGAGACTTTTCCCGGGAGACCCTCCCAAGAGGAGGATGGGCGGCAGAGGCAGCAAATTAAACTGCTACAAATCCTCCAGCAAGGTAAAGAAAACAGCGCTGAAGTTTGGTCCTCAGAAGTGCTGCCTTTGACTCGGGCTTTGCCAGGAGGGACCGAGAGGTTCTGGTCCATTGGGGTCCCGGGTCGGGTCGGGGAGGCTCTGAGTCTGTTCTGAGCCCCCCAATCCCAGCTGCGCTCCAGCTGGCCCCTGGCCACTAGACACCGGTTTGTGTTGGTGAGATTATCATGGAATCAGCCAGTGGAGGAGGCAGCTCTCTGTGCGTGGGTTTGCCTTGCACCAGCCCTGCCCCGGGACGGAGCTATCCTAGTACAGCTTAGTGTAGCCCAGCCCAGCCCTCCCTAGGAGTTCACTAGCACAGTCCCAGGCAACCGTGGCGGAGTATGTCGGAGGGGTATTAAAATTAGTATTGTACGGGAAGATGGAGCCTTGTAGAAGTGGGGCTGCAGAGGAACGGGGGATCTGGGATGTCCTAGCCAGAACCCCATGAATGAGCTCCCCTCTTTCCTTCCTCTCTCAAGTTTCTAAAATCTGGGACTCACTTGGGATTGATTACTATGAGGGAGCCCTTCTTTTCCCTGGACTTGTTGAGCTCCTGGTCAAGGGTGGGGGTGGGGGAGAGGTACTTGCTACTGGGACTCTCAAGTTACTTTGGTATGGGGCCACCTGCCCCTCTGGAGCTGAAAGTCATAGAATATTAGCACTCAAAGGGCTCTTCTAACATAGACTTTCTGAACTACAAGGGATCTGGAGGTCGTCTTGTCTGACCCCCTCATTTTACAAATGAGGAATGTGAGCGCTAGAAGGAGCCTTAATACAGAGACCATGAAGCTGAATGTTAAAGCTAAAAGGGATCTTACCACGATGTTATTCTCATTTTATAGATACTTGTTAGCCGCCTGACATTAGATAAATCACTCCCCACCTTTGTGCCTTAGTTTCCTCAACTATAAAATAGTGAATCCACCCCAGAATGCGCTGGATAATTCTAACTGCTCCATGTTCCTGTGGCTGGTCAGAAACCCAGCTTTACTGTGTCGTCTTGTATGGCACATCCTGCCTTGCTGGTCCTTGTTTCACACCTGTCAGAAGGCAGGTCCTTTGTTTACAGAAGTGGGATGTTGGGAAAAGAGATGTTTTCTCAGACCAAGCCTCCAAGTGGGATTTGAGGTGGCAGCAGTTTCTCCTTGGTGTTCCCAGAAGAATGGGTCCCCCAAATAGGCCAAAAGGAAGATGGCCATTCTTTCAGTGGATGTTTAATAACTATGTAAGACCTTAATGTAGGATATGTGAAAGATCTGTGATCTTCCTCTTAGGAACTCTATTTCACCAACATTATGATTTAGAATTTAAGTCTGAATTAGCTTCCTGAGGTCCTGAGATTTTAAATGACTCAAAAATAAAAAGTCCAAGGCAGGATCTGAATCCAGATTTTCCTGCCCCTAATGCCAGTTCCACTGCCTTTGTTCCTGGAGAGACGGAAATAAATGAGGCCTTTATCTTCAATGAGCTCATAATCAAGAAGCTATGGGAGAAATAAGACATAGGCAGAAATGTTTTTAAATACAAAGTACAGTGTGATTAGTGCCTAAGAGGAATGCTATGAGATCAGATGAGAGAGACATTACTACTGACTAGGGAAGACTTCCTGGAGTAGGTAACATTTGAAGTAGGGCTTGAGAGTTGTCAGTAAGCAATAATAAGGAGAATGGGACAAGAAAGGCATGGGGATGATGGGGGGGAGGGGAAGCAGTGCCCCATGGGGAGGGGCATCCATTTGAGATATAAGGAGATATTCTAAACAAACTGGATCTAGATTATAGGAGGAAATGGCGGGCCTTGTTCACAATGGATATTTAGTGAATGTTAATTAATATGAAATAGGCTAGAAAGGTATTGTGGAACTAGCTTCCTCAAATTCAAGCTAAGGAATTTCTACTACTTTATCTAGTAAAAATTGGAGAGCCTCTGAAGGTATTTGAGGAGAGAAGTGATGTGTTTTAGTCAGATTAGTCTGCCAGTATTGAGATAGATTGGAAGGAAAAAGACCTAAGGTAAGAAGATCAGTAAGGTGAATTTTCTTGGAATCAGAGGGGACATCTGTGGCCAGAATCCTAAGAACAGAATTCTGCCCTGGCGAGTGGCCAGGCTGATATGAAGAAGGTATGTCTCTCAGACAGGGAACTGACTAGACCCTCTTACTCAAGAAGCTATCTAGGCAGCCTGGGTAATCACTGATTGCAAAGTCTTTTGGCACAGAAACCCTCACTCATCCTGGCTCTAAATGAGTATGCTGGTGTTTCTCCTCTGCCCACACTGTACTGCTAGTGCCCAGCCCCTGCCCTTACATGGCAGGATGGACTGGTTTCTTTTTTGTTGTTTAAAGTTCAGTTCGTCTCCCATCTCACTGATGTCGAGCAAGTTCTTCCTCCAGGTGCCAACCCTTGGCGGATAGCCTGAGGTCCTGAGACAGTTCTTTTGGCATCTGCCCCTACCCCAACAGAGACCAGCTAGTTCCCTGCCCCTGGGCCCTGAGAGGTTCTGTTGTTCCCCCAGAACCCGATCCAGGATTGCTGAGGATGGGATGAGAAGAAATTGGTTAAAATTACGAGAGAAGGATTAAAGGTCTAGAAACTGATAATGAAACCTCATTGAGTTGTAAACAGGAAAGCACATAGAAACATGAGCTGCGGTTATTTTATGATAGGCACAACGGTGAAGAAGACAGCATGGCATAGTGGATAGAGTTGGCCCAAGAGTCAGAAAGATCTGGATTCAAGTCTCACCATATCAGTTACTGGCTTTGTGGCTTTGGTCAAGTTATTTAACCTTTCAGTGGCCCAGGTCTCACTTTAAGACTACATTATAGAGCCAGGTTGTTCCCTAAACCAATGAAATCACAAATTTAGGCAAAATTATTATCAATAACATTTCAAGAGGCCATGATAACAGGAATGTGGGCTCCATACATACATCTTTCAACTCACCATGCTTTAGCAGACACCCCATGAATCTGTGGGGATCAAAATAATTTATCTGATGATAGATTGCTCTCAGCTAGACATTTTTGTACAACCTTCACAACACATACATTGTCCAGTGCATGTAAAAAGACTTTTGAGCTTGGTAATACCTGCCAGACCCTCCTTGTGTTTCAGTGTTAATTAGAGGAGGTTAGTTATGAATATTAGTATTACTCATGCTAATATAAAAGTAAAAAGAAAAAAACCTCTGCATAATATTGGTTGGGATCAAACTCAGATAGAAAGCAAATTCCCTTCAGTTTAGCATATTGACTTAGAAAACCATTAATTAACATTATCTATGGTGTATTATATTTTTGTTTATTTTGTTAAACATTTCTCAGTTATGTTGTAGTCTTGTCCTGGTTGCACTTGGGAGTTTTACAGGGCCTTTGTGGTAGAGCTTGTGAATTTGACACCCCTGGCATGGGAATCATTCTTCTTAGAAATGGGGAGTTGACCTTCACGACATTTTCAGTTCTAACATACCAGAATTCTAAGACTTGATGGTGCTCCAAATCTTTCTTTCTTCTACGCTCTTGAGACCCCAGAATGTCCTGACTAGGAAGAACCCTTTTAGCCTTTGTTTGGAATAAGTAAAAAGCATAATAATAATAATAACAGTGATAATAATTACATTTGTATAATACTTAACATATCTCATTTGGTCCTCATAACAACTCTAAGAATGGGAAAGAACATGCTGGAACCAACTTCTATCGCTTGAGAAGAGCTAACCAAACTGATATTTGATTTATTGTATTATTGATTATCTAGATTAGACTGATATCAAATAGAAACAGGAGCTACTAAACCTTACATAAGAGTCCCTGTAAAATATAGTCACTTAGAAAACCAAATATTAATATTATCTATGTTATGTTGTGTTTTTATTTATTTTGTTAAAGATTTTCCAATAACATTTTAATCTGGTTCCTAACCACACTCGGAAGTATTAGTCATGCAGATTAAATTTTAAAAGTGGGTCATAAATACATATTTTGGGGGGATGAGCCAGTTGTTTAACATTTTTCAACATACTCCAGCCTAGGAATGAGGTGCTATTAAAATCTCTATTTTTACATATGAGTAAACTGAGGCACACAAATTAAGTGATTTACCTAGGATCACACAGTAGCAAATGTCTGAAGCAGAATTTTAACTTCTTCCTCTCTACAAGTTCAACCCTCTAACTACTGTACCACTTAATTTCCCCACTTATTTTTGTCATCATCTCCCCTGAGGGCTGAGACTAGACAAGCAAGATTGAAGGTTGAAGATAGCTGGCCTGCCATTGACACATAATGTCTATCTCTGGCAGAAGGCTGGAGTTCTCCAGTCTTTACCCCATTACATTGAGACAGTCAGGACCTACCAGTTGGTTTTCCACATCAGCACATGCTGACTAAGAGATCTGACTAAGCTATTACACACTTAGAAAAGATTGATCACTCACTCTATAGGCCAATTCTTCTGTTGTTAATAAACTTGCTTGTAGAAAAGCAATCATTGATAAAATATTGATAAGAGAAATCATGGAATTTTTGAATACCAGAGAGAGAAGATAATCAGAGGGTCTGGTTATCCAGGCTAGCACCTTTGCCCAGTGCAGGAATCCTTTCTAGAGATAAATAGCGTGATATAGTGGCAATTGTCCAGACCATGTGTCAGTTTTATAATTCATTGAATATGTGACCTTTGGCAAAGTACTTTCCTTTTCTGGATCTGTTATTCTACCAAATAAGACATTTGAACTAGATGGTGCCTTTTTTTTTTTCCAGGTCTAAATCCAATGAAAGTGAAGAATTTAGGATTTCAAAGCTTAGTGGTTATCTGACGCAACCCATTCCAGAAATGGGGAAGGGATTTGTTCAAAATCACAGAACTAATATGTAGCAGGACTTGGATTTTAACTTGGGCTTATATTTGGGTTCTCTGACTCCAAATCCAGGGCTGCTTCTAATATCTGTTGTTCATTGTTTCCATCATGTCCTACTTTTCATGACCCTATTTTGGGTTTTCTTGGCAAAGATCTAAGGTTTGCTTTTTCCTTCATTTTACAGATGAGGAAACTGAGGCAAATAAGGTTTGAGTGGTTTGTCCAGCTAATATGTTTGAGGCTGAATTTGAACCCCGATCTTCCTGACTCTGAGTCTCACATTCTACCTATTGTGTGCTACCTAACTGAACTTACAAATGCCTAAAAGTAGAATAACTGAATTTCTGTGATTTTTGGACTTACTTTTGAGTCACTATCATTCGTTATTAAGCCTATACAATCATTTCTGAGACATTTACAGCTTTCAATGAATCCCCAAGATGGGAAGTTGTTGATGGAAAGATACCTTTTTCCAGACATCTTGGACTACCTCTAGGAGCCCCAATCAGAGAGCAAGTAGTAACAAAAAGACCACAGGTCTGTTGGATAGCTTTCACTTAAAGTGATCCATTATTTAGGCACCCCTACACTATTTAGGCATCTCTATAGAAGGAGTTCTGCCTCAACAAGGGTGTTTCTAAGTAGTTTTGTGCTAAAGGAAAAGGAAGTTTTGTGGGGAGTTCAGAATGTAAAGTAGTCATCCTCCTCCCTATCCCAAAGCATACTCCTGCCGGTTTATCTATCTTCCATTAGCAATGATGAAATTCTTAGATCTTTGAATCAGAGGAGTCCAACTATGCATTTTACAAATTGGGAAACAGAGATCTCTTTAGTGTCTGGCAACAATGATTTTCTTTCCCTCTGAACTTCTCTAATCTGGTTGTATACACAATAATCTCTCAGCAGCTTTGGGTTTCCGTCCTGCCCCTCCCCCTTCTTCCCCAAGAGGCCCTCTGGGCCTCCGGCCTCTGCCTCCTTCCTGCCCCTCCCCAACTCTGTGAACCTATTTATGTGGTAGATTTCAGATTCTACACCTCACTTTTTTCAAAAACCTGTCTCTAGAGGACCTAGACACTACAAAGGAAGATGTTCCTTAGGGCAGAATCTATCTAGAATTAGGGATACATACTGGTCCTCTGGACACCTTCCTCTTGGATACCTTCCCAGTCTAGCAGAGTGCGAGGAATCTCAATTTATAGTGAGATTAATATATCCCTTTTTTTTTTTTTTTTTTACCCCAGTTCAATTTCAGATACAATAGGAGATCCAAGCTTTTCCAAGTGTGAATTGTCAAAATTCAAAGGGATCTCAAGGAGATACCATGGTCATGGATTTAGAGCCCATAAGTCTCAGAGATAGAAACTGAAGCTAGCTCTTCCTGACTTCAAATAGGAGTCTTTCTCCAGTACACATTGTTCAGGATGTACCTGAGCAGGGAGAGCTCATTCTCTGTCATCCTTGACAATTGCTCGCCCAGCTTCTGCTTGAAGTCCTCCAGTGATGGGAAAATTAATCAGTTTTGATATGATCTATTTCTATTTTGAGACAACTCTTAAGTGTTTAGATCTCCTTTCTATTGAGCCTTATATTGCCTCAGATCAATGACTCCATCAATATCTTCTTTGGATTCCTTGAAGCTCTTAAAAAGGAAGAGGTATAGGGTGAGCTCCTTTTGAAGCCTTGTACTTCCTTAACACAGGATCACCCAGTGACTAACTAATGATTTCATCAGAACATTTTCCTAGTATTGGAATAGGGAAACTCCTTTAAGTGAACTGCTTTCCATGAGAAGCCTGGGGTCTTCCAATGCTTAATTGTCTTGCCTGAAGGCAGTACCTACAGAATCTCCAGATAGGTTATGGCTTACATGAACTGTGAATCACCAGTTACATACTGGGCCTTTTGTTTTACAAGAGCCCATTATTGCTGGACAGCTAGGATAAAGATACTTAAATCAACTTTTGTTAGATCTCTGATCTCATTGATATGAAAACTCACCAGTGAGACAAATTGCTTCCCATTCATAACTTCATACATAAATGCCTATGAAACTTGTCTTTCTTCCCCTAAATACTAAGAAGCACTTATTATATTATACACAACTGGCAGGAGAGTTTCCTCCAGGTCTTTTGGCATTATGTGGCTACAAATGCATTTTCAGGGCTCTCTGTAATCCCTTACAATCATTATGGGATTAGCTCACCTCCTTTTTTGCATATACTTTTCTCTGATAATCTCTTTTTTTTTATTGCTCATGAATGTGTTGAGGTTAAGAAGGGGACTCCAAAAGTTTGGAGTCCTGAGGTGTCTCAAAAGAATTTGCAGGCTTAAACGCATTTCCTAGTCAAGGGGCAAAGTTTATTGTAATTGTAACAACATTACAAGCAGAGTAAATTCCAAAAGAAATTAGCAAAGTCCTTAGAGAAGAGACCCCTTTATTCTGCTTTCTATCATTGACATGCTAATTCTATGGCCCAGAGGAGTAGTTTCTGGAACTTGGTTATTACTGACAACAGATTATCTATCTGACAATCAGCAATGAACTGAGGAATAACTCAAGAATTTAGTGACCATTGACAAGATTATCAACCAACAATGAATTAAGGAGTGATCTATTCAGAATCAGACAGATTGGGCATGGGAGTTTCCTGAGGCAGACTCCAAAACCAGAAGATTTAGGATTTACTGACTTATTGTTAGAACAGAAGCCCTCCTAAAATCAGGAGACCACAAAATCATCGTTATATTACATTAAATACAATTAATTGTTCATAATATGCTTCACTCTTTGTCCACCTACCTTTTGTCTCTCCATTGTCTTTTATATAACTCACAGTTTTGCATCCATTGAAAGATTTTTGGAATTGCTACCCAGTAGCATTGCTGGAAGAGTATTAAAAAGAGATAAACTTTAATTTCAAAAAACTACATGAGGTCATTGAAAACAATACATCATTTCCCAAATGCACCTCGGTCCTTTCTTCTCTTCATTATTAATTTTGAGTTTAGTTCATTGACCTTTTATAATGTCTGGCTAAGATAGGTATCCTGATGGGGTCAATTCTGTGGGCCAATCATGTAATCCATGTCAGACCATAAACATCTTCATCCACTTGGCTTTTTTTCCTTTGTAAATAGTTAGACCAAATTCTTTTGGACAACTGGAAACATCAGTTAGGAATATTTGCAGTGTTCTGTGTCTTGATGTAATTCAGGACATCAGCTGCAAAGGTCAGCATCTGGAGGACCTTACTGGTCTATATGAAATCCCACTTTCACTCAGATTTCATGTGGAACTTCTGCCATGTAGAACTTCTGCCAGAACTGTGGTACACACTATTTGGGAAGCATATTTCCCTTTTTATACCAAAGGATAATCAGATAAAGCTATCTCTGATATTCCTTTTTCTTTTTTTTTTCTCCCTATTTCTTATGTTAAGGAATCTTAGATATTCTGAACATATGCATGGAAAATACATGAAGCAACAACAATAATACTCAGCATTTGTGTAACATTTAAGGATTTAATAAGTACTTTACATTATTCCATTTGTTCTTTATTACTACTCTGAAGTTAATAGAGCAAGTATTTTTGTTTGTTTTATAGATGAGTAGGCTGAGGTTGGTGGGGTAGTTAACTGACTTATTTAAAGTCAAATAACTAGTGACAGGTAAATCTAGAACTCTCTGACTTGAATTTCAGTGCTCTTTTCACAGTATATTGAAATACTACAAGACAGAATAGAACAAAAGCCTCAATTAAGCACTTTAGAAGAATAGAAAAGGAAAATATTACTGCTGGCCAGGGAAGACTTTCTGAGAGAAGCAGATCTGGAGACAGATATTGAATGATGGGTAGACTTTGGATTGTTCAGGGAAGATGAGACTCTAGAAGATGATAGCAGTATGAACACTGAAAGCAATAAGCATGGCAAGTGTGCGGAAGGAACAATACCAAAAAAATCCAAAATAACAACAACAACAACAACAACAAAAAACAACATAAAAATAAAATTAATCTTGCTTTTCTGTCTCTTTTTTGCTCCCTGCTTCAATAGGGTGTCCTTCTCTCCTCCCTTTCCTCTTCCCCTAGCCTTAGTCACAGAGGAGGTATCAAAATCAGATAGGAGTTAAAGGTATTGAAGCTGAATGTCTCTTTGTAGTACCCCAGACCCTATAAGGACTTAAATCTGAAGAGTATTTTTAAGTGAAGGAGAGAAAAGTAGCACTTACTGTTTGCCAGGAGATAATATGTATGTGCATGTGTATATATATATATATTTGTAATTATTACCTCATTTAGTCTACACCACAACCTTGTGAGGCACGTGTTGTTTTATTCCTATTTTATAGTTGAGGAACTGAAGCAAATAATATTAAGTGACTTACCTAGGATCACACAGCTTCTGTCTCAGAGGCCAGATTTGAACTCACCTCTTCCTGATTCCTGGCCCAGTGCTTTATCCATTTTGGCATCTGGCTGTTCCAAATGAACTTAAGGGGGAAAGAGAGAGAGTTCAGATATTCAAAGAGAGTATCTCCTACCTCTCCTACTATGGAAAAGGATTTGGAAGAGGATTTAGAAAAGTCATAGAAAATGAGATGGTATGAATGGATTGCATTCTATATACCACTGGGTGGTATAGTGTGGGGTATAACCCCTGGACTAGCCCTTGAAGGCAAATGCCCCTGAAAGTTTAGGCCAGATTAGGGAGTAGGGTAGATTGAAAGGCCTAACAATGGAAAGATTTACATGAACTGATGCTAAGTGAAGTGAGCAGAACCAAGATTCTATTGTACTCAGTAACAACAAAATTATGTGAAGATCAATTCTGATGGAGGGGGCTGTTTTCAACAATGAGGTGATTCAGGCCAGTTCCGATAGACTTGTGATGGAGAGAGCCATATGCATCCAGAGAGAATTATGGGGACTGAATGTTGATGATAACATAGTATTTTCACCTTTTTTGTTGTTTGTTTTTTGCTTTCTCATTTTTTTCCCCTTTTTGATCCGATTTTTCTTGTGCAGCATGATAGATGTGGAAATGTGTATGGTGAAATGAAGATGGGGGTGTAGGAGACAGACAGCAGTCTAAGGGAAAGGCCAATTAGCTGAGCACTAACTGACCAGGATTATGCAATGAAACATCCCTGAGGGATTTAATCACTGTTAGACAGCAGTGATTCTGGAAAAAGTCAAATAAGAGTTCACTAATTCTCCCCATTTTAAAGTTTTTTTGGGCCTGCCTTCCCTGCCCTCTGGCAGGACTTAGGTTCTGGTCTTTCACCCTCATCAGTTACATCATTTGTGTTTATTGCCACTTGGTCCTAATATTTGTTTTTGTTTTTTTTTTTTTTTTCCAGAGGCACCGAGGGGCAGGAAAGCTACCAAGGCCTGAACCTATAGAACTGGGTCCCCTGCAAGAAGACAAAGGTGAGAAGTTCTTTTAATGTCCTCCACATTTCTACAACTGGAACAGCTCAATCCCTTTGAGTTATAACTGGTCCATTTTGTCTGTACCTTGTCATTGACATCTGCTTCTTTGCTTGCTGGGCCCCTGGTTAAAATGCTGGCTGAGGGTGTTCCAGTCAGGACCATGTTTCTAGAATTGGATTTCAGGTGAATGACTCTTTCATCAGTATGGAATTGACTCTGACTGGGGTCACAGAACCAAAGAATCCTGGAGTTGGAAAGAACCTTAAATCTATACCTGAACAATAGCCCCCCTCCATAATATTCATAACTATACCAACATAGTATCATCCAGCCTGTGCCCAAAGACCTCAAGTGAAGGAAAACCTGCTTCCATTTGAGCAACACACTCCACTGTAAGGTAATTATAATTCTTAGGAAGCTTTCCCTCTCAGCAAGATTAAATTTGCCTCTTTGCCACTTCCTTCCCTTATTTTTCTCTTTTTCTTTCCTTCTCTACTCTTTCCTTAATTCTACTCATTGAGATCAAGCACAAACCAAATGCTTCTTCCATATATAGCCTGTGAAATATCAAACTAACTAAATATCTATCGGTCTTTTAACCAGTCCTTATTTTAGCATGATCTCAAGCATTTTGAACATCCTTGTTGCCTTTCTCTGGACAACTTTTTCCTCCCTCTTCCCCCCCCCCTTTTTTTTCATTTAGCAAATATTTATTTTCTCTCCCTCCCACATCACCAATTAGAAAACAAAACAAAACAGAACAAAACGCTTGTAATTAAGTTCACACAGCCAAAGCAAACAAATTCCTGCATTTTCTGTGTCCACAAATGTGTGTTTCATTCTGAATGTTGCACCTGAAACTTCTTTGACAGAAGGTGTCCCAGAAGGTGGGAAGCATGCTTCAGCATTAGTTTTTGGAATCTTGGTTAGTTATTGCCTTGCTTGATGTTCTGAAATCTTCCAAAGTTGTTTGACTTTATTTAGAGGGTAATTGTTATTTTACAAATTTTTCTCTGGGTCTTGTTCACTTTATTCTGTATCAGTTCATATACATCACCCCAGATTTCTCTGAAACTATCCTTTTAAAGATAGCTTTTTATTCAAAATATATGCAAAGATAGTTTTCAGCATTCACCCTTGCAAAACTTGTGTTCTAAATTTTTCTCCCTCTCTTCCCTTGCCCTCCCATAGAGAGCAAGTAATCCATTATATGTTAAACATGTACAATTCTTTTGTACATATTTCCATATTTATCATGCTGCACAAGAAAAATCAGATCAAAAGAGAGGGAAAAATGGGAACAAAAACAAAAAGCGATCAAACAACAACAAAAAAATGAAAATACTATGTTGTGATCCACATTCAGTCCCCATAGTCCTCTCTCTGGGTGCAGATAGCTCTCTCCATCACAAGGCTATTGGAATTGACCTGAATTGCCTCATTGTTGAAAAGAGCCAAGTTCATCAGAGTTGATCATCACATGTTTTTGTTGCTGTGTACAATCTTCTCTTGGTTCTACTCATTTCACTCAGCATCAGTTCATGTAAATCTCTCCAGATCTTTCTGAAATCACCCTGCTGCTCATTTCTTATAGAACAATAATGTTCTATCACATTCATATACCATAATTTATTCAGCAATTCTCCAAATGATTCACTTAATTTCTAGTTTCTTGCTACTCTAAAAAGGGCTGTCACAAACATTTTTGCACATGTGGGTGCTTTTTCCTTTTTTATAATCTCTTTGGGATACAGGCCCAGTGTAGACACAGCTAGATCAAAGGGTATTCTCAGTTTGGTAGCCCTTTGGGCATAGTTCCAAATTGCTCTTCTTATGGTTGGATCAGTTCACAACTCTGCCAACAAGGTATTAGTGCCCCAGTTTTTCCTCATTCCCTCCAACATTTATCATTATCTTTTTCTATCATCTTAGCCAATCTGAGAAGGGTGTGGTGATAAACCAGAGTTGTCTTAATTTGCCTTTCTCTGTTCAATAGTGATTTAGAACTTTTTTTTTTCCATATGACTAGAAATGGTTTTAATTTCTTCATCTGAAAATTGTCTGTTCATATACTTTGACCATTTATCAGTTGGAGAATAGCTTTAATTCTTATAAATTTGAGTCAATTATATATTGTAGAAATGAGGCTTTTATCAGAATGCTTGGATGTAAATATTTTTTCACAATTTTTTGCTTCCCTTCTAATCTTCTTTGCATTTATTTTGTTTGTGTAAAACCCTTTTAATTTAATATAATCAAAATTATCCATTTTTGCATTTTGTAACGGACTCTGGTTCTTCTTTGGCCATAAATTCCTTCCTTCTTCACAGATTTGAGGGGTAGACTCTATTATCTTCATGTACCAAAATTTGTTCAATTATTCCCCAATTGATGAGTGCCTCTTTAGTTTCTAGTTCTTTGCCACAATGAAAAGAAGTTCTAGAAATATTTTTTGTGCTTACATCTCTGGACACTTTCTAGCTTCTCAGTGTTCCTCCTAAAATGTGTTGTTGAGTATGCTAAACTAATTGTAGTCTTGGGCAAATCCCTTCTCCCATACATTCCCCAATTTCTTTATAAAATGAGAGTGTTGAACGAAGTCGTCTCTAAATTACATTCTAATTCCCTTTCAGCTATCCTATTTATTTTATTATGAATCTCAAAGTTGACCCACTGGTTGAAAGCTAGACTATAGCAGTGTATGGGCCTTCTCAAGGTAGGGGAAGAAAAGTCCCTGGCTCTTACCTTCAATGTTCAGTTTACATGGGAAAAATTAAGTTCTCCCCCAGCAGCCCACAGAGCAAATTCCCTTCCCTCCAGGCCACTGAGCCCAGAGGGAAGTTCTTCCCCACCCTATCCCAGACCCTTGAAGTGCTAATAAGTCAGGTTTACCCCATTCCTAGGTCCTCCTCTGCATAAACTTTTCATAAGGGACAGCTGCAGCATTTCAAGAAGTAAAGGCATAGACTTTAGCCTTATAGAGGTCACATGAGAGAGGCAAAAGGCTCTATAAAGAGAAATCACTGTTCTTTGAGTAAGCAAAGCCATGACTGCCCTTTTTGGAAAACACGATTTATAGGGTGTGATTTGGGAGTGGGTGAAGTCTTTCCTTTGGAAGGCTTAATCCAGTGGGCAAAATCTCTGTGCTGAAGCTCTTCTCTGCGAGGACCTTCTACTAAGCCTTTATCGGTCACTAATACTTCAGTGAAAAGGAATTCTGCTGGTGTTTTGCCCAGGGTTTGTTAGGCAGAAATAAACCCAGAGGGTGAAGACCTCTGGACAAAGCAAGCAAGCCATGTGGGAATATTGAAATGTTTTCACCAGCACAGATTAATATTAATTTTATTTTTAATTTAATTTATATCATATATAATACATATATGTAAATAATTAATTTAATATTAACATTATTAATAGTGTTTTTAGGTTTACAAAATGCTTTACATACATTATATCACTTGATCTTCCTAGGTTGTTGTTTGAGGAAAGGAGAGGAGAAGAGCTGCATTGCCCAACAGGAACTAGCCAGTTGGGTGCCCAGAGGAGCAGCTCATATACTCACAGGTTGTTGTTTATCCTTTGTTCTCAAAGAGGACCATGACATTAGGAAGGTGATGCCGTGACATGGAAGTTAATTGGATTGAGGTGAGGGAGGGCTGTGCAAAGTCACCAGCTTCACCTTCTCTGAGCCATCTGGATCCAGTGGCAAAATATAGATTGAAATGACTGGAGATGGCCCCCAATCCTCACATCAAAACTGTATAGTCCAGTTCAATCTAATCTATTTAAAGTCTTTTCTGACCTCCAGGCTTATATCACAATTATCTTAACCTGGAGGTCCTGTAAGCCTCTCAAACTCGGTATGACCAAAGCAGAACACTTTTCCTTCAAATCCTCCCTTCTTTCAGATGTCCCTGTTTTTGTTGAAGGCTCCACCATTCTTCCAACCAACCAGGCTCGAAACCTCTATGTTATTCTCAGCTCTTCTCTCATCCTCATTACATATCAGTCTGTTTTCCAAGTCCTATCATTTCTACCTTGGCAATATTTCTTTCATCTTTCTTTCTACTTAAAAAGCTACCACCACAGTGCAGACTTTTGCATTTTACACTTAGATTATTACAATAGCCTCCCTGGTCTCCCTGCCTCACATCTATCTCCATTACAATTCATCAGCTGCCAAAGTGATTTTCCTGAAACACAAAGGGCCAGTTGCCAGCCATCCTGACTTCCAAATGACTCTGTAGGGGAGACTGAAGACTTCGCACTGCCCTGCCTCACTTAAACCTAATTCATTTGCAAGTAAAGACATCATCCTCCTGATGTTTTTGGTTCTCTTTGACAACAAACAGCAACAACCACAACTACAATAAAGCACCGATCTGACCATGTCTTATTCTCAAACACATATCCCCAACTGAAGAAATTCCAATGGTTCCTTGTTACCTCTGAAATGGAACATAAAATCCTCTCTTTGATATTTAAAGCACTTCCAATCTTTTTAGTCTTCTTTCAGTTTCCTCTTTTCCATGTGTTCTCCAAGCCAGCAATAAATGCCTTCTGCTGGTCTTTGCACAGGATACTTCCCTTCTTAGCCCGGTACCTTTTCACTTGCTTGTTCCTTAAGCTCTCCCTCTTGACCACTACCTGTGGACTTCTTTCAAAGCTCATCTCAAATAATTCCTCTGCAGGAGGCTTTTCCCAGTTTGCCTCACCTCTACCCTCACTATCAGAGGGTAACTATTGAGTTAATTATATATTTTAGAAATGAGGCTTTTATCAGAATGCTTGGATGTAAATATTTTTTCGCAATTTTTTGCTTCCCTTCTAATCTTCTTTGCATTTATTTTGTTTGTGTAAAACCCTTTTAATTTAATATAATCAAAATTATCCATTTTTGCATTTTGTAACGGACTCTGGTTCTTCTTTGGCCATAAATTCCTTCCTTCTTCACAGATTTGAGAGATAGACTCTATTATCTTCATGTACCAAAATTTGTTCAATTATTCCCCAATTGATGAGTGCCTCCTTAGTTTCTAGTTCTTTGCCACAATGAAAAGAAGTTCTATAAATATTTTTTGTGCTTCCTTCTGAGATTTCTTTTTACCTGCACTTAAAAGGACAGTTGTTTGCATGTGGTCTCCCTCATTAGAATATGACTTTCTTGAGGACAAAGAACAACTTTTTTTTTTGTATTTCTTTAGTTTCCCAGAGTTTAGCACAGTATCTGCTTAGCATAAAGCTATTGCTTAATAAATGTTTTTTGAGTAACAATCTTATGATACTACAGATATTATCCTTATGTTACAGATGAAAAAAATGAGGCTCAAAGAATGGAAGTGACTTACTGTTGTTCTCTTCTCCCTAACTATCTCTATTCCTTTTTAGTAAATATAGTAAATAAGTTTGTTAAGTAGCCAATAAAAAAATAAGATTACAAAGTGTAACCTGGAAATTGCATATAAACCATTCCAACTATTAAAGAAGAATAATTCACAAAGTGTATCATATATTAACCAAAATTTGTGTTCTGATAATGTGTTGAACCAGGAGAACCCATTTAATTATACTTGTCAAAGTTTCTTGTCCATAAATTTGAGAAAAAAAATCCAGACCTCCATAGCTCCAGACTATCAGAACATCAAAAAATGCTGACAATTTTGAAATGATGTGGACATGTTAACCTTTAAAGTTTTACCAATAACTTTAGATAATTTGGATATCTTAATGAACCAATCCCAAGATGGCATAGATAGGAGTCAGTTTGTTTCCCTAAAAAAATGAGACTTCAAATTCCTGCTCCCAACCCCATCCCAGCAGTTTTCCTTCTCCTTTCAGTCCATGCTCACTAGTACTTCTGGTCCCCAAATTCATGACTTCCTGAGTGATCATATTCTCTACCTCTTTCCCCTTCCCTTCTGTCTTTTCACATTACTTCCCTTCACTATCCCATTTCCCTGTCCCGTGCCTTTGTACCACTTTTCCCTCTTGTCTCCATCTTATTAAAGTGTTATAACTACTATGTTTCTTACTGCCAATCATAGACTTTCTTAGTAAGTACCAAAAAATAGGTGTACTTACTCCCCTTTCATAATTTCATAAGTTAATTTTCAATTCATGCCCACAGTTAAGGGGATATCAAAAGAGATGTGATTCAGAGTCAGGTGTTTCTTAACTCTCATCCAGTATTCTTTCCACTGTATTATGCTGCCCTTTTCTGGACTGCATTTTCTTTCTTCATAAAAATTAATGTTTGGAGGGGCAGGGTGACATAATGAATAGGGCTCTGAACTTGAAGACTAGAAGACCTCCATTCACATTCTGTTTCTGGAACATTCTGATTGTGTGATCCTGGGCAAGGCATTGAACTTGTCAATGTCCCAGGCAACTTTCCAAAATATGTTTTTAAAAATTTTTTTCAATTAATATTCATTTATTTTTTTCCCTCCCTCCCTCTCTTCTGTTTAAACAAAACAAAATAAAACCCTTGTAGTAAATATGTATTTGTAAAATTGTCAAAGAAGGTGGCAGGCTGTATTGATAGAGGATGGTCCCCTTATTAAGAGTTCTCTGGATTAATGAAATACGTCTGGCAAAAGTTAATCAGTAGTAAATGAATGTTGAAAACTATCTTTACATGTATTTGGAAAAATAAAATACTATTGGAAAAAAAATTAGTCAGGCTTTGATGTTCCTTAATTATATTTGGGCCAGCATCCTCCAGTTAACTCTGCTGTCCTCCTACTCATGAAGATAGGGACTCTGCCAGCCATTTTCTCTGATTAGGTCTTGCTCCCCAACTACCCCAATGGATCTGGTTTTCCCTTATAGACGCAAGTACCCATCTCTTCCATGATGAGCAGCAGCAACTGGACATCGTCCATGTTCTCCAGAAGGATCAAGATGAGTCAGAGAAGCTGGGGACGGAGTGTAAGACCAGAGAAGTGGAAATCCAGGTGGGTTCCCTGACCCAGTTTCCAACAGTTTTCTTGGGCTATAACCTACCATTCTGTCTAGGAGAAATTATTTGGAGAAATGTGGGAGGGAAATAACTAAGGAACAATCATTCCATAATGAAAAGACTAATGTCAGTAGGCTTGGAGTTTCTTTTCCTTGATGTTTTTAAACCTCTGATTCCTAAGGGCAAAAAATAAATGTTCTATATAGTTCACTTTCTGAATCACCACTAACTTCACATTCAGGAGACCTGCTTTCCCATATTTGCTCCTAATTCTCTGTGTGACTTTGGGTAAAGACATTTCACTGCTCTGGGATTTGGTTTCTTCTTAGTAAAATAAATGAGTCAGATTACATGATCCTTAATATCCTTGCCAGTCCTGGTGTCTATGAAACGTGCTCTTGGAATTATAATGGTAGGGAACTAATTGATTCCATATTACTCTTCCCTGCATCTACCTTTTTTCCAGGTGGTGATTGAACAGGAATTAGAGCTTCATGAAAAACCTGCTGAACAGCAACAAGTGTTGCAAAGGGAACATGAAGAGAGCTTGCAAGGTAAGGGCAGGGGCAGCCCCTCTAAAACTCCAGACTCTGAAAGAGGAGAGCCCTCTCTTCTTAGGGGAGTAACAGGCCTAGCCCACATGGGACATGGGATGCTTTTCCAACAGGAGATCATGTTCTTGCTACACCTTCATGTGTATTTCCACAAAGATCCACTGACTAGTGTTAGAGCCCGAAGGGAGACTTTCCAACCACTCTCTAAATTTAGGTTTGTGAATTGAGTTAAGAGCTCTGGACCAAGTCGGAAGAATTGGGTTCTAGTCCTGATCTTCTACTTAGTTTGCTTTGCTAAACTAGGCAATTTATTACCCTATCCGGACCTCTCTATTAAAGAAGCATGTATCCCTATACCTCATAGGAATATTATGAGAAAGAAGTTTTGTTATGAGAGGATTTATTAATCGAGGTAATAAAAACCTAACATTTATATATTGCTTACCATGTGCCAAGCAATTTACTCTTATTATCTCATTTGATCCTCACAACAACCCTGAGAGGGAAGTATCATTATCCACATTTTATAGATGAGAAAACTGAGACAAACTGAGGTTATATGATTTGCCCAAAGTTACACGACTAGTACATGTCTGAGGCTGGATTTGAACTCATGTCTTCCTGACTTCAGGCCTAGTACTCTATCCATTGCCCCTCTAGCTTCTCCTCTCATGGACTAACAATAATTACCAAAAGCTTGAAGTTGTATCTCAGTGGCAACTAGTCTGTAGTCCTGAATCAGCCAGTGCAAAGGGAAAATTTTTCGGAATTAGAGTTTCTGGTATTATACTAAAATGGCAATGAATAGCCAATTAAAGCCTTACTAACCCTCTTGGCTTTGGTGATTATTTCAGTGACCTTTGGATACTGACACTTTTAAAGATGAAAATATTCTTACATAGAATTCTGATTCTATTTTGTTTGTTTATCTGGTCTCTTTTTTCATGTGTACATGCACATGCATGCGTGTATTTCTTATTCTTACAGAATCTTAATTTCTCCCATATTCCCAGAAGAACAGAATTCCCTTGCTAGATTTGTCACTTTGTCTTCGTGTCTAAATATGGTCCTGAGAAAATCTGCATGTGGCTCCTGACCTGGTCTCCTCAGCTCAGCACTGAATTGGCCAAAGCAGTGACTGGGGAAGAGAAAGAGACAGAGGTTTTGTGACTCATAGAACCCTTTATTGGTTGAGGAAAAGCCTCACTCTTAGACTCAAAGAGCTTGTTGACTGAGAATGGGAGGAAGTATTTCTGGGACTACTACTATGGGGTGAGGTTAGGGATAAACTCAAAATTTGGCTTCTGGAACCCTTCCCAAGAGGTAGGAATGTCCTGACATACCTGGGGAGACGTGGTCCATCTTGCTTGAAAGCAGGTAATAGGAAGTGCCCCACCAAGGTGCCTCAAGTTGGGGAGCCACACCTTAGGATGCCTTCCCTTCCCTCATTTCTGGAATGTACCCCTGTGCTTCCTCTTACCGAGAGGCATAGAATCATAGAATGGCAGTAAAATGAAGGGAAGTTAGGATTTAGAATATTAGGGACCTTACAGATCAACTAAACTAACTCCCTTTAAATTCATCTAAGAAGAATTTAAGGTCCATACAGTTGACTATCTTCCCACAATTAAAGGCAGAGCAGGAATCTCAACTTTTTTTTTTTTTTTTTTTTTTTTTTTTTTTGCTTGCAAGATAATTGAGGTGAGGTAAAGTGACTTTCCTGGAGTCACACAGCTAGTAAATGTGAAGTGTCTGAAGCTGGATTTGAACTCAGGTTCCTCCTGACTCCAGAGTGAGCGTTCTATCCACTGTGCTATACGTCCCATACTCTTTCCAAGAGAAGCAACATGGTACAGTGGAAAGAACAATGAACATAGAAAAATATGTTTTTTTTGGTATATGTAGGTCCTTTTCCTTTTGTTATGATCTCTTTGGGATATAGACCTATTTGGGTTCGAATCTTATCTCTGAGATCTATCTGTGAATTAACTTCGAATGACTTCGAAAAGTCATTTAACCCTATTTAGCCTTATTTTCGTCACCTGTATAATAAGGGAATTCAAATATATATGGCTTCCGAAATCCATTCTGGCCCTGGTTCCATTCCCGTATGAGAATATGGAAGAAATTCTAGCTAGAATGGCTAGAATAGCTAGATGGCACAGTGGATAGAGGGCTGGTTCTGGAATTAGGAGGTTCAAATCCATCTCAGACACTTCACACTTACTAGCTGTGTGACCCTGAGCAAGTCACTTAATCCCAATGGCTTAGTCAAACAAAAAAACAAATTGTCCTGTCAAATTGTTAAAGAATATCTATTAAAAACATATTCTGAAAGTTGTTTTTTAAATCCAGACTTTTCCTAAATTCAGATGTCACTTTGTTAATGCACTTCTTTAATTGAAGAAACAAGAGAAAAACATCTTCAAAAAAGACCCCAAATCCAGAATTCTATCTTTTAATGCCAAAGGAAACCAATCCAGGAAGCTCAGGCTATATGTCTTACCAGTGATTCTCAAACTTTTGTTTTCAGTATCTTTATCCTATTAAAAATTATTGAGGATCTCCAAAGAGTTTTTGTTTATCTGAATTATATTTATAGACATTTACCATATTGGAAATTAAAACTGTTTTTGAATTTGTAGACCCTCTAAAAGGGTTTCAGAGATCCCCAGGATTCTCTGGACCGTACTCTGAGAACCATACTTTAAGAACCTTGTGGGAACTAGCCATTGCTTCATACTACCCTGCAGCTCCTATTCTTCTAGGAGACTGACCTGTGATTGAGTCAGAAGCAGCTGAATGATGCTAGGCCAGAAGTCACCTTATCTGGACCTCTCTATAAAGCATGTATCCCTATACCTATAGGAATATTATGAAAAAGAAGTTTTGTTCTGAGAGGATTTGTTAATTGAGGTAATAAAAACCTAACATTTATATATTGCTTACCGCGTGCCAATTAATTTGCTATTATTATCTCATTTGATCCTCACAACAACCCTGAAAGGTAAGTATCATTATTATCTCTGGATTATTGAGAGTTTGTTATCTCAAAATTGTTTTTGTTTTTTTAGTTTTCTGTTTTCTTTCTAATCTTGGTTGTACTGGTTTTGTTTGTGTAAAACTTTTTTTTAAATTTAATGTAATCCAGATATTATCTGGATCAGGATTTAAATAAAAAAAGTCATTTGGTAGTTTATATGATCCTGACAAATCACTTAACCTCTGGGTTCATCAACTTCCTCATCTGTAAAATGAGGATAATAATAATACCTACTTTCCAGAGTTGTTGTAAGGATCAAATGAGATAATAGTTGTAAAATTCTTTGTAAACCTTAAAATTCTATTTAAATGCTATTATTTATTACCAGTACTGCAGCTGCTGTTGCTGCTGGTACTACAATTACTATTTACCCTCAGCTCAGCTGAGTTATAGCTCAGCAAAAGAGCTAGGCTAGTAGAATATAGGATCTTAATGGTACCCTCCATTATCTCATGTGATCATTATAACTGTTCTGGGAGGTAGGCAGGAGTTGTCATATTCAATTTACAGATGAGGAAACTGAGGTTCAGGAAAGTAAGGGTACTTCCAAGTACTTAATCCCTGTAATAATTGTAGTGACTGGTAGTGGAATAATGACTACAGCTGAAGTCTCTTGCTTCTTTGAATTCTTTTTACTAGATTGGGCTAAAATGTCGAAAGTGCCTAGAAATTTTTATTTCTCAGTTATTTCTTAGTTGTCTGACTGAGTTTCAGATAGTTCAGGCAGCTGGTAGGAACTGATGCTTTTTTGGCCAGGGGTAAGGCTTTTGAGTATCTGAGCTAACCATGGTGCTCTTTCCCTCCAGCGCTTAAGGCCTCACATGAAAAAGAGAAAAGAGACCTCATGAATTCTTTCCAGGTGGACAACACAGCCCTGCAGGTGAGCAGAGGGGTAAGAGGAATACACTGACAGACCTGGTGTGGGAAGGAGAGACTGATCTGCATCAGCTGTATGGGGCAGACTTTTCCTGGTGGGGTGGTTAATCCCCAAACTTGTCTCAAACTGGTGTTGCCTCATAATACCCAAGGAGTTATCCTAGTTGGTCTTCTATGCCCTATATTTTCATTCTCTAAGGGGAATAATCCATTTTTATGGAACAAAGAGTCCAACATATTCTTGCTAAAGTGCTGAAGACTATTTTAATGTATTACCCTCTCAGGGGACTCTGCATTTTAAATTAAGAGTCTAAAAAAGATATTACTCAATCTCAAGGAATAAAATTCTAATAATCAAACTTTAGGCACTAATGCAATCAAGGAACTATTAGCTTTTGTTTTGTTTTACACTTAATAGTATTTTGTTTTTCCTAATTACAAGTAATGATAGTTTTCAACATTCATTTTTGTAAGATTTTGAATTCCAAAATTTTCTCCCTCCTTTTCTTTCCTTCTCTCTCCCTAAGACAGCAAGCAATCTAATATAAGTTAGACATATACAATCATATTAGTCATGTTGTGAAAGAAGAATTAGAACAGCAAGAAAAAAAATCACCAAAAAGAAAAAACAACAAAAAGTGAAAATAATATGCTTCAAACATATCCAACATATATAGGACTGCTTGCCATCTAGGGGAGGAGGTAGAGAGAGGGAGAGGAAAAATCGGAACAGAAACGAGTGCAAGGGATAATGTTGTAAAAAAATTACCCTGGCATGGATGGATTCTGTCAATATAAAGTAATTATTAAATAAAAATTAAAAAAAAAAGAAAGAAAATAATATGCTTCAATATGCATTCAGATTCCATAGTTCTTTCTCTGAATTAGATAGCATTGTCCAACATGAATCTTGGAATTGTTTTGGTTCACTGCATTGCTGAAAAGAGCTAAGTCTATCATAGTTGATCATTACACAATGTCATGCTACAATGTTCTCCTGGTCCTGCTCACTTCACTCAGCATCAATTTGTAAGTCTTTCTAGGTTTTTCTGAAATCCATCTGCTCATCTTTTTTTATAGAACAATATATTTCATTATATTCATATGCTGTAATGGGCTGAGGCTTGAGTTGATGCACTGAGGTCCCAAGCACATGAGGCTAAATAGTAATTGGACCATACTCTATTAATATATAAGCTTGGAGAAAGAATGGCCCCCACCCACTCTTTGTGCAAGTCCTGATGTGTTGTATAGGAAATGATGATTTTGGTGGGTGGAGGCAGGGGAGTGGAAAAGGAAGGGGAGGAGAGACTTTTGGGATTGCCATTGCCACGGTTGGCTCTGCTCGCGTTGCTCTCTCTTACCTGGCTTCCTGTCGCAACTGCCTATATTTGCTATCGCAATCTTTCTTGCCTATATTTGCTATTGCAATCTTTATTCACCTCTTCACTTCAATAAATATTGAAGATTTTCCCCTTAACCTGAATTCCTGACTCCGGCTGATTTTAAATACGCGGTCATTACAATATGCCACAAACTTGTTCAGCTATTTCCCAATTGATGAGCATTCCCTCAATTTCCCATTCTTTGCCATTACAAGAAAGAAATATTTTTGTACATGTAGATCCTTTCCCCTTTTTTATGAAATTCAGACCTAACAGTGATATTGTTGGATCAAAGGATAGACACAATTTTATAGCCCTTTGGGCATAGTTTGAAATTGTTCTTCAGATTGGTTGGATCAGTTCACAATTCTACCAACAGTGTATTACAGTTCCAACTTTCCCACATCTTTTCCAACATTTATAATTTTTCCTTTCTGCCATATTGGCCAATCTGATAGGTGTGAGGTTGTATCTCAGAATTGTTTTTATTTGTTTTTTAGTTTTCTGTTTTCTTTGGTTTTACTGGTTTTGTTTATGTAAAACTTTTTTAATTTAATGTAATCAAAATGATTTCTTTTGCAATTCATACTATAAATTTGTTTTCTATCTTTTTTTTGTCATAAATTCTTCCTTTCCCCATAGGTCCGACAGGTAAACTATTGCTTTCCTAATTAGCTTATGGTATCACCTTTTATGTTGAAATCATGTACCCATTCAAAACTGGAACACTAATATATTGCTGGTGGAGTTGTGAAATGATCCAACCATTCTGGAGAGCAATTTGGAACCATGCCCAAAGAGCTATAACACTGTGCATACTCTTTAATAAAAGATAATAAAAAAGGGGAAAGAACTCACATATGCAAACATGTTTGCAGGAGTTCTTTTTGTAGTGATAAGGAACTGGAAATTGGATGGATGACCATCATTTGGGGAATGCTGAATAAATTATGGTACATAAGGTAATGGAATATTGTTCTATAAGAAATGATGAGGGGACAGCTAAATGGTGAATAGAGCACTGGCCCTGGAGTCAGGAGGACCTGAGTTCAAATGTGGCTTTAAACACTTAACATTAACTGGGTGACCCTGAGCAAGTTACTTAACCCCAGTTGCCTTGCAAACCACCACTCCCTCCCCCACAAAAAAGAAATGATGAGTAGATTGATTTCAGAAAAACCTTGGAAAGACTGACATAAACTGATGCTAAGTGAAGTAAGCAGAATCAGAACATTGTGCACAGTAACAAGATTACGTGGTAATCATCTGTGATGGACTTGGCTCTTCTCAACAATGCAGTGATTCAAGGCAGTTCCAATAAACTTGGGATGAAAAATGCCAATCACATCCAGAGAGAGAACTATGGAGATTAAATATGGATTGAAGTATAGTATTTTCACCTTTTTCTTTGTTTATTTGTTTGTTTGTTTTTTCTCACATAGTTGTTTCCCCCTTCTCCTTTTGGTCTGATTTTTCTTGTACAATATGACAAATATGGAAACATATATTTAAAAGAATATAATGTATTTAATCTATATCAGATTGCCAGCTATGCTGGGAGGGAATGATGAGAAAGAGAGGGGAAAAAAATTTGGAACAAAACATTTTTCAAAAAAATGAAAGTTGAAAACTATCTTTACATGTATTTGGAAAAATAAAATACTATGGGGGGGGGAGAAAGGTACCTATTTTGATCTTATCTTATATAGGGTGTGAGATAGTACTCTATACCTAGTTTCTATATTAGAAAATTTCCCACTAGTTTTTGTCAAATAGTGAGTTCTTATCCCAGAAGTGGGAGTCTTCGGGTTTATCAAACTTTAGATTACTATAATCATTAACTAGCGTGTTTTATGTACCTAAATCATTCCATTGATCTACCACATTCTTTCTCAGCCAGGATAAAATAATTTTGATGATTGCCACTTTATAATATAATTTTAGATCTAGCCAGGCCACTTTCCTTTATATTTTTAAAAATTAATTCCCTTGATATTCTTGACCTTTTGTTATTCCAAGTAAATTTTGTTACTTTTTCCTAGTTTTGGTAGTTTGATTGGTATTGAAATAGCCCAGGCAATAAAATTCAAGATGGCCATAGTAATTCATAATTTAGAAATAATTTATTTGTAACTGGCCTAGATGGTGTGCCTGGCCAGGACGGACCTCCAGAAGGATTCTGGCATGGTTCCGTGCCCAACTAAAGTAGGGACAGCTTTATAAGCATTCTTGTTCACCCTTACTGGCACCTTTGATATTAAATAGTAACTCGATTTTACAGGTAGAAAGATACAAAGGCAGATGTTTTAACATAGATAGGGATCAGGGTTAGGTGACCACCCTCATGGAACTGATATCCTTGGAAGCATTGTTGATCTGGCACTTTGAAGTGCAAAAGAAGTCCCTTAATCTAGCTGAGCAGACCCTTCTCTGCTCCAGGCCCTAAGACTGAGGGAGGGGTGGAGAGGCCAAATCTTTGTCCATTTCAGTATGGTGCTGAATAAGTAAATTAATTTAGGTAAAATTGTCATTTTTGTTATATTGAGTTGTGAGCTTTAAAAAATTTTTATTTCAAAATTTTTTATTTCAAAGATCAATGATTCTAACAATGAGGGATTCTTTCACTGTCACAGACATCATCCCTCTATATTTTAATTCAGGTCCTACTATGCTACAAAAGTAGCACCAGTGATTCCTTAATTGCCTCTGGGATAAAATACCAAGACATCACTTTAGTATTTAGAATCTTTCACAATCAGGCTCTGATGTAGCTTCCCAGATTAATTTCCCATTACCACCCACCTCCCATGCACTAAAAATTCCAGCCAGATTGATCTACTCTTATTGTTCCCTATGTGTGACATTCCATTTCCTGTCTCTGTGACCTCTGTACAGGTTTACTCCTAATCCTTATATGATTCTCCCAGGCTAGGTTTGGAGTCAAGAAGACGTGAGTTCAAATTTTAACTAAGATACTTTACTAGCCATTTGATTCTGGGAAAGTCACTTAAATTCTGTTTGTCTCAGTTTCTTCCACTATGAAATGTGAATAATAACAGCACTTTCCTCACAGGGTTATTTAAATGAAATAATATTTGTCAAGAACTTAACACCTTGTCTGGCACATAGTGGGTACTATATACACGTTTATTTCCTTCCTTCCTTTCCCCTCTTCCTCAATAGCTCTACTTTTTGAAGTCCCCAGTGCCCTTCAAAATTCCAGGAAATTATTTGCTATCTCTTACCTGAGGCTTTTCTTGATTCTCTCTCTCTTCAAAATCTTTGTATACATTTTATTTAAATTTTGGATTGTGTAGGTTGCCACTTCAGCTTTGTACGATGTAAGCTCTCTGAGAGAAGGAATTGTTTCATTCCTGCCATTGTATGCATAAGTACCTAGCATAGTGCCCCTGTGCATAGCTGATCCTTACTCAACACTTGCTAAACTAAGTGAAATTGAATTTGTGAGTTGTCAGGGCCAAAATCTTAGTCATTCTTGTACTCTTGGTGAGGATGTTTTCTGAATTTAATTAGACTATGCCTATAAAAATAAACAGCAAGTCTGTTACAAGGCCCATTCTCTTTTTTTAAAAATGGTTTTTTATTTAAATTTTTTTTCTGTTTATACATGTATGTGTATGTTAATTTTTAAATACACATTTCTTTATGAATTATGTTGGGAAAGAAAAACTAATACAAAAGGAGGGAAAATGAACATAACAGGTATCAGTTTACATCCAGTTTCCATAGTTCTCTTTGTTGATGTAGATGGCATTTTCTATCCAAAAAATTTGTTGTGATTATTTCGGATTGTTAAACCACTAAGAAGAACCAATTCTTTCATAATTGATCGTTGCACATTCCTGCTGTTATTGTGTACAATATATTCCTGGTTCTACTTGTTTAGCTCATCATCAGTTCATGTAAATCTTTCCAGGCCTTTCTAAAACCAGCTTGTTTATCTTTTTTTTTTAATAGAACAATAATATTCCATTACTTCCATATATCATAACCTTTTCAGCCATTCCCTAGTTGATGGGCATCTACTTATTTTCCAATTGTTTGCTACCACAAATAGAGCTGCTACAAACATTTCTGCACATGTGGGGTTTCCTTTCCCTCCTTTATGATTTCACTGGAATACAGTAATAGCACTGCTGGTCAAAAGATGTGCACAGTTTTTAGCCCTTTGGGCATAATTCCAGATTGCTCTCCAGGTTGGATCATTTCACAACTCTACCAACAATGTGTTAGTGTTCCAATTTTCTCATATCCCCTCCAACATTTATCATTATCTTTTCCTGTCATCTTAGTCACACCTGAGAGGTGTGAGGTAATACCTCAGAATTGTATTAATTTGCATTTCTTTAATCAACAGTGATTTAGAGCTTTTTTCCCAAATAGCTATAGATGGCTTTAATTTCATCATCTGAAAATTGTCTTTTTATATCCCTTGATTCTTTATCAACTAGAGAATGACTTGTATTCTTATAAATTTGACACAGTTCTTTATATATTTAGAAGTGAGGCATTTATCAGAAACACTAGTTATAAATTTTTTCTCCAGCTTTGTACTTCTCTTTTAATCTTGTTTGTATTGGTTGTGTTTATGCAAAATCTTTTGAATTTAATATAATCAAAGTTATCCATTTTGCATTTTATGATGTTTTCTAGATCTCCTTTGGTCATAAATTCCTTACTTCTCCAAAGATCTGATCAGTAAACTATCCCTTGCTCTCCTAATTTGCTTATGATATTAACCTTTATGCCCAAATCATGGACCCATTTTGACCTTAATTTTGGTATGGAGTGTAAGATGTAGATCTATGCTGAGTTTCTGATATGTTATTTTCCAGTTTATTCAGCATTTTTTTATGAAATAGTGGGTTCTTATCCCAGAAGCTGGAGTTTGGGGGTTTATCAAATATTAGATAATGATAGTCATTGATTATTGTGTCATCTATATCTAACCTTTTCCATTGATTTAGCACTCTATTATTTCTTAGCCAGTACCAAATGGTTTTGATAACTGCTGCTTTATAATAGAGCTTTAGATCTGGTACTGTTAGGCCATCTTTTGTATTTTTTTCATTAATTCCCTTGATAATCTTGCCCTTTTGTTCTTCCAGATGAATTCTGTTATTATTTTTTTCTAGCTTTTTTGACATTTTGGTATGGTACTGAACAAGTAGACCAATTTAGGTAGAATTAACATTTTTATTATATTAGCATGACCTATCCATAAGCAAACTGATATTTTTCCAATTGTTTAAATTTGACTTTATTTATATGAGAATACCAGGCTCATCCTCAAAGCTTTGATTGCATCAAATCATTGGGACTTTTCAGAGTTTGTTCTGTACTGGTTTAGCTTGCTTAGAATCCTAAGTTCTGAGCCATGATGAGGCATAAGAGTAAGATATTAACAGTTTGGATTGTTTAGATACAGGATGGCTTACTAATACCAAGGTTGTGTTTCTTGAATTTTTTCATTGGGTCACCTACAACTTGGGTTCTTTTGAGGCTGTGATGTTCCAAGATTTGTAACCATAAATTTTTGGGACAACATTTATGTTACAAAGATAGGCTTTTGCTCTAAGAAATAGCTTCAAGTCATTACATTCTCTTTGTAGATTCTCAAATACAGTTTAATTTGTTCCCTTCCTCCTGTTTTATTTTGGAGTCTGCTTACTGTCCTTCTACAGGAGTTATATTAATGGATTAACCATCCATTTGCATATCATAGACCAGACAATAGGTATTTTCTTTCCGTTTAGTTTTTATGTAATATTTATTTTCGTTATCTCTTTTGAGTGATTTTCATTAAGGTGATCCTATAATGGCTCTTTGATGGAAGAATATCCAGGAAACAAGTTTCTGGAAGACCTTGTCACCTATCGGGAATCCCTCTTTCCACATAGACTATGCACACAGGACTATCACTATTCCGGTAGTAATGGATTATGGATAATGTAAACTACAATGTAATTTATAATACAATCTAAATTACATGAATCCTTTTGGCAAGCAGAAGCCTCACTGTGAAGGGTTTCATTTGATCATTAGAGTCTCCTTAACAGAATCAACTCTGTGGTTGCCTTTATCAAGAAATTTTGTATAATATTCACATTCACACAAGAGAATCCTTGTTGGAGGCAACATCACTTATTGTAGAAAAGGCATTTGGTATTACAGGTCCTAGATTCAAGTTCTAACTATGCTAAATACTCCCTGTGGGGCCTTAGACAACTTTTTTTTAAAACCTCTCTGAGTCTCAGTTTCTTTAATTATAAAATGTGAGGAGCTATTGGACTAGTTGGCAGTGCCATATTAGATTCAAAATCTGGGAGAGAGTGTTGAAGTAAACAGCCTTTCAAGAATATCTTTACTAAATCAGATAATCATCTATTGATTCAATTTTTAAAAAATCAATAAACAATAAACTTGACAATCTTGTATCTTCTGTACCTTTTAGTCACTTGTCTGATTATAAAGATATGTAAATTTACATACATTTAGGAAATAGTCACTAAGCACCTGACTATATTTTTTTTCTTATTTTCATCAAAGACTCTTAGATACATATATAAATACTTATGTACCATGAGTTTGTAAAGGTGAGACAGTAGCCATATAGATTACTAATGTTTTGCAATTCTCTTTTTAGGGGTAACAATATCATCTATAACTTCTCCTAATACTTGGAAATCTTTCAGGCTTGGAGATAATATCATAAAGTAATCTCTGAGAACATTTAAGACCAAGTCATTTTTAGCATGGATTTTCCTGATGTGTTGTTGCTGGGACCCAGTCCCTCTTCTTCATTTCAACTTCTTAGGTACCATTTCATTCTCCTTGTAGGACATAATGAAGACTGGAATATTAGGATCTAAATACAGTTGTTCCTCTGTTGCTGATGAAAAACAATTCTTACAAAGATACCAATTTTTTTTTCCTTTTTTCCCCCTTTCTATTTGCTTATTGTCTTCCTGGCAGTTTTATTTGGATACTTTGGAGAAGCTAAATTTCTCACCAATCTTGTTTCTCTTCCTCCTTCTCTTCCTCTTCCTCTTCTTTCTCCTCCTTTTCCTCCTCTTCATCTTCCTTCTCCTCCTCCTCCTTTTCTCTTTTATGAGTTGATACTGTTCCCAATCTATGGCTATATTCCTCTCTGGTGATTTATAACCAAGTTTGTATTTTAAACTAGTGTTAAATTTTGCATCTTCCTTCCTCTCTCTCTCTCTGCTTGATTTTCCATAAGAAGATGGTTTGGAGGTTCTCTTGGCTTCTTCATTGTAGTAACTAAACTTCAGTGAAAATGTTGGTAATCAAGGTTAATATTTTTTCATTTCCCATTTTTTGGCATCAAGAGATCATGAATAGGTTAGATCAAAGTGGCAATATTTCACAATTTCTTCTTTATACTTTTCTTTTAATTTGATGTTGATTTTGACCTTTGACAGAGCCTATACAGACACAATTCTAATGTGACTTCCACATGAGAAACTAGTATTTTCCTAGTAAGGTATAGTTTCATGTTTCATGGAACTATAGAATACTTGATGGTATCCAGTATCTTTTAATTCTCTCCTGAAAAAAAAAAAAAAAGCATTTTTAAATTCTTCTGTCTTCTTTTCTACTATTTTATTTGAAGGAGTGTAAGTAGGCCCACATAAAACTAGGGGCTATTTTAAAACTTGCCTTTGTCTCATGGTTGCCATGGCCAAAGAATTAATGATTTGGTGTCTTTTTGTTGTTCAGGTCATTTTCAGTCTTGTCCAATTTTTTGTGACCCATTTGGGGTTTTCTTGGCAAAGATCCTAGAGTGGTCAGCCTTTTTTTTTTTTTTTTTTTCTGCCTTATTTTACAGATGAGAAACTAAGCCAAAGAGTGTGGTTTGCCCAAGGATCTTCCTGACTCTAGGCCTGGCATAAAAATCACTGTACCATATTTAAAGTCATTCTAGTGTAGTATAGCCTGCTGAAGCTTGGGATTAGAATAACTAAGATCATTTCCTTGTCATGATAAGGCATTAGGGTATGCTTTTATGAAACCTTCCCAAATTAGTATAGCCAATAGTGATATCATTCTTTCAGTATTTCCTCTATTACTTTGTCTAGGTCTTTCCGTCTTGTTTAATCTTGTATCACATTAACGTGTTTATGTGTCATTTCCCTGATTCAATTATAAACTTCTTTTAGAGCAAGGTTGGATTTTTTCCACCTTTGTCTCCCCAGTGCCATGCACAGACCCACTCATAGGATGGGCACTTATGAAATGTTTGTTGAAATGTGACTTCTTTTCTTCTCCCATTCATCTCTAATGCTTTGTTTGTAATGTAATGTTGTTACAAGATCATAGTATCCTATAATTGATATTCTTCAGTGTGCCCAGAAGAATTCTGATGTTTGAAAAATAAATGTTTGCTATAGGGAGCAGTTTGCGTGATGATTAGAAAACAAAAGAGTAGATGGCTTATAGTTAGCATGAATGACTTGAGAAATCACATGATTGAGATCACACATTTATCAACATGTTAATAATGTAATAACTGAATTAAAGTTTTGTGCATTTTCTTTAAATGTAAGGTAAGTTTTCTAAGCATTATTCTAATTAAAGAGATAAGAATAACAATTAAAAAATAGAACATATTAAAACAGGTCCAACATAATCCATTTAAACAAACTCTTGTTGTTCACCAAAATGTAAAATGATCTGCTCATTAACTGTTTTAACTTTCACCATTTCTTCAGGAAGTTTAACCACTTTTAACCAGAGGCCAAAAGAGCTTCACTTAGTAAATACTGATTTCTTTGTCAAGAAGAGAGAACTGATGTAAAGAACAGTATTGGTTTCAAATGCAACTCATTTGTAAAATGGATTGGAAGAGGCTTGAGGAAGATTACCAAAACAATTACCAATAAAACAGCAAAAAATGGTGGGAAGAAAATGAGTTTATGGAAAACTTGTTATCTTGAGGGCATTAAAGAATGAAATTTGAGGGACAACGAATACAACATAAATGGTACAGATCTGTTAAGATTTCTACAGTAAATTATCTCTTCCCAAAAAAGGAGGGGAACCTCAGTAACTTCATGATATCTAGCATGAAGATGTAAAAATAACTTTTTAAAAATAGTATTTTATTTTTCTAAGTACATATAAAAATAGTTTTCAACATGCACTTTTGTAAAACTTTGTGTTCTAAATTTTTCTTTCTTTCTTCCTTACCTCCTCCTCCCCAAGACAGCAAGGCAATATGATATAAGTTAAATATGTACAATCCTTTAAAATATATTTTCATATTTGCTATGTTGTACAAGAAAAATAAGGAAGTAAAAATGACTTTAAAGTAAACAAAGATAAGAAAGAATGGTTGGAACAGACTAAGTATATACATAGATAGAGTCTAACATGACATTTTCTAGGTCACTGAAGGATTGATTTGCCTGACATATGAAAGAAGAAAATGTCATGCTTCATTGTTAGTACACAGAAGTCACAGCTGGCCACCTCACGAGTTACAATTCTGTTGTCTTTCTGTATTGTACTCCTTCACTTTGATGTGATCATTATATGACACTAATACTCAATGTCAAGAGATTTAGAGGAAACCTCCTTACAAGTTATATAGAACATTTATAAAGAACATAATAAAGATATGTGCATGGATTCTGCATTATAGGAGGGTTTACCTGCATTAATGAAATCATAGGGTTATTCATAAATGAAGAAACAGACTTACTACTGATGTTTTAGTTTCTATTATAATTTTAAAAGATGTTTTAATTTCTAATTGAAAACAGATACTTTGGAATCAGTTATATGGCATAAATCATTCTATCAGAGAAATCTAACCCATCTATGGGTTACAAAATAATTCGCATCTGCTAATCCCCAGGAATTTGAAAGTATTCCACTATTATTCTTTTTTATATTTTATTTTATTAAAGTTTTTTGTTTTACCAAATTCATGTGAAGATAATTTTCAACATTCACCTTTTTTTTAATTCTTAATATTTTATTTTATTTTATAATAACTTTATATTGACAACCCATGCCAGGGTAATTTTTTACAACATTATCCCTTGCACTCGCTTCTGTTCTGATTTTTCCCCTCCCTCCCTCCACCCCCTCCCCTAGATGGCAAGCAGTCCTATATATCAACATTCACCTTTGCAAAAGTTTGTGTTCCAACTTTTTCTCCCTCTGCACCCACCCATTTCCATAGCTAGCAAGCAATTCAATATAGGTTAAACATGTGCAATTCTTCTAAATATATTTCCATATTTGTCATGCTGCACAAGAAAAATCAGATCAAAAAGTGAAAGAAAAAAATAAAATACAACAAAAATAAGTCCATCATTATTCTTAATGGTGACTGGGGTTAAACTAAGATCTCCCAAAGTTCTCTGGAAATCATAAAAGATCTGTGCCTTTAGGAAAGTTCTGTAATTTTGAAATTGGAAGATTGCTTGACACATTTTAATCCCAGAATGCTTTAAAAAAATATGGGTGAAAATGTTTGATAATCCTTTTTCTAGTTCATAGATATGAAGATTGGGAACAAATGTTTATTGAATTGTTGAACAAGAAGTCTAGATTTGATATCACTGTAAAGTGTAGTTGAATAAAACAGAATTTTGAGAACTGATGAAACTTTTGTAGACCTAAAAGAATTGTCTGACTTTACCTGTTTAGAAATGTATTGTATTTCTTTTAACCTCTTCAAGTTATCTTGTATTTGTTCATCTATACATTTGCTCATGTGTACATTTTACTTTTCCCAGGAGAATGTAAATATAGTGATATATAAGGGGTTTTAATCTTTTTAATCTCTAGTGCCTAGCATAGTGCTTGGCAGATTGAGAGTATATATTTGGAAAAATGTTTATTAGATTGGATAGAAGTGGTCAGAGTCGAAGAGCTAAGATTGGAATTAATTTTAAGTCCTTTGTTCTGGCCAATACAACTACATTGTCTCTTCCTCAAGGAATCAACTAGGGAGAAAGGACAAACAACTCTTAGGGAACAATACAACACTTTATGCCATACAATCCTAAACTTGACTGAATGTTTGTGCTAAAGAAGTCTGGGGAAAGAAGTAGTCACTGAAGGCTAGAATAAACAGAGAAGCTTTCTAGAAGTGGGAAGAATTCAACTGGGGCTTCATGGATGAGTAGGGAGAAGTGGGAAAGAAATTATAGGAGACAGATAATCAAGCAATAGAATTAAGTGTATCATATAGTTGGAAACAAAGGTTAAAGTGCAGAGTTCTTGCAGAAGAGATTAAAGAGGAAAGTCAGAATAGCAAATTCTGGATTGAAGAGTTTGGACTTTATTCTGTAGTCCATGGGAAGTCATGTAAAGGCCTTAAGCAGGAAAATGAAAGAATCAAAAGTGTGCTTTTTCAAGATGAATTTAACAGCCTGTGAAGAGTGAACTGGAATAAGAGATGACATTTCCCTCTTCCATCCATCCATTGATCACTGTGTAACCCTCAATTACATTTCTTCTTGGTTTCCTTCTTTACAATCCATTTCTTTTCTCACCCTCCAGAAAACCATAGATGAACTAAATTCTCAGTTGAAGGTCTTCCAGTCCAAGATGAAGAGAGTAGAAGAATCTATCCTGAGCAGAGATTATAAGAAGCATATTCAGGTAGGATCCTTTGAATGCAGTAGTCTTAATCCTTAGTGTATTTGGGTTTTAGAAAATCCAAAGATGTCCCAGACAAGAGAAATGATTATTTATCATAGCCACAGCTTAAAGCTAAAGTATAGCATCCAGTTCTGGATACCACATTTTAGGAAGGACATTAACTTGCTGCATTAACAATGTAAGAACTTAAAACCATGTTATGCAAGGATTGGTTGAAGAAATGAAGAAATTGAGGATGCTTAGCCTGAGAAAGAGAATACTTGGGGAAAACATGCTACCTTGGTAACTAGGAATCCTGAGTAAAAGTAGCAGTTTTTGGCTCAAAAATTATTAAATGTTTCCAAATAATTCTAATTACATATAATTATAAATATAATTAATTCAATTATAGTTTTGTTTAATCTACTACATATGTACTTGTAGTTAACAAAATGTTATATATATTTTGAAATTTAATGTACATTAATAATAACAATGAATCCTAATAATAGCTCCCCTAAAGTGGAATGAGTTGTCTTGGAGGGTAATGAATTCTACTTTCCTTGGACATCTTCAAAAAGAGGAATGTAAATGGATGAATTTGTCAGAGATGTTGTAGAAAGGATTGATTTTTACACAAGTAAAGATTGAAGTAGATGAGATTCCTTCCAATTCTTAATAGTCTGAAATTTTGAGATTCTGTGATTCAAGGAGATAAGGAGGGAGATTGCAAATGTCCAAGGCAGGCCCAATGTGTTACTCCTTTATTGGGGGGGGGGCAAAATTATTGGTAGTGAACAAGATCTGGATGACTGATCTCTCAATTTTATTAATGAGGAAACCAAAGTCCAGAAAGGTTAAGTTATTTGCCCAAAAGTGTAGTGACAAGTCCTAGATCTAGTGAGTGAAGAAATATGTAAGTGGACTTTATGCTTCTCTGTCTAGGATTATGGGAGCCTGAGCCAATTTTGGGAGCAGGAGTTGGAAAGTCTGCACTTTGTCATAGAAATGAAGAATGAACGTATCCATGAATTGGACAGGAAGTTGCTCCAAATGGAAACAATGGTAGGAAAAGGGCTTCTCTGTCTTATCTTTATTCTTCCCTTTCCTCAGCAATTCTTCATATCACTATCTTCTCACCCCTATCCCTGTGCCACAGGGGCTTTTCTCTCTGACAGAGCTCACAGACTTTGAGAATTGGAAGGGATCTTACAGATCATGTAATCCAGTTCCTTTCTTATATGGATTAGAGAATTGATGTCATAGAAGAAAAATGACTTCCAAAAGTTATATAGTAAATTATTAGCCAATCCCAAGAATGGAACCATGGCCTTCTGACTCCCAAGTCATAGCTCCACCATGGCAAGAAGGAGCCTAGAGGGTTGTATGGAATCTCTGTTGCTGGAGGAGACCAAAACAAAAATAGTTTCTCTTTCCATATCAACTATGGACTCTTGAACAGATGGGATGCTGAAACAAATAAGTAAAATTTTTAAAAAGATCTTCTTGTTCAAATAGAAATCAGACTGTATTTTTTTTCCTTGAAGTCCTTCTGTCTCTGAAAGTCTAGTATTCTATGTTTTGTTAATTCTAGGTAAAACAGCCTGTAGTAAAACAGCCTATACCTGCTAGCCACTTCAGTGAAAGATTTTATGAGACAGAGGTTGAACTTTTTTGCCTAAAACAAATTTTAAAAAATCATTTGATTTCTTACTACTCATTCAACTATTACTACAGATAATAGAGAGTTGGCTGCCTTCATTTAGATATGTGTTTAATTGATCCATCATTTAATTCCTCTGGTGTCTGTTCCCTTTCTTTCTGATGCTTCCCAGAAAGAGAAGTACCTGTCATTAGAAGAGAAAATTACAATACTGCAGCAAGAGAATGAGGATCTTCAGGTCCAGGGACAGAATCACCAACGGGTATCCAGGTAACTACATTCCTACTTTTGAATTCTCATCTTCCCTCTCTAAATAGCAACTTCATGAGTGAGAGTCTGGCAATTAGGCAGATGTAGTCAAGATCAGAAGGCATCTCCAGTGGCTGTGTGATTTGCCAGCTGTCCTGGGAAAGTCTCAAAATGGGAATATCTGGCCTTTCTCAGCCCACCCTTGCTCTGCCAGTCAGTACCCTGGATTTGTCTTCTTTATCTTGAGCTTTGCCAAATTCTCTCTGGCAAACAAGCATGTGATCCTAGATAAAAAGTATTTCCCCCTTCTAGGACTCAGTTTTCCCATCTATAAAAGTTTCAGGGGTTAAACTAGATAATTTCCAAAATCTCTTTCCTTCTGACATACTGTGAGTGAGCAGAACTTTATCTGGTGGGAGGAGGAGGAGGACAGGGCAGAATCCAGAGGAAGGAGAAGGGGTGTGTGTATGTGCGGGTGTGCATGTATACATTGGTAAGAAAATTATAAAATCACTTTTCAAAGAGTCATACATAACTCCATGCTGAAACATCTTTAGAGCACACTGGGCCAATTAGGGACTGGTTTCTTGGAGAAGAGGACTTTAAAAATTGGGGTGGAGTTTTGGTTTTATCGGTTTTGTTTGTTTTGTTTTAAGCAAAGAAACTTTTAATCTTTTTATTTTTTCAGTTCCAAATTCTCTCTCTCCTTCCTTCCCCCATCCTTTGAGAAAGAAAGAAAAACAAAATCCCATTACAAATATGTATAGTCAAACAAATTTTCACATTAGCCATGTTGAAAAATAAAAGGAAGCAAAAGAAAGAGGAAAAATCAGTTCTCTACTTGAAAGTGAATAGCATTTTTCATCATGAATCCTTTGGAATTGTGGTGGGTCATTGTACTGATTAGAGTTACTAAATATTTTACAATGGATTACCTTTACCCTGTTGTTGTTACTATATAAATTATTCTCCCAGGTCTGCTCACTTCATTTTGCATCAATTCAAATAAATATTCCCAGTCATCTTTTTCATTATTTCTTTCCACCACATTCATATACTTGTTCAGTCATAGGAAATTGAGGTGATTTTTTAATGAAAGGGAGGAAATGAGGGGTTGACTGAGAGAGTTAATGAGTCCTTTTCCTGTGTGATGGGTTCCTAGCTACTCAAACAGGACAACTAGCTGTAGGGCACAGACCCCCATATCTGTATCTGACTCTGGTGTCTGTGTCCTATAGGCAGCTCTCAGAGGATCTTTATCTCGTCCGAGAGGCCCTGGAGAAAGAGTCACAGCTGCGTCAACAGATCCAGCAAGAGAAAGAGGAGCTGTTATATCGGCTTGTCACCGGGGATTCCCCAGCAGCCTTTCCGCTGACCTCTACTAAAGTGTCCTACCTTGCCACGTAGACCTGGGAACTTCAGCTGTGAGGATGTTGATGGAGGGCCAGTGGACAGAAGACAAGGAAAAGTTCTCTATGCCATTGGCCCCTCTAGCTGCTATCATGGTCTGTTCTCTGCCATTATAGGCAGCCCAGGGACTTCCCCTGAAGCCAGACTAAACTTTTCCCGATGGATAATAGCAGGCAGGAAGGGGGGAGCCTTTCTTCAGAGGCAAGAGCACTGAGCTGACTCCTGGGTTCCTGTCCTGGCTCAGCCCCAGACTCACTGTATGAACTCAAACAAGTGATTGTCCTTCTCTTAGGTCAAGTAAAAATGAAGGAGTTAGATGGGAGGATATCCACATGCTGTTCTTGTGGCATTCTACAAGTTCTTTGCCACCTAATTCAGGGTAAAGAGAGCACTGGAGTTTTTTTCCCCCAGATCCTTGGAGGTTAAGGGCACCTATTCTGTTTGCCCTTTGATGTCATAAGTAGATATATTTTATCTTCTTTTTCTTGTCAAAATCCCTCTTTCGCCAGGGGGAAATAGAGAAACAAGAGTAGTAGGTGGAAATGGCCCCCTGAATCCTAGAGGCTAGATCCATTATAGGACAATTTCTTGTTTTAGGGCTCAGGTCACTGTTGTACCCTCCCTCCCCATAGGGCAAGATGCTCAGTGGTCCCCACCATTGGCCTGTAGCCTCTTTGGTCTGGTCATACCCAGTATATCTTGATAGAAAGTTCTCCAACCCAACTTCTCTTTCCTGAAGCACTGCAGCACTCTCCAGCTCATAGATCATTTCTATTTGTCTGGATACCCCAAATAGATGCAGAACCCTGGATTAGGAGAATCCTCCTGCCAAGTCTTCAGTCATCCACCCACCCTGCCTTAATCCTCTTCAGCTGAATTGATACAGGTCCAAAAAGCAAGATTAGGGTTACAGGTGTGAGAGAAACTAAAGGAGACCCAATCCCTTTCCTGGCCCATCCCCTCCCCTTCTACCTTGCCTTCTCCTGGGCCTCCTGCTTTCTCCACTCCTGCCGGGGCTCAGTTACTGGGAAAGATGAAATACCAGGCTATCCCTTAGAGATTAGCACTTTTATTAGCAGCTGGAGATTCCTTTTCCTTTGAAACTAAGGAAAACTGGGACTTTCTCTCCTGATGCTCCTCCCCTTTTTGACTTGCCTTCCTTTCCAAGTCAGTAAATTTAAGAACATCAAGTGTTCTCTCTGCTATTTGCTCACTGTGTGATTTTGGGCAAACAGCTTAGATTCAAAGCCAGAGCTCAAATTTTATGATTTTATATAATTCTTTGGCTAGATGATCTCTCAGGTCCCTTCCACATCTAATCTCCTTGGGGGTCTACATTCTTTGATCCACTCCTCTACGAACCTACAGTGTTACTCAGATATAATCTGGGTCCTAGAGGGAAGAAGGAGACACTTAAGCACTTTGCAAGGAGAGTACCTTGGAAAGGGGTCAAGGTAGTGAGCCATGGCCCCAGATCCCGATCTGAATCCTACACTTCCCTTCAGGTAGCACTCCTATGTGTGTGAATGGTGTGTGTATGTGTATGTGTGCTTGTGAAAGGTGTGTATGCATGCAAGTGAATCAGTGCATGTAGTTAAGGCTACAGTGAGCCATTGATACAAGCCAAGATTTTGAAATAAAAAAGATTGTGTAGCATTTTTATTTGGCCTCCATTTTTATCTTGGGGAGGGGGATTTATGGAAGGGGGGTAGCTTGTTGCTATAGGATCAAGTTGAACAGTGAGGGCTCAGCTCCTGAGCTTCATTCCCATAAGATCTGTTGAGGCTATGATGGGGTTAAATATTTGCTAGCTGGGGGAGAGGGGATTAATAATAATGGAAGGGGAAAGGGAATTCATGGTTCCAGACAGAAAAAAAAAAAAAAAAAGAGGATGGGGGCTGGAATTTAGGATCTACAGCAGATGTTGGAGGGGTTGCGGATTGGTAATTTGGGTTAAGTGGCTAGCATAATGGTTATTTATAACAAATTTAGATGAACATCACTATTGGAATAAAGAAAATCTATCCTCTGACTATAAGGTAATTGAATTGGACCACCTACACTGGGATGTATCACTTACTCTGCAGGTGCCCTCAGGTCAGGGTCCTGCAGTATAACAGGGAGTTTAATGGTCACCAGCCTTGTCTGTTGAAACTAGGATCCGGGAGGGCTGGAGAATTCGAATTCGGGTGCTGGCTGTCGAGGTACCCTGCAGGTTTGTGGCTCGACAGGTATAGATGCCTTGATCTTTGACCCGCGCCTCCTCTATATATAAGATGCTCTCCCATTCTTGCTGTACCTGGCCAGCTCTGCGCACCACACTAGAACATTCACTGACATAGGGTGGCCGACCTACCTGTGTGGGGAGAGAGGGTATAGATTAGCATCAATCAGAAATCTTTCCTTTTGCATGCCCAATATTATCCCCAGCAGCTATCTTTATTGCTGTCCCTTTCATCTCCATGGGCCTTCTCCCATCCTTGATATCACATTTAATGGAAAGATCCTTGATTTCTGGTCCCTGTTCTGGTTCTGATTCTGGTTCAGTTGCTGAGTATGCAACCTTGAGAAAACTATTTTCTTTCTCTGGGTCCAACACTCCTGTATGTATGGAAATTTAAAAAGATATTAAAATTATTCCTACCTCTTTAGTGCTGTTTTGAGATTATGAATATGAGTGTTCTATTCAAAGTGAAGGGCTCCACTAGTGAAAACGAGGTGGTACAGTGGATAGAACTCAGGGTGTGGAGTCAGGAAAATCTGAGTTCAAATCCAGCTTGGGCAAGTCACTTAACCCTTTTTGCTTTAGTTTCCCTATCTCAAATGAGCTGGGGAAGGAAATGCAAACCACTCCTGCATTTTTGCCAAGAAAACCCCAAATGGGGTTATGAAGAGTTGTACACTGAAACAATTGAATAACAACAACAAAAATCAAAACTCTGTAAATATTCTAAATCTCCCTTACAGTCATAACTTATTGAGCCATTATCCAACTGATGGACATCTCCTCAGTTTCCAGTTCCTTGCTATCATAAAAAAGGCTACAATGCTAAACTCTTAAGAACACAAGGGCATAGAGCATTTAAATAACACTAGCATTTATACAGTTCTTTAAGATTTGCAAAGCACTTTATATATTTTTGCATATGATCCTCATAACAATCCTATGAAGCAAATGCTATTATTACCTTCTTTTTACTGAAGCAAATGCAATAAAAAATGATTTGCCAAGTGTCACACTATAAGAGTCTAAGGCAGGATTTGAACTTAAATCCTGGTTCTCAAGAGCAACACTACCCAGTGGGATTCTTAGCTGTCTAAAGCAATGGAAAAAATTCCATAAAAGTGGTTATGATAATGAACCACATTTTCTCCTCTTCAAGTTGTTGGGTTACAAATTTGAAATATACAATAGCTATGATTTTTTTTAATGTAGGACAGTGGTTCTCATTTTTTTTTTTTGTTTTATTTGACTGATTCTTGATGTCTCATTGAGTCATTCACTTCTATTCATTCACTTCCATTTATCTAATTCTAATTTTTAGTGAATTATTTCCTTCAGTTAAGTTTTTTTACCCTCCTTTTGCATTTGGCCAAATGAACTTTTAAAGGAGCTATTTTGTTCATTGGATTTTTTCCCATTTCACCAATTCTATTTTTTAAGGTATTTTTTTTTTTTCCATTTTGCCAAACCTATTTTTTAAGAAGTGGTTTTTTTCAATATATATATTTTTCCATTTCACCAAATGTATTTTTAAGGAATTGTTTTCTTCAGACAATTTTTGTTTTCTTTTCCAAACTCCTGCAAAACTCTCATTTCCTTTCCCCATTTTTCTTCCAACTTTAAAGATCCTTTTTGAATTCTTCCAAGAGAGCCTTTTGAGTTGAATAGCAGTTTGTAGCTCACTTTGAGTCTTCATCTAGAGATGTTTTGACTTTAATGTCCTCAGGGTTTAAGATCTCTCCTGTCTCCAAAATAGCTCTTTATGGTCAAAGTTCTTTTTTGCTTTTTTGATCATTTTTAAAGGTTGAAATCTGCTCCTAGGATACAAGAGAGATTGTCCCAAGCTTCTTCTACAGGGTGACTGGGGTTTTAACAGTGTAAAACTAGAGCCAGTACTGCTGGCTTCCTCCTCACCCTGAGTGAGACTGGCCAAGTTCTGCTTATTATGCTGCAATTGAGGGGCTCACTGTTTGCCTTCTGTAGTTATGTTGAAGGTCTCACAGCCAGTCTATTGATTCACTAGCTTCTGAACCAGGACAGAGTAGGCAATACTGCTGTATTTTGACTAAGAGGCTCCTATTAGATTCCTTGTACAGGTTCTCTCTGTCCTGGAACTACTTGTGCCATGTCTGCACTGGGCCAAGTCCTCTCCTGTCTGATTGAGACAGACCTTTCATGAAGTCTTTCCAAGAAATCTTCTATTGGAAATGTGTTACGCTCCCAATATTTATGGGTTCTGTCACTCTAAAATCTGTTCAAAAGCTTGATCTTGCATTAATTCTGAGAGAAGCCAAGAAGAGCTCTTCTTCAAGGCAGAGTCCTGTCTACTCTCCACAATCTTGGCTCTGAAGGGCAGTGGTTCTCAAAGTGTGGTCTTTGACCACTGGGGTTTTTGATATTAAAAACTCTTTTCATAATAAAATTATGATATCATTTATTTATTAGAATATTTTTTCCCACTCTAACATCTGCAAGGCCAGATTTTTTTTCATATTCTTCAACCAAAGCAAATGCATCATAACAGATTAAGCATAAAAGGGGAGAAAAGAGAATCCAGCTGTCTTCCACCAAGCCAGACACTAAGTAGATTTCAAAAGTAAGCAAAACAATGCTATTTTTCTCATTAATTTAAAAATATATATAATTATTGGTTGAAAAAAATGTTATTTTTGTTAAGCAATGGGTTTACTGTTATTTTAATGAATTAGTAAATATTTTTAAATGGTATTTTTTATTTCAAGTGCAGTCAGTATCAATAGATGCAACACACATAAAAATTTTTTTGGAATCTTCATAAAACTTTAAGAATATAAAGATATTTTTGGGACCAAAAAGTCTGAAAACTGATGATGTAGAATATTTGCAGATTATAACTGTTTAGGCAACCAGGTTGTTCAGTGGATAGGCAAAGTGCCAGTCAAGAAGATCTGAGTTCAAATTTGGCCTCACAGAATTACTAGCTATGTGATCCTGTGCAAGTCCTTTTTGTCTCAGTTTCCTCATTTGCAAAATGAACTAGAGAAGAAAATGGCAAACCACTCCAGTATCTTTTCCAAGAAACCTCCCCCAAAAAAGTATCAAAAAGAGTCAGACAAGACTGAAATGACTAAACAAAAAACTTATCTTTTACTTAAAGTCCTAAAAAGTTGCCCGAATTACATCAGAGTTAAGGGACTTATACAGAGTTAAATAGTGAGTAGAAATCACAACACAGGTCTCTGAGTTTAAGTCCAACAGTCAACACTGCACCATGCTGCTTCTAAAGCTTTGAATCAGAATAGTAATCCCCCTTTTCCCATTTATTTAGCAGTGTATGCTTTTCATAGTTGGTCTCATTTATGAAGTTCAGTGGTCACCTAGTCAAGTTTCTGGCCTCTTTCCTTCTGGTCCAACCTGCATAAACTGTCCAAGTCATCCTCCATATACATAGATCTGAACATATCCCTTCTCTGTTCAAAAATCTCTGTGGACTCCTCATTTTCTCAGAATAGAATACAAACTCTTCAGCCTGGAATTTAAGGTTCTCCACTATACTTCAGGCTCCACCTTAGGTATCTACACTTGTCCCCAGAATTGTCTCTACATGGTTCTTCTGTTTTAGTCAAGGTGATCTCTTCAGTGTGTATGTATTCCCTGCTTGTTGCTACTTTCCTGCCTGCTCAGGTTCCCTGATTTGTTTCTACTTAGCTTGTCCAAATCTTTTCCAGTCCCAGATGAAGCCCTTCTTTCTCTAGGGAACTCTCTGGATTCTCCATTCCACTTTCTCTGATAATTTATAACATTCATAGGTAGTAACTCTGGATTAACTTTTCTTTTCCCTCTCTCCCTCTCTCTTCCTTTCTCTTCTCTCCAATCCCCTGGCTCCATCCTCCCATTTTCTCCTCAAATTCTACTTCTCTTTATCTTTCCCCTTTTTTTCCCATTTTCTTTCTTTGCCTCCTATCTCTCCTCTTCCTATTACAAATGTTAGCTCTATTTCCTTAGCTAGAGAGTAACTTCTCTCTCCCTCCCTCCTTTCCCTTTCCCCTTCCATTCTCCCACATGTGTTAAATACATTTCCTCAATTTAAGATTGTTTCTCTCCCTCCATCCTTCTTCCTTTCCCCTTCACCTCCTCTTGCTTATGAGTGCTAGTTATATTTCTTCTGCTAGAGAGAGCAAACTCTCCTCTCTCTCTCTCTCTCTCTCTCTCTCTCTCTCTCTCTCTCTCTCTCTCTCTCTCTCTCTTTCTCTCTCTCCCCCCTCTGTCTCTCTGTCTTTATCTCTGTCTTTGTTCCTATCTCTGTCTTTGTTTCTCTGTCTCTCTCTCTCGCTCACTCTCTCTGCCTCTGTTCTCTCTCTCTCTCTCTCTCTCTGTCTTTATCTCTGTCTCTGTTCCTCTCTCTCTCTCTCTCTGTCTTTATTTCTCTCTGTTCCTATCTCTCCTCTCTCTCTCTCTTTCTCTCTCTCTCTCTCTTTCCCTCTCCTCTCTCCTCTCTCTCTCTCTGTCTCTCTCTGTCTCTCTCTCTCTCTCTCTCTGTCTCTCTCTGTTTCTCTCTCTCTCTCAAACTATATCTCTCCCCACCTAGTATAGGGTGCTATAAATACATAGCAGGTGTTCAATAAACATTTGTTGATTGGCTAATTGATACCCCTCGGAGATAGCTAGGGCAAGCTATTATGTTCTTCTATTCCCATTTCCCAGATGAAGAGCTCACACTGTGAGTTAGCAGTGGCAGAACCAACACTAGGATCCACGTCTCCTAGCAAACCCCAGTTGCTCCTCCCGACCTCGTTGCCCAGATCTCATTCTGCCTCCTTCCTCTTCCTCCCCATGGTGAATGCCTCAAAGCTTCCACTCGGGCTTCCCTGGCTACTCCGGCTTCCAAGCATTGACCTCTTGCATTCTTCCACTTACCAGCTGCCCTGGATACTCCCAGGTGAAGTCCACGGTGATCTCAGGTTCTCCCAGAGCAGTGCAGGTCACATTGAAATTCTCTCCCAACAAAGCAGAGGTTGTTGAAGCTTTAATGGTAGGTTTGGGAGAGGATGATGGGTCTGCAGGGGGCAGCAGAGAGGAGAAAAGGAGACTGTTTTAGTTCTAGGCAGACAAAAAATACAATGTATCATGGTTGGCTGATAAATATTGATGGGCAGGTAGGGCTGAGAAATCAACAGATTGAACAGGCATCCATGTGTGAGGACTTTGGAGAGAATCAAAATGAGCAAGAAGAGAAAGGGATCCAAATAGTTTGAAAGGTCTGGAGACAGAGGATTGGACTAGATGACCTCTGAAGCTTCCTCTCTAGCTCCAATTGTCAAGAATAGCCTCCTCTGAGTCTTATTCCCAAGAGAAGACAGGGTGTGTGGTGGGCTTGGAGTCAGGACCCCTGAGTTCAAGTCTTGGCTTTTACCATTAACTATATAATCATGTATAAGCTCCTTAGCTTCTCGCTGTCTCAGAGATCCTCAAACTTACAGGGTCTGCATTAGCATAGCACTGAGTAAATTGTACAATATCACTGAAAGGGAAGAAGCTATTAGGTTCATTTGCATCTTTCAGATCCACCTCCCTAAGCAGCTGCAGTGGGATAAAAGCTAGAATAGCAAACTATTTCAGCTGCCAGTTAAGTGAGCCTAGCCTTCTGTTACTGCCAACACGTCCCAAGTGTCTTCTTTGATTCCTGACTCTATGCTGAGTTCCTCCTCCTTATGACCTTCAGTTTGCTCCCTCCCTCCCCTAGCTTAGAGCCTTGGCTGGATATGTCATTACTACTCCAGTGGCTGTCATCTCCCTCCCCTTCACCCCAAGGCTTAGGGCTGTGTTACAGTTTTAAGCCTAGAATCCTCTTCCTCAGCACCTTCCTTGCTGGATCCCTAATTGTAATGATAATCAGCCTGGGACAATATCACACTTTCAGCCTTGGTCTTCAGAGAAAACAATAAAAAATGAGAATAACACAACTACAAATAATTTGCAGGTTAGATAGCATTAGGATCAAAGAATAGACATGAAGTCCAGTTTTATTCAGACCAAAAGAACCATCTGATTGAGATCCCTAAATCTAGTTTACTACATTCTTTTTTGATTTTTAATTTTTTCTGTATTTTTCATTTTAAAGTCTTAAAGTTGGCAGAAACCTCAGAGAGTACCTAGTCCAACCCATCCTTTCCACACCCCAGAAGAGTTGTTCATCTACACTCTGCTTAAAGACCTCTAGTGATAGGAAACTCACTATATATGACAGATCTGATAGGAAAATTTTCCTTTACGGTGAGCTAAAATCTCTTTTCAATAATTGGTACTCATTGTTCCAACTCTATCCTCTGGAGAGAGACAAAATATTTGCCAATATCATGACTTGCTAAAGACTTCTCCAATAATAATATCCTAGCATTTAAGGTTAGCCAAACACTTTATATATATTAACTCATTCGATCCTTATAAAACCATATAAGCCATATGCTTTTATTATCCCCATTTTACAGATGGAAATTGAGTCTAGAAAAGATTAAGTGACATGCCCACAATCCCATAACTAGTAAATGGCTGAGGAAGGATTTGAATTCTGGTTTTCCAGACCCTGAGTTCTGAGCTCTATCTACTGTATATCCATCTTCTCTCCCCCTCCTCTTAACACTACCATATCTTCAAATCAATCTTCTTGTGACATAGTTTCAAGGTCTCCCCAACCTGGTTACCTCCCCTGGATGTGTTCTATCTTCTCAGTGTCTCTCAAAATAGGATCCCAGAAGGGACACAATACTTCAAGAGTAGAGTGCTAGACTTGGATTCAGGAAGACAACTCCTACCTCAGATACTTAAAAGCTCTGTGACTTGGGACAAGTGACAACTCCCTGGGCCTCAGTTCCTCATCTGTAAAATTAGATGTTGGATTTAATCACCTTCAAGGTCTCTAGCTCTAATAAATGATCCCACATGATCTGACCAGAAGAAACCGATGGGGTCCTTAGTCCTTGGTAGTTAGATGGACCTTGACAGGACAGAGCCTAAATTACTGTGGCTACTCTCTGAGGCAAGCTTGAGAGCAGTGATATGATTATCTCTTTAAGTGGACATTTTGTTTCTTAAGTAGGCCTTTTGTCCCTTGTCTACATTGACAAAATTATCATAATCCCACAATTGCTGTATCCAATCAGAAGGACAAACTATGATGTCAACCTCTGTGGTTATTTTTCCCCTATAAAAGAATCTACCAATACCCTAATCTCTCCCCTTTTCCCCAAACTCTTTTCTTTTTTTTTTTTTTTTTTTTTTTTTTTTTTTTTTTAGGTTTTTAGCCCTCCTTATGGCTTCAAGGCTTCATTAGGAACTTCCTACCCTTTGGCAGCAAGTTTATCAGGACTTAATCTCCCTAATGGTGTCTTTCTCTTTGTTAATGGCTAAAACTCCATTTGGAAATTAGCCTGCTATCAGATCAGCAGCATAATAAATTTTTTGGTCTTAATTTGGAGACAGTTTAAGCCTATAAATTCTTTTGAGACACCTCATAACACTGGCCCGAGATCTTCATATATTTTTTGGGTCCAAACCCATACTCCAACATTTGGTAGATTGTATGGGGAGTCCTAGAACCCCATCAGAAACTATCACTCACATTCTGTAAGATGTAATGCTTTTATTTTTCATCTGTCAAATGAAGAAGTTGGATTTAATGACCTCTAAGGTTTCTTCCTGCTCTATATCTATGAACCTATTAACATTACCTAAGACCACATGTGATACAGATGCAAGTCATGGTGATGAGAGCAATACCAGACAGCCCTGTAAAGTTATATAAAATCACCAACAAAAAATTATACAAACTTAAATGGTCTTACATTCTCTGGAACCAGGAAGAACCTACAGAGAATGACTCTTTTCATATGCAAACCTAAATGGTGACACCTTCTGGAACCAGGAAGAAGAATATCCAGAGGATGTATCTTTTCATGTACAAATTCAAGTGATCTTGCCTATTCTGTTCTATTGTTCTATTTCTGTATAAAGTAGGCCTTCAGAAAATGTCTCTTTGCAAAAATCTCTCTTGAGAATGATATTGCCCATCATGAGCATTATCTTGGTGTTTTTCTAACAATAAAAGCCTTTTTATCACAGCCTTTGAGTAAGGGAATTTCTTTTGCTATGAGCACCTTGGAGAGCAAGGATCACCACCCCTCTTCTTCACTACCCTGCCCTCATCGTTGGACTGTGGGCATAAATAGACTACAGGATGCTACAAAGAATGAACTGTGGAGGAGGAATGTGTCATTTCAGGGAAAGAGCAATGGAACTTGGTTCTAGAGAACCTGGGTTCAAATCCCACCTGTGCTACTTAACTATTTTTGTAAGTCATTAGGCAAGTCATTTGAACACTATAAGCCCCAATTTGATTATTTGTAAAGTGAAAGATCCTGTAAAGTTTTATAAAATTAGATATTATACCTCTAGATATATTCCTATGAGTGTATATATATATCACCAAGGATGTACAAAATAGTAAGAAGGAAAAAAGGCTCACTGAACTGGGGAATGAAAGAGAAAATTTGGGCAACCTTGGGGCTATCTTGGTATCTTTGAGATTTTAAAAGGCTCAGAAAAAACTTCTGGAATGCTGATTTCAAATCTGACATCATATACTATGTAATCCTGAGCAAGTCACTTAATCTGTTTATCTCAATTACCTAGTCTGTAAAGTGGGTTTAATAATATCACCTATCTACAAAGATTCTTGTGAGAATAAAGGAGACAATAATTGTAAGGTTAATACTTGTTTTTGAATCATTTTTCAGTTATTTCTGACTCTATGACTCCATTTGGGGTTTTCTTGGCCAAGATACTAAAGTGGGTGTTACATAAATTGAGAGAAAGAATTATAATAACCAATATTTGGGGGAGATTCAGAGCTCTCCCTTCTTCCAAAATTCCCAATTTCTTGAAGATCATTACTATTAATAACATTGAATTAACTCTTCTAAAATTTGTTCAGACCCCACACAACCTTACAAGGAATTTAATATGAGGTGGGGAAAGCCCAATTATACTCTGCTCAAACTTGGGGGAAGATAGATACATTCTTTTAGCTAGATGGCCTAACACTGGGGGTGGTCTAAGGATAAATATAGTTTCTCTGTCCAAGAGTGATGCAGTGTCAGTCTCAACCCTTCATTGAACTCCTATCTTCAAACTCTCACAGTCTAAATACTGTGAACCAATCACTATAATTGGCTTTGGTCTAAGAGATGACCAAATGACCATACTTTTATTAGTAATGTTACCCAGTTACCCAGAAACTGTCTTAAACTGTTTTAATCACAATATGTTAGCTATTATTATTATTATCATTATGGATTGATAAAAGGACATGGATAAGAATTTAGAGGAAAAAAATATGGAAGAGTTGTGATATGTACCAATGAAGAAGACAAATCCATCTAACTAGAGCATGGAATTTGGGAGTCAGAGAACCTGAATTCAAATTCTGACTCTGCTTCTTACTACCTTAGTGACATTAAGCAATCAACATAATCTGCTGGGCTGATCTGTAAAATGAATGAGGTGGATTAAGTGATATTAAAGGCTCTTTCCAAGTTGAGAGGCAATTATGAATCCCAGTGGACCAAGCAGTAGGCCTGGAGTCAGGAAAATCTGAATACAAAGTAAGTGGTTAAGAAATGCTTCTTTTCTTCTTTATAGATCTTTATAGATCTAGGTCAGTGGTTCTCAAAGTATGGTCTAGAGAATCCTGGGGATCTCTGAAACCCTTTTAGAGGGTCTACAAATTCAAAAATAGTTTTTATTTCCAATATGGCAAATGTCTATAAATATAATCCAGATAAACAAAAACTCTTTGGAGAGACCCTCAATAATTTTTAATGGGATAAAGATACTAAAAACAAAAGTTTGAGAACCACTGATCTAGGTTATCATCATGCTAGTTTCTATATCACATTCTTGATTTATATTGAACTTAAAAGCTTCATTTTTTTTCTATATGAATTGCTACTCTTTAGTCACTTTCCCATCCTGAAATTGTGTCTATACTTCATGGTTTGTTTTTTTTTTACCCAAATGCAAATCTTTACATTTGTTCCTATTCTTGGGAAAAACCTGAAAATTCCCCATGCCCAGCCTTTTTTTCTCCTAATTATCCCAGTATAAAACTTAAAGTGACATAAATGAGTTGCCTATCATCAGGATCAGCCTCATTTCTCAGTTGTCTCTGTGCAGGATGAACTCATTTTCTCCTTTGGGCTCTCCCAAACTCTCTCCTTTTTAGTCCTAATCTTTCTTAACTAAAACCCGTCCTTTCTGTGACTGTCCTTTTATTTCCTTCATCCCAAAAGCCTGGGACTTCTTACCTTGGGAAGATTAAGAAGTTTCCATTCTTTATATACAGATAGCTGGCTGCCACAGTCATTTACTATGTATGCAAATAGATATCCACAAGCAATATAACCAGCATTTCCGTATACACTGAAAATAATTTTTTTATAAACCACACTTACATGAAGCCAGAATTGGGGATAGGGTGCAGGAAGACAGTATATCTTAATTATATAATAATATGTATAATAATATACAGATTAATAATGAAAAAATTTATACTCAACATATGTCATAATTACAACCTATAAAAGGCTCACATTTGTTGAGTCATTTTTCAATGTGTCTGACTCTGTGACTTCATTGGGGTTTTCTTGGCAAAGATACTAGAGTGGTTTGCCATTTCCTTCTCCAGTTCATTTTACAAGTGGGGAAACTGAGGCTAAGAAGTTTAAGTTACTGGCACAGAATCATATATCTAATAAGTGTCTGAGACCAGATTTCAACTCACAAATAGGAGTCTTCCTGACTCTAAACCCAGTACTTCATCCATTATACCATCTAGCTTCCCTAGAATCTCACATAGAAGGATCTCATTTACTACAGGCTGAATAGAATATATGACAAGTGTTGAAGTTTCATTAACAGTTAGGTTCAGGAGTATGTGAGTAAATGTTTAACAAATAGCTTTTGGGGGATAAAACATACATTTTAAAGTTCATTTTCTCTATCACTTTCTTAAGTAGAGACAACAAAACAACAAATCAAACCCTGAATTTTAGCATTGGCAGATTTCCTGGGTTAAGTCCCCTGAGACAGAATTTTACTTAATGAGCTGGGGCTAAAAAATCCAAAATTGCCCTAAATTTACTGTACCATCTCAGGCCCAGGCCTCAACTCTCCTTGACTTAATCCAAGGCTCTAACCAGCCACAAACCCCCCAGCCGAGTTATCTTTCCCACCCCTTTCAGCCTATATACCCCCGCTGCCCTGTCCCCTTCTCTCAGCCGCACACACTCACAGTTGATGTAGATCAGTATGTACTTGGTAGAGATCTGCCGAATGCCCCCCAGGCTGGCCATGCAGAAAAGAGAGCCAGCAAAGGAGGCTCGGGGCCTGTGGATGGTGAAACCCTTCTTCGCATCAAAGGAGATGTCCACTCCATCCACAGAGACCTCCTCAGGAGGGAACTCCCTGTGCAGTGTAACTTGGGCCTCCGGGCTGGTCACCTGGCAGGGCAGCAGGGTAGGCTGGTTGGTCCGAAGCTGTACCACTTCATAGTAGTCTTCAGTGGGGACAAAGAGCTCCTGTGGATCTAGAGTGGGAGAGAGAACAGAAGTCAAAGGAGAGATGCAGTCTCAGGGCAAAGGAAACTCTGTGGGTCTTTACTGCTACCACCTGAAATCCTAGAAGATTTCCCATTCTCTGTACTCATCCTCAAGAGTGGGACCCTCTTGTATTTAAAAAAAATAAATTTATATATTTAAATATATAATATAATATTAATAATATATAATATAATGTTCATTGTGTTTTATTATTAAAGCTTTTTAATTTTCAAAACATATGCATGAATAATTATTCAACATTAACCCTTGCAAAACCTTGTGTTCCAATCCCCCCCCCTTCTTACCCTCTCCCCTAGATGGCAAATAATCCAATATAGGTTAAAAATGGAAAATATATATGTTAAATGCAATATATGTATATATTTATACAATTATCTTGCTGCATCTTGTATGTTATCTTTAATTAAATTCAGAAACACCATAAAAAGGATGTTGGATTATCAAGAACCTCAGGTTATATCCAGCCCTGCCACTTACCACCCTCTACCTCTTGGGACAAAGAATTTCCCTTCTAAAAGCCTCACATCTGTAAAGTGAGGAGACTGAACTTCATAGCAGAGAAGTGGAGACTAGCCATGAAGAACTGGACACAAATTTTAAGACAAAGTCAATGTGAGGATTTGTTTTTCTTGCATTTATTCCTGAGTTATAAGAAATTATGTTATACTGGAAGCATCTGGGTGATACACTGAATAAAATGCTGGACCCCAAATCAGAAAGATATGACTTCAGATGCAGCCTCAAATACTTACTAGATAAGACTAGATAACACTTACTATGACTCAGTTTCTTTATCTGTAAAATGGGGATAGTAAGAGTACCTACTTTCCAGGGTTGTTGTGAGGATTAAAATGAGATACTATTCATAAAGTGTTTTGCAAACCTTACTGGACTATATAAATGTTAGTTATTGTTACAAGGAGGGCTTTTATTTTCTTTGATGGTGGTGGAAATAGAGTTTTAGGGAAGAATGGGAGAGGTAGTGATAATAATACCAAAAAAAGAGAGAAAAGGGCATCAATGAAACACTTTTAGAAACACACAGAAAAGAGCAAAAAAAAAAGCTTTAAAGGAACACAGAAAAGCAGGAAGTGTAGTCATTACTCTTTTTAATGTATGTTTGGTATTTTTTTTAAAGCAAGTTTTGCATCATTGAGATCCATGGGATTGTATACAGGGCACTTATCCTAATCTTTGCATAAACAATGTTCCTGTTTGCTGATGGTTGTCAAGTTCATCATAACAAAAAAGAAAAAAAAATTGAAAGAAGAATAACTATTTATCCAAATCTATAAATAACTATTTATAGTACTTAAAGTAGCACAAAATTTGGAACAACTAAAATGTCCAATGGTTGAACAAATCTTGACATGTAAGAGTAATGGGATACAGAAGAGTCATTAAGAATATAAATATGAAGAATACAAAAAATGTGTAAAGACACATAGAAATATAAAGTAAGGAAAATAGGATTTGAACAATATCCATGTTAATTAGAATAATTTTTGTAACTATAGTTATAGAGATTCAAATGAAAACACGAAGGGTTTAATGGAGCAGGAATTGTTAATCTGTTTTTTTCTGTAAGTACTTTTGACTATTGGTATTGTGCATAAGAGATTGTATAAAGCAAAGTATGATTACATTCAAGAATTTGTCTAACTTCAAGTGAATGAGTCACTGAGGGAGAGGGAGAGGTTTACAACTAGACAATCTAAAGGTTATATTTATGGTCATAAAATATTAAAGGGTTTAAAAGAAGACATTAGTCCATGAACTAAGGCTTCTAGGGAGATTTTATTTAGGATCTGGACAAGATTCACAAGGAAAGATAAGACTTAGTTGACTTTTAATTTGCATAAATAAAGGGAAGAGCTCTATTGATGAGATCTAGATCCATCAAAGTATAAAATTACAATTAATTTGAAGTGAAAATTCATTTTTATGCCAAATTCCTAATAATTTTTTAACTAAAAATAGAAAATGAAGCAATTGGATTAATGGAACTCTAAGTGCAGCTCTGATGTTCTATGTTCTGTGTCCTAAGGCCCCTTCTAGCTTTAACATTCTGTGTTCTAAGGCCCCTTCTAGGTCTGACATTCTATGTTCTTGTTTTAAGACTTTTCTAGCTCTGACATTCTGTGTTCTGCTTCCTTCTAGCTCTGACATTCTTTATGCCATACATACCTGTAAAGAAGACAAAGGTTTTCCCCGTACGGTCCTCAACATCCTGACACTCACTGTCCGGGCAGTACCGGGACCAGCAGCTGTATTCTCCTGTGTCTGCAATGGTTGAATTCATCACCAGGAGCTGGCTGTATTGGGTAAAGTGTTTGATTCTGGACACAAACAACAACAAAAAAAAGTAATGATAACAAAACAATGAAGGAGGGATTTAGGGAAACCCATGAAGACATGACCCAGGCTGTCTTTCAGTCTCTTTTCCCAGCTATATGAGGGTCACAATGCTAGCAGCTTTACCCATTACAGTTGCAGGGACCCATCCCTAAGTTCAAGACTAAACCATAGGGAACTCCCTTCCTTTCCAACCCCATGCCCAATGCTATACCTGAGCCGCCCCTCTCCTTCTTCTTCCAAATAAACTGGGAATCTCCAGCGGACAGATTTCCCTCGGCATCGAAGCTCCAGAGCATTTCCTGCTTGCAGGCTCAGAGAGTCACCCACTTTCTGGAATTGTCCCTTCCCTACCACCTGGATCAAGATGCTAGGAGGTGAAGGTGTCAGGGCCCCAGGCACCTGAGTCTCCACTCTTATCTTTCTGGCTCTTGGTGCCTCTGGGACTTTTTGGCTGTCAGCTTGTTTGGGCTTCTTGTGACCTAGACCTTTAGAGGACTTCACCTCACTGGGATCTGCAGGTTTAGTAATGTTCTTCCCCACATCCTTGATAGCTCTGGTGGGCACTCGGCTTTTTGCTGAGGTAGAGAGACACAAAGAAAGAGAGGAAGAGGAAGAGAAGGAAGAAAAAGAGGAGGAGGAGGAGGAGGAAGAGGAACAAGAAGAGGAATAGAAAGAGAAGGAAGACTGTTAGCTTGAAAAAATTTTTATATTTACTACAATCCATTTTCTTCCCCTCTTACTTTCTTTACCTTGACTAAGAAATAGCAGAACCTTTGGAACAAATATACCTAGTGAAACAAATTTCTGAATTGGATTTATCCAAAAAGAAAATTTATGTCTCATTTTGCACCTTGGGCTCAAGAAAGACAGGATTTTGATCATCATTATAAGAAGCAGAGATTGATTTCAAAATTACTTTCTCAAAGTTCTTTCATTCTTGATGAGATCTTTGGGATTAAAGAACTTAGAGCTGAATGGACTGAAAAACACCACCTAATTCAATTCATTTTGCATCTGGGGAAACTAAGACCCAGCAAGGTTAAGAAACTGATCAAAATTACAGAAGTAGCAGATTATTTGATAGATCCTGAACACTTTCTGTTTCCTGAAACCCTCAAATTGGCCCTGACTGCCATAGTATTGATTTCTCAGATTCTGTCTGATTTTCTTCCTCTGTTATCTTCTTCTGTCAGGTTATCTGTTTATAAAAGGAGGTGGGAGAAAAAGATTCTGATTTCCATCCACCTCTTTAGCCACTTTCTCAAATTTCCTAGTATCTATTTAATTGTAATATCCCATGGATCTGGGCCTAAGAAACATCTCCAACCTCTTCCTCTGAAGGGAGGTAGGCAGAGGTCACTATTGGAAGAGTGTCCTTTGAAGGTGGTATTATTTTTTCATGTTATATTTCCAGCATCTAGCATAGTTTCTTGCATATAGTAGGTGCTTAATATATGCTTGTTGGATTGTATTGGCTATCCTTTATATAATGTTTTCGGTCTTACAAAGCATTTTATACTGATTATCTAATTTATTCCTCAAAACAAATCAGCCTGCTGAAGGAAGATAATGGGTGGCTCAGCACTCACTAATGTGTTATAGATAACACTTAAATATTATTAAATCTATTTTACAAACCCAAGAGCGAGAGTTACTGACAGGATTCAAACTCTGGTCTTCTGCCTTTAAATCCAGAGATCTTTCCACCACAGAACAATTATCACTCAGATGAGGTGAAGAAGGGTACCCAGAAAACAAAACATCCCAGAAAGGATTGATTGGCAAGAGCAGTTTTGAAAGAGTCTACTCTGAGGTCTTCAAACAGAAGCTGTATAGGTAGATTGCTTAAAAGGGATGTGGTAAAGGGTATGTTAGTGAAATCCTTGATGCTTAAAGATAATGCTAAAAGATAATTATAAGTTTTTGTCTACAGGCTGTTATTCATGAAGTCCTGCCTGGAAGATATTGCCTTCTTCCCTGCCCCCTGGCAGGACTTACCTCCTCCCTTAGTGCCAAAGGAGGAGCTGTCTAGGTATAATCACAGAGCAGATTATACAGCCTCCAGCTGTCAGAAGGCAATAAGGCAATCTTCCATGCTGGGCCTCCTTCAGCACTGCTAGACTGGACAAAAGGCAGCATTGTGGGGTGGAGGGAAGTTGAATTTGGCACCTTTTCCTCACCCTTCCGTGCCTTCCATCTTTCTAAAATCCATTCCTCTAGGATTCCCTTTGCCTCTCTCCATCCTCTCCCTCCATCCCTTCTCAGAAGCCATTATGTGGTTAGCATGTCTCCTTCTTGTCCCTTCTCATTAGTAGAAACCCAGAAGGTAACCTGGCAGAGAAAAGTAGGAGTCCATCAAAAAGATTGAGAGTGACTCTCTTGGTTACCATAACATGAATTTGAAATGAATTTCTGGGCATGTTAACCAAAGCATTCAGATCCAAACCAATACTCTTATTGGGAGAGCACAAAACACTAAATCTTTTCTATGATATAATAATAAAGATAGCTATGTCTGCTTCCATTTATATGAATGTCTATAGTGTTTTGAGGTGTACAAAGTGTTTTTCTGGCAATGGACCTACCAAGTAGATGCTACAAGGATTATTATACCTATTTTCTTGAAAAGGCAACTGAGATTCAGTGATGTTAAGTCATTTGTCTGAGGGTCAAAAGCTAGTGAAAGGCTGAGCTCACATTCCTAGCTCCAAAGCCAAGGTTTTTGGGAACATACCACCCCATACCCAGAGACAAAATGATAAGCTTGATGACTCCCCAAGGTCTCGTCCTACTCAAATTCAGTGTTGGAATCTGGATCTACAACTTATTACAGACTTAAAAAACTCAAGGCTCATTTCCTGTGTTCATTATTGATGGCTCTGTGCTTTGCCTTCAGAGGACCCACAAATATCTTGAGTGGAGGAGGGGATTCTAGTCCAGTCATACACCGTGGAAGGAGAATGGGAAGAGGTAGAAATGGAAAGGTAGAATAGATATATCCATACCTGAGACCACACAGAAGAACAGGACAAAAGCCAAAAAGCAGACATCTCTGGGGTTCATGGTGGGAGGGGAACTGTAGGAGCTGAGATGCTGATGTGGCAAAGGCTATCCCAGTCTGGAGAAAGATTCCCCACTCTCCCCTTTCTGGCCTCTATGTAGGGAGAAGGGGAGGGAAGTGGCAAGAGGCCCCCAGTGGCCAGGGGGACCTGGAGAGTGCCCCATTTCAAAGGCAAATCAAATCTTGACTCTGGGCCTTTCCAAATAAAATTTTCCTCTTTCGAAGGGGTCGGGTTCCTCCCACTGACATGAAAGAAGCTATTCAGAACTGGACTCAAGAAAACAAGGTTGCACAGTCAATGGAGGGGAGGGGTGTTGTAATGGTGAAGAAGAAGAAATGGGAGGATGAGTATAAGGGATGCCCCCCAGAGCTGGGGTAGGGGTGGTACCCTTGGAACAAGGAACTGACCCAATTACGTTACAACATAGGTCCTGCCTCCATAGACATATTTTTCATCTTCATCAAGGAGAAAGAATTAGCCATAAAGTCATAGAATCCCACAGCTGGAAGTGATTTCAGAGCTACTCTGGTCCAATTCCTGCTAGATGTCTACGATCACAGATATAGTGCTAGAAAGGACCTCGGAAGACATCCAACCCCCCTCACTTTACAGATGAGGAAACTGCGGCTGAGGGAAGTTAATTGACATTCCAAAGTTTATCATGAGTAAGTAACCAAAGTGAGATTTGAATCCAGGTCCTCTGACCCCAAATCCAATATACTTTCTACTAAAACCCACTGCCTCTCCCACTCCACTTTTGGACAACAATCAATTCGAAGGATTTTCTTTGCATTGATCCAAAATATGCCTCTCTTGAACTCCACAATTACCCCCCCACTCCCACCCCCATTGCTCCTAGTGCTATCCTGTGGGGCCAAACAGAACAAATCTAATCCTTGTTTTGCCCTTCAAGTGAAGACAGCTCTGAAGTTCTTTTGATCACATCTGCTGCAAAGCAATGTTCAAGGAGGGTGAATTTGGGGAAGACTCTCCCGAGGGAGGTAGATTAGGAAAAAAACTTAAGGCAGCTATTTCTACCATCTAGAAGTGACCATTGCCATAGGGAGAAGTGATGTTCTTCCTTTTTGCTAAACTTAGATTGAATTCAGAGGAAGTTGGAGGAGCAGCACAAAGCATTCATATATTCACAGAACATATGGCATAGCAAATGGACATAAATCTGTACCAAGTTTAACCATCTGCCTTATGTACTTCAGCAGTGGACTCTTGTAGCCTGACTGGATCTCAATTCTTTTTTTTTTTTTTCAAGGCAATCATGTTTAAGTGACTTATCCAAGGTCAGCGACTAAGTGTCATATGTCTGAGACTAGTGTTCTATCCATTATGCTGCCCTTGGATCTCACATGGTAAGAAATGAAAGGATGTATCTCAATTGACACCTTTGTCTTGATTTAATTCTACTTCTTCTACCAATGCCATTTCCTACCTCTGTTCCTTCAGCTCTATGATACTTATCCTGACTTTTCCTACCTACATAAGAGCTCTGTATCCTTCCTTTGTCCTTCCCAAATGATAAAGCTACATCTAACTCCATGGAAACCATTCAGCCAAGGCCCAAATTGTCCCTAGCCTAGATCAGCTGGAAAGTTGATAATGAATGCTTACACAAAGATAGGTGCAAAAAGATTAGAAAGGAAGTGTGGAGAGGAAGCATTTCAAAAGGTGATACAGTAGGATTAGGTGACCAACTGGATATGGGGGAAGACATAGCAAATGGGGTGAATTAAATATGGCCCCAAGATTTTATTTTGTCAGGAGATGAAAAGGTGTGAGACATAATTCCTGTCTTTAAATATCTGAAAAGTTATTTGAAAGAGAAATTAGAATTGGTTTTCTTAACCCAGAAGAGAAAAGGCATGGAATCTTGGGCAGAAAAACACTAAATTTAGTCAGAAGACCCTTCAAATCCCAGTTCCTCACATACCAACTGTGACTTTAAGCATGTTGCTTTCCACTAAAACATACTGCCTCCCAATTTTTCTCAGCTTAAAATGAATATAATCTCTAAGTTTGTTTTTAAGCTCTAAATCATAGAATCTTTTGAACTAGAAACAATAAGTAAAAGTTACTGAAACTAAATTTTTCACTGAAGACAATGCATTCTTTGTTACTTTTTCTTTTTTTCTCAATAGTAGTTTATTTTTCAGAGCGATTCAGAGATCTTATTCCTTATTTCCAGTTTCTGAAAATTCCATCTACACAAACAATGGTTGAGGAGAAAATCTTGGGGAATGAGAGTACCAAGTAGATAACTTTTCCAAAGAAATTTAGTAGTGAAAGAGAAGAGAGAGAGATGGGATGGGATCAAGACGGCCTAAAAAGGAAGCTTTTTTTTTTCTTTTTGAAATGAGGAGAGCAGAAAATGTTTCTAGACAAATGGAAAAATCCAATAGAGAGGGAAAGATTAAAGATGAATGAGAAAGAAAAGAGATGGCTTCTAGAACAAGGTCCAGAAAAAGGAAGGAAGAATGGAATCACTGTAGGGAATAAATAAAGAATTTACAAAAAATTCTACAATTCTACAATAGCAGCAAGGACATCCATGAAATAGATGGAAATTATATACCATGAATCCATAATAGGTAAAATCAATCTGATTCCATGATTTCCCTCTGCAACACTCAACAGGATGTAAGAAAGGGTAAAGATTAAGAAATTATATTTTCTGGTGATTAGGATAATAGTCAATATTTGAAATCCCCAAGTTCAGTGATTGACACATATTATGTATTTAATAAATGCTTGTTGCCTGTCTAAAGTGGAGGATGGAATACAGATGAAGACTAATTCAGATACTAAAATTCTTGAAAAAAATGGCAGAATGATGTGGTCAATAAATAACAGCAACACCTTCAAAAAGGAAAAGATCATTGCAGGGTTATAACAGAGGACTAGTCCAGCAGAGAATATTTAAACAAGAATATTGCCAACCCTTCTCCAGATCCTGAGAACAGAATAAAAATGTCCAGTCATGGAAAGGCTTGCAAGAGGTTTGTTGTTTTCAAGAAAGAAGCAGATTTCCATTAAAGTAAGGATATAGAAGCAATATTGATTAAAAATTTGAAGAATGTTGACAAGTTTATAGACATTAGAACAGAAATTCCAAAAAAGCCAGTGGGTAAACCGGATTGGGATGAGTCTAGAGAATTTATGAATAGGGATGTTTAGAATAGGCATGACATTTGGGAAGAAGGTAATCTGGAGCTTCTAAAGCAATGAGATTGCTGAATTGGACTGGGGAGAGAGTTTAATTTTTAGAAGGTATGTTGGTATGGAATCTCCTTTAGTGGAATATCTGCCTCCAAATGGAATTTGGAATATTGTTGTTTTGTTGTGTCCTTTCATGAGTTTTCTACCCTAGATTCTACCCTGTTCTGTCCTTTATCTTTGAGGGAGCTGGGCTTCCAGGTGATGGGAACTGACTCTCCAAGACCTACTTTTTCAGATAGTGTCCCAGCTCTGGTCATTCTAGCACTATGTCACTTTGGGAAGTTTACTGAACCTTTGGAAGCATCAGTTTTTCCATCTGTAAAAGAAAGGGGATTTGGGGTGGAGAAGGGATAAGGGGACGGAGAGAAATAAAAGGATGTTCTTAATTCTTAATTCCAGTTCTTAATTCTATTTTCTCACATTCAATAGTTTAAATTTCCCCTGATGTAAATGGCAGTTTACTAGCCTAAGCATGGGAGATAGAGGTCATACCAGGGTAATGTAGTTCTGAACATTCATTAGAGTTAGAAGGCTATGAGTCCAGCAGCCCCGGGAGCGTATCCAGCTGGGCTGAAGCTTGGCAGGTCAGTACTCAGAGCTAGGGCTCTAGCTGACAATCCCCCCAGGAACAGAGGCTGCTAAGAAGTATCCATGTGATCCAGATAAGCAGGGCCCCAGAGAATGCCCCATTGTGCCCTAGGAGGGCCCAACTTAGGGAAACTTGAAGCCTCCTGTTGATACAATGGAAGGAGAGATGATCTACAATGTTCCCTGTGGGGATGGTTTAAATAGTCTGGATGTAACTCAGTCCCTCTGCTCTGCTACAAGGGGAGCAGAAAGCTCCCAGCAGAAAGAAGATTCATTGCTCTGGAATAGGGCTGGGAGATAGTTTCAGATCTTGGCAAAGTAATGGAACAGACAAAGCTTATCTTTGGTCCTTTCTCTTCCATTCCTCATTGGGTATCTGTCCCCTAACTACCCATTAGGGAATATTTCAGGCCATAAGAAGACAGCAAAATAGAATTTAATTTCTAAACTGTTCTGGGATTTAATTGATAAGAGCCCCACACATCCTTGGGCTTGGGGTGGTAGGGAATTCCTGTTAGCTGTTAACTGGCTCCTTTCTCTCTTTAAATGGTTTCTCCACGTTCCAATCTAAAAATAGCTTCAATTTTCTGTGGTACTTTGCATTTCACAAAGCATATTCTTCACAAAAATCTTATGCAAGTATATGGTGAAATCATTATCTCAGTTTTATGGAGGCTCAAATTGGTAAAGTAATTTACCCATTGTCACACAGCTGATAGGTGTCAGGGCCAGGAGTCAAAACAATGATTTCCAACCCATTGCTTGCTGAGGACATCTACTGGAGTGTTCTTTCCACCAAAAGCAAGCAATTTCTAGATTCTTGCCTTGTTTTCATTTCTCAAAAAAGAGGACCCAGTTGGTGTGCTGACTATTCTAGACCAGTTTTTAACTAAAAAGGAACATATCATTGAAATAGAAATGATGGAAATCTTGATGGAGAAGGAGGGGCATTATCTCTCCATCTTAAAGTTTTTGATAAAGAAACAGAAGGAAGCCAGAAATAGACCACCCTAATGTGGGGAAGAATAGTTTTGGTTTTTTTTTTTAAATAGCCTTTTATTTTTCCCAATACATGCTAAGATGGTTTTCAACCCTCTTTCTCCCTCTCTCTCTCCCCTACTCCCTCCCAAAGACAGCAAGCAATCCAATATAGGTTATACATGTGCAATTCTAAACACAGATCAAAAATTCTAAAAAATTCTAAAAATCAGATCAAAAAGGTGAAAGAAAAAAAAATGAGAAAAAAACAAAGCAAACAAATAATCACAAAAAATAATGTGAAATTATGCTTTGACCCATATTCAGTCCTCACAATTCTTTGGATGAGGATGGCTCTTTCCATCATAAGTCTATTGTAATTGCCTTGAATCACCCCATTGTTAAAAAGAGCCAAATCCATCACAGTTGATCATCATATAATTGTGTTATTGCTATGTACAATGTTCTCTTGATTCTACTCACTTCACTCAGCATCATTTCATACAAATTATCCCAGGCTTTTCTGAAATCAGCCTGCTGATCATTTCTTATAGAACAGTAATATTCCATTACATTCATATACCATAACTTATTCAGCCATCCCAACTGATGGGCATCCACTCAATTTCCAATTCCTTATCATTACAAAAAGAACTACTACAAACATTTTTGCACATATGGGTGCTTTTCCCCTTTTTATGATTTCTTTGGGATACAGACCCAGTAGAGACACTGTCAAGAATAATACTTCGAGCTTCGTCACATGTCAAAGATGCTAAGGTCTTTACTGCATCCCTGGCCATCATCAGTTATCTTGATTTTTGTCCTGCCACTGGACTTCAGTGGTTCAAGAAGAGAAAGTGAGGGTGATGATTTTGTGTGATTGCTTCACTTAAATCCAATTCACGGCCAATCAAGAGATAACTGGTTCTTTTCAAAATGAAGGACATTTTCTGTTATGGAATATTATTGTTCTGTAAGAAATGACCAGCAGGATGAATACATAGAGGCTTGGAGAGACTTACATGAACTGATGCTGAGTGAAATGAGCAGAACCAGGAGATCATTATACACTTCAACAACAATATTATATGAGGATCAGTTCTGATGGACGTGGATATCTTTGAGAAAGAGAACATCTAATTCAGTTCCAATTGATCAATGATGGACAGAATCAGCTACACCCAGAGAAAGAATACTGGGAAATGAATGTAAACTGTTTGCATTTTTGTTTTTCTTCTGTATCCAATTCTTCTTGTGCAACAACAGAACTGTACAGATCTGCACACATATATTGTATCTAGGATATACTTTAACATGTTTAACATGTATAAGACTGCCTGCCATCTAGGAGAGGGGGTGGAGGAAGGGAAGGGAAAAGTTGTAACACAAGTGAGTGCAAGGGACAATGTTGTAAAAAATTACCCATGCATATGTTCTGTCAATAAAAAGCTATAATTAAAAAACAACAACAAAACAAAACAAAAAACAAACAAAACAAAAAAAAAAAAAAACGAGGGATGTTAACGTTTGAAAAATAAATGTTTGCCAGAAAAAAAAAAAAAAAAACAATGAAGGACATTCTCAAGCCATAGTCATGACTCCTGCCTCACTGCCTTCCCTTCCGTTCCTCGACTCTATAGTTAACCACTTCAACAATATACTGTCCTCCAACTCAAATTCATTGATCACTGGTCTTGTTGCTGCTTATGCCTTACTAAGCAAACTTCACCCACCCACCTCTTGACTTCTACCTATCATGCTATTGAACACTGTTGAAATAAGTCTTATAAGCAAGTAAAGTGCTATCAGCTACATACACATTTATTGTCCAATCTCAAGTAGTCCTTATGAAAGCAAAGTTATCTTTTTATTCAAGTCAACAAGTATTTATTAAGTTCTAACTGTATTTTCGGCATTGTGCTAAGTACTTGGGTTACAAAGAAAAGCAAAAAAAGTTCCTATTCTCAGAGATCTCACAATCTAGTGGGAGAGACAACATGCAAATAATTGTGTACAAACAAGATGTAGGTAGAAAAATTTGAGAAAATCTCAAAGTAAAGACACTTACATTAGGAGAACTAGTAAAGCTTTTTTTTTCAGAATGTAGAACTTTAGGTGGATTTTGAAGAAAATCAGGAAGCAGAAATGAAGAGCAAGATAGTCCCAGTTGTGGGGGACATCTAGTGAAAATGAATAGAGTGTAGGGAAGGAGTTATGGGGAAAATGATTTAGTATATTGTTCAGGAGGGAAATTATTATACTGTTTACATCCAACTTTATGTGATTGAAGGTTGTCCACACCCAGAATGTTTTTGACCCCAGTAACTCTTTAAGAATGCTAAAAATGGCTATAAGGTATTTTGGATTTCTTCAGGTTCTGGAACCACCCAAAGCATTCTTGTTTTGGATCACCACACCCAAAACATAATGGGTTCACCCAAGCTCATATTTTGGGTTTTGTGCTTTGGCTTCACCCAAACTTTATTGACTATTTATTCATATCTATCTCAATCTCTATTGCTTAGATCCTATATAATATAAACTTTGTAAAGTCTGGACCAGAGGAAGTCACAACTCTTTTTCAGCTCATTCTCCTATGACAAATGACTTATGAAGTTTCTTCTTAAAACTATTTCAGATTTTAGGATTTATTATCACAAACAATAGAATGTCTTCTCCAACAAGGTTATTAAAGAGGTCAGAATCACTGAACTATGGAGGATATGGAGGGGAATAAAGTGCAAGAGGACTGGAAAGATTGGAAAGGGACAGGCTATGAAGCAAAAGCAAACTATTAAAGCAAACTATTCCCTAGCTATTCCAAACCTTCTCTTCTCTTTCTAGGCCTCCTACACACCAGCTGGGGTCTCAAAATTGAATGTGGAGGTCGTGAAATTATGATTATTGGCAATTGATTAATTGTATACCTATTTTATATATTTATATACCTGGATCACATAAAAATTTTTTGATTGAAAAGGGGTCGTGAATAGAAAAAGTTTAAGAAGCCCTGTTCTATAATGTGTGGCACTATAATTTGTTGCTCTTTGAACAGAGTTCTTCATAAAATCATACTTTAGAAACCATCTAGTTCCACATTATCATTTTATGGATAAGGAAACAGGTCCAGATGTTAATTGATCTGCCTAAGGTCACATAGGCTATAAGTATAAGATGTGCTTTTTAAAAAAAGTTATAAAATAAATTCATCACATTACTTTCAAAGTCATTCTCCTTTTTGTGTTTCCTTCAGTTTTCTTCTGTACATGGTTTTTTATATAATTTTATTTTTTCTGGTTATACATGTACATTAATTTTTTAAAATGCACATTTCTTTATGAATCATGTTGGGAGAGAACACTCAGAAGAAAAGGTTCATGAGAGAAAAAAAACAGAAGAAAAAAAATTAACATAGCATGTGTTCTCTCTCTGGATGCAAATAATATTTTCTATCCAAAGTTTATTGGGATTGTCTTGGAACCCTGAATTGCTATGAAGAATCAAGTCTTTCATAGTTGATCATAGCACAATCTTGTTACTATGTACAATGTATTCCTGGTTTTGCTTGTTTTGCTCAGCATTAGTTCATGTACATTTTTCCAGGCCTTTCTAAAATCAACTTTTTCATCATTTTTTAATAGAACAATAATATTCCATTACTTTCACATATTATCACTTATTTAGCCATTCCCTAATTGATAAGCATTTACTCATTTTCCAATCTTTGCCACCATAAAAAGAGCTGCTACATTTTTGTATATTTGGGTCCTTTTCCTTTCTTTATGATTTCCTTGGGATACAGATACAATTGTGATACTGCTGAATCAAAGGCTATATGGAGTTTTATATTCCTTTGGGTATAATTCCATATTGCTCTCCAGAATGATTGGATCATTTCCATCAGTGCATTAGTATCTCAATTTTTCAACATCCCCTCCAGCATTTATTATTATCTTTTCCAGTCATCTTAGCCAATCTGAGGGGTGTGAGATGGTACCTCATAGTTGTTTTAATTTGCATTTCTCTAATCAATACTGATTTAGAGCATTTTTTCATATGACTATAGATGGTTTTAATTTCATCATCTGAAAATTGTTCATATCTTTTGACCATTTGCCTTTTGGGGAATGACTTGTATTCTTATAAATCTGACAAAGGTCTTTATATGTTTTAGAAATGAGGCTTTTATCAGAAATACTGGTTGGAAAAAAATTTTTCCCTAGCTTTGCACTTCCTTTTTAATCTTGTTTGTGCAAAACCTTTTTTTTTTCCCTCAATAATCTAATTACTTCATAGGTGTATTTTTTTTCTTTTTTTATATTTTCTTTTATTTTATTTAATAATAACTTTATATTGACAGAACCCATGCCAGGGTAAATTTTTTACAGCATTATCCCTTGCACTCGCTTCTGTTCCGATTTTTCCCCTCCCTCCCTCCACCCCCTCCCCTAGATGGCAAGCAGTCCTATATATGTTAGATATGTTGCAGTATATCCTAGATACAATATATGTTTGCAGAACTGAACAGTTTTCTTGTTGCACTAGGAGAATTGGATTCAGAAGGTATAAATAACCCGGGAAGAAAAACAAAAATGCAAATAGTTCACATTCGTTTCCCAGTGTTCTTTCTTTGGGTGTAGCTGCTTCTGTCTATCATTTATCAATTGAAACTCAGTTAGGTCTCTTTGTCAAAGAAATCCACTTCCATCAGAATACATCCTCATACAATATCGTTGTCGAAGTGTATAATGATCTCCTGGTTCTGCTCATTTCACTTAGCATCAGTTCATGTAAGTCTCTCCAAGCCTCTCTGTATTCATCCTGCTGGTCATTTCTTACAAAACAATAATATTCCATAACATTCATATACCACAATTTACCCAGCCATTCTCCAATTGATGGGCATCCATTCAATTTCCAGTTTCTAGCCACTACAAAGAGGGCTGCCACAAACATTTTGGCACATACAGGTCCCTTTCCCTTCTTTAGTATCTCTTTGGGGTATAAGCCCAGTAGTAGCACTGCTGGATCAAAGGGTATGCACAGTTTGATAACTTTTTGGCATAATTCCAGATAGCTCTCCAGAATGGTTGGATTCGTTCACAACTCCACCAACAATGTATCAGTGTCCCAATTTTCCCACATCCTCTCCAACATTCCGCATTATCTTTCCTTATCATTCTAGCCAATCTGATAGGTGTGTAGTGGTATCTCAGAGTTGTCTTAATTTGCATTTCTCTGATCAATAGTGATTTGGAACACTCTTTCATATGAGTGGTAATAGTTTCAATTTCATCATCTGAAAATTGTCTGTTCATATCCTTTGACCATTTATCAAATAGAGAATGGCTTGATTTCTTATAAATTAGAGTCAGTTCTCTATATATTTTGGAAATGAGGCCTTTGTCAGAACCTTTAACTATGAAGATGTTTTCCCAGTTTGTTGCTTCCTTCTAATCTTGTTTGCATTAGTTTTGTGTGCAAAACCTTTTTTATTTAATATAATCACATTTTTTAAAATCACAAAATAAATTCATAATGTTAATTTTCAAAGCTGTCCTCCTTTTTTGTGTTTCTTTCTGTTCTCTTCTGTAAATGTTTTTAAATGTTTCAATGGTCATTTTTTCCCTCTTTTCTTTTTTTGGCAAACACAGCTAAATGGTTGTGATCACCTCATTCACTTAGATCATTTAACTCTCTAGAGTCAATCCTATTTTTACTGTACCACAGTGTCTCCTGTGTACTTTATGAAGATAATAGAAATTGTTTAGGTGATCTATTTCTTCCCTCCCTATTTTAAAAATTTATTAAGATTTCTTTTTGTTTATATATATATATATATATTATTTTTCCAATTACATGTAAAGCAATTTTTTACATTTGTTTTTAAAACTTTAAGTTCCAGATTCTCTCCTTTCCTTTCCACTTCTCTATTTACATTTTTTTCACAATAGTATTTTATTCTTCTAAATACATATAAAGATAGTTTTCAACATTCATTTTTATTTCAAAATTTTCTCCCTCCCTTCCTTACTTTTCCTCTCCCTAGGAGAGCAAGTAATTTAATATAGATTAAATATGTGCAATCCTTATAAATATATTCCCATATTAGTCATGTTATTCAAGAAAAATCAGACCAAAATGGGAAAAAACACCTCTTTCCCTATTTTTCCAAAACTACTTGGCATCATTCCCTATTCTCCTGTATTCTCAGTTAAGGATATAGCTCTTTTTACCAAGTTGATTTCTTCATATGTACCTTTGGTTCCATCCCATATAGTCCAGCATGTTGCTTCCCTAATTGTTTGCTACATCTCTTTAATCTTTAATCTCTCCCTATAGAATCGTCCCTGCCTTACTGAGTTTTGTTAATCCTTAATTTTTTTTCATTGTATGCAAACCCTTTACTGAAAGACCTCAAAGAGATGAAAGAAAGAAGGACCCACATATAAAAATATTTGTACCTCCTTTCTGTTATTGTAACAACAAATTGGAAACAAAAGGGGATGAGGAATAGCTAAATGAATTATGGTTTGTAAATGTAATAAAATATTATTGCATAGTAAAAAGTTACTTTTAGGACAGCTTCAGAAAAACTAGAAAGATTTGTATAAACTAACTCATAGAGAAATGATGAGAACCAGAAAAAGAATTTATGTAATAATAACAAAATTGTAAAGAAAATCAATTTTGAAAGAACAATGTCAAAGAACTCATGATGAAACAAATTACCTGTCTCCTAACAGAGAGGTAATAGAATCAGTGTATAATAAGATATTCTTTCAGATGTGGCTATGTTTTGCATTTAGGTGACAGTGATTTTTGTTTTATTTCATTTTTTTAAATTTGGCAGTGAGCATTTGGTAGAGGAGAGTAGCTACTGATTGCTGTTCAGTTCAATCAATTCTTCACGACCCCATTTGGGGTTTTCTTGGCAAAGAAACTAGAGGGGGTTTCCCATTTCTATATGCAGCTCATTTTACAGACTAGGAAATCGAGGTAAACAAAGTTAAATTACTTGCCTGGGGCCCCACATTTAGAAAGGATCTAAAAGTGGATTTGAAATCAAATTCTCCTGATTCCAGGCCCAGTTCTCCATCCTCTATGCCATCTAGATGTGATTGCATTGCCAAAAAAAAGGGAAAAAGATAAAAAAGGCTATTGAAGCTTTTTAAATCATGTACAGAAGAGAACAGAAGGAAATACAGAAAAGGAGGACAGCTTTGAAAGTAACATGTTCAATTTATTTTATAATTTTTTTTAAAAAGAAAGTTATGCATAGTAGGGATTCATAGTTTCATACATGATTTTCTTTTCCTGTTCTCTTTTGTATATGGAAATATCTTCTCTTTTCTGTGTATTTGTTAAGTTTAGAACTGGAGGTCCTGTAGAGCATAACAAATTTAACATATCCAAAATTGAACTCATCTTTCCCTCCAAAAGCTATCCTTCTATATTTTCCTCTTTCTAGTTAGATTACCACTATTCTTCCAGTTATCCAAGTTTAAAATTTCCAAGTTCTTCTCTTTCCTATATCCAACCAGTTGCCATATTTTGTATATTCTACTTCAACATCTTTAGACTTCATCCCCTTCTCTCTATTCACACAGCTCTGGTTTTGGTCCTTATCACCTCTCACCCCCACACAATGATATCATCTTAATTGGTCTATCTGCTCCCAATATCTCCTCTCTTCAATTCACTTTCCAATCACCTGCCAAATTGATATTTCTTTTTTTTTTTTTTAGAATTTATAAAATTTTATAGAAAGTTTTAAAAAAGAGTGGTTTTAAAACAAGGGAAAAGAAAGGTTGATTGTAAAAGCAATTGATAAGATTAAAAGGGCATAAGAAATTTCTATTGGCATTAACAGGAATCAGGTTTGGGGGTTGTGCTGGTGACAATATCAACACCTGCATTCTTGAGATGAAATTGGATGCTTGATCATTTTCTGGATTGTGTGAATTTTTTTTTGTTAATTTATTTCTTTTTAATACACATTGCTTTATGAATCATGTTGAGAGAGAAAAATCAGAGCAAAAGGGAAAAACCTTTAATTTATATTCAATCTCCATAGTTCTTTCTCTGGATGCAGATGACATTTTCTGTCCAGTCTATTGGAATTGCTTTGGATCACTGAATCACTGAGAAGAACCAAGTCTTCCATAGTTGATCATCTCCCATTCTTGTTGATATTGTGCACAATATATTCCTGGTTCTATTTGTTTTGCTCAGCATCAGTCCATGTAAATCTTCCCAGGCTTTTCTAAAATCACTTTGTTTTTTATTTTATAGAACAATAATATTCCATTATTTTCATATACCACAAATTATTTAACCATTCCCCAGTTGATGGACATCTATTCATTTTCCACAAAATGATATTCCTAAGGCATATCTGACCATGTTACTCCCTTACTCAGGAACTTACAATGGATCCCTATTACCTACTGATGTAAGGGTAAAATACAAATGTCTCTGTTTGACATTTAAAGCCCTTCACAGTCTGGTTCCAGCATACTTTCCTCACTTATTAAATATTGAACTCCTCCATGAACTCCTCACTAGAGGCAAATGCTAGGCAGCCACTTGTAGCATCTGTTATAAAGGGCTTTCTTTGTCGATATGGGCTAGATTAGATGGTCTGTGAGTGTCTTTAATTCTTTCCTTCAATTTAATAAGCATTTACTTGTGTAAATCACAGTGTGAGGATGTAAATAAAGCCAGAATGGTATCTGCCCTAAGGAAGTTTACATTCTACCGAGAGCAATCATGTACAGAAATAACAAAATAAAAATGCTTGCCAAATAAACATAAGGTAATTTGGGAAGGGAGGAACACTAAGCAAAGGAAGTAATCTGAAAAAGATAAACACTTAAGCTGGGCCTTTAGTGACGTCAGATTCTGAAAGAACTTCAGATCTCGGGGCTCGTTTTTGTAAAGATGAGAGATATTATTTATGTATGGAGAACAGAAAGGAGATGAGTTTAGATAGAATGAAAAGCGCATGAAGGGCAGCAATGAGAAATCAGTCTGGAAGTAGAGAATGGAACCAACCGGTGACCGGTTTTAAATACAAAATAGAGAGGAAAGAGAGGGATGCTGAAGCTTTTGACCAGGGGAGTGATGAGGTAAGCCCTATGCTTTCTCATTCCCGTGACCATATGTTGTGTGGTTCTGTAAGTGCCCAATTTTGTGATGTCAAGAAGTGAATCTGGAGCTCAGTAATGGTTTTGTGCAGCCGATCCAAGTAATTACCACTACCACAAAGACAAAGACCCCATGAAGAGAGTATTACATAATCAAACTGCTACTGTGTATTTTTCTTAATCACCTCATAATACTAAGTCATGCTAAAAATAAAAATAGTTCTGTGTTCCATAGAACTTCCAGAGTTTGAAAAATGTTTTCTTTACAACAATCCTCTCAAGGCAAGTAATACCAGTATCATTATCTCTGATTTACAGGTGACACTCATTTCTGTTCTATAAACAGCTGCCTTTCTATGCTAGGAAAAGCCCTTCTGTTTTCTTTGAATGCAGTAGAAACAAGAAAGAGTTTTTAAAAAATAAACAAATAAAAAAAACAACAACCCAAAAACATAGTTTTATTTGAATTAAGAGAACAAGTCTTAGAAATTAAAATTTAATTCAAAGATGAAGTACAAGCCACATACACATAGTGTTTTAAGTTATAAGTTATCAAATACCTGCAATGGTCAAAGCTCTGTTGTTAAGTGCTGGACTTAGAAAAACAAATAAAGAAAGCCAATTTCTAACTTTCTCCTGGAATGAAGTTCGCTTCCTACCCACTGTAATCCTGTTTCCTGAACAGGGGGTTAGACCCTCATTTTGCTCTAATATTCTTTTTTTGTTGCTCAGTGTTTTCAATTGTCTGACTCTTTGTGACTCCCCCTCCCCCCCTTTTTTTTGGACAAAGATACTGGAGTTTGCCGTTTGCCATTTCTTCTCTAGCTCATTTAACAAATGAGGAAATTGAGGCAAACAGGATTATTGATTAGTGGTTTTCTGTTTGCCATTTCTTCTCTAGCTCATTTAACAAATGAGGAAATTGAGGCAAACAGGATTATTAATTTGCTTAGGGTCATAGAGCTAATGAGTAGCTGAGGCTGGATTTGAACTCAGTTCTTTCTCTATCCCCTGCTCCACCTAGCAGCCCGTTATGACTTTTCTTTACCTTTCTGAATTAAGAGAAAGAAAAATCTTGAAGCAATAATAATAATTCACACTTCTATAGAACTTTCCTTACAACAATCCTATAAGGAAAGGGAGTGCAATTATGATTAGCCCTAATTTTATAGATGAGGAAACTGAGACTCAGCTGAAGAGTTTGAAAGCCAATCATAAATAGCAAATTGCAGAATCAGGACAGGAGCCCAAACGTCCTGCACTCTTTTTCCCTACAACACACTCAAAGGCTGAGGATTTTGAAAGATTCAATGGATGCAACAGAAGTCTAAATCCTCTAGGGGGAAACAAATATACACCAAATGCCTAATAGTTACAGAGCCACTACAGCGCTTTTCCCCTTCTCGCTGGGATCAACCAGTTTCTTTTCCCACTCCAATCCCTCCTTCCCCTTACGTGCCCATCTAAAGCGCTGATTAAAGAGTTTAGCTAAACTGAATCCCTGTGTTAATAGAAGAACAGAGTTTTTTTCCTCACAACTAACACATACTTTTTTTTTTTTTTTTTTAACAGAAACTTTCAGGAAACAGTGTCATCTGATCTAGAAGTCTTCCAAAGAGAAGAACTTAAAAGTAAAAATGTCTAGTCAAGTAGGGCAGGGCAGGGTTGTGGCTGATGGATGAGGGATGATTTGAATTTTAGTCTAAGATCTAGTAATGCTTCCCTATGTAATCCTTGGCATCTACTTACCCTTCCTGGAGAAACCTGTAAAATGACCTCCAAGGAGGTTGGTATCTCTCTTTTCTTGGAATCCCTGGTTTCTTTCAAAACTCAGCTTGAGACACCTTCTCTAAGAGGCTTTTCCGGATGCTTTTCACACTTCATCCCTCTCCAATTATCTTGTGGTAAATTTTGTATAAATTTTGTTTATATATGTTTTATATATAAATATATTTCATATGCATAATGTAGGGTCCCCAATAGTATAAATCTCTTGAGGGCAGGGACTTTGTATCACCAGCACATAGTTGACACTAAATAATTGTTGATTGACTCTCAAAAAGTTCCTTTTCAATTTTCACATTCCATGTTTCTAAATTCCCTTTGGAGTTCGTTCACAAATTATGAGTAAGTATTTATTAAGACCTGTTTACTGCTTCTGCCATGCTTTTTTATTTTCCTTTGACTATTTGCATAGTTGTGCAAAGGATGTTTTCTGGCACACCTTGGGGCAAGCATTACCATTGGCCCTTCCTTGGTAATGCTTATACCAAGGTCAGAGATGACCCAAAGAGGTCACTTTTAATTTTGAACTATTTTTGTAAGATCAAAGATCATGGAGTTTCATGATTTGAAGGCATATAATACCATAAGGAGAACACTGGTATTTAAAGATAGGCTTAGGGACAGCAATAGATAAAGCACAGACCCTGGAGGAAGGAGAACCTGAGTTCAAATCTAACCTCAGACACTTAACAATTAGTAGATGTGTGACTCTGAGCAAGAAACTTTTTCTTTTTAATTATAGCTTTTTATTTACAAGTTATATGCATGGGTAATTTTTCAGCATTAACAGTTGCCAAACCTTTTGTTCCAATTTTTTCCCCACCTTCCCCCCACCCCTTTCCCCAGATGGCAGGTTGACCAATACGTGTTAAATATGTTAAAGTATAAATTAAATACAATATATGTATACATGTCCAAATAGTTATTTTGCTGTACAAAAAGAATCAGACTTTGAAATAGTGTACAATTAGCCTGTGAAGGAAATCAAAAATGCAGGCGGACAAAAATAGAGGGATTGGGAATTCTATGTAGTGGTTCATAGTCATCTCCCAGAGTTCTTTCCCTGGGTGTAGCTGATTCAGTTCATTATTGCTCTATTGGAACTGATTTGGTTCATCTCATTGTTGAAGAGGGCCATGTCCTTCAGAATTGATCATCATGTAGTATTGTTGTTGAAGTACATAATGATCTTCTGGTCCTTGAGCAAGAAACTTAATCCTAATTGCTTCACACACACACAAATTAGGCTTAAAAATGTTTTCACTTGATATCCTTTGTATTTTAAATGACTCATGATATCCTTGTCCTGACCCCTTTCAGAGAGTCCTTCCAACATTTCAGAGAAAGTTCCAATTTGCATTAAAAGAGGAAGTTCTTTTTATATCAACGAAATCCTAGATGCAATCCCTATGCCTTAAAAGAAACTAGAGATTTTCTGTCTTTTTTTTTTTTTAATTTTCCTGCTAGCTTTTCTTTTAAATTGCATTCATCTCACACCCAGAAAGCCCTCCCTGTAACAAAGATTTTAAAAGATAAGAGGGGAATGAACTTGTCTTCTAAAGAGAAGGACTCGAGAATAAAAATGCCTCGTCAAGTAGGATAGGGCAGGGTTATGGCTGATTGATGGGTGGAGGAATGATCTGAATTTTAGTCATAAACTTAATTGCAACTTAATTGAAAGAGAAGGAAAAAGTGAATACTGGGGGATGAAATTAGTTATAGACAACTTTCTTAAGAAAAGAGGGAAAGAGGATAATGGATGGAAGAGATTTAGATGGAGTAGTTTTAGATTGAAGAGTTCTGAATATGTTTGTGGGCAAATGGGAAAGAACCAAGGGTGAGAGGTGGGGATGGGGGTGCTGTATCATGGTCCTAGTAACTTTCATAGAAGAAATTTGGTTGTTCAAAGGAATAGAAAAATAACATTAATGTAAAAAAAAACAATACGTCAACTTAAAGAAACATAATCTTTTAGATAAAATGTTGTAGAGATCGATTTCTGAGGCTCTGAAAGAGGATTATCCCCCAGATAAAGGTATAGACCTGTTTGAAGATAGAACAGTGATTGCTGTAGTGATTGCTTCAAGGTATTATAAGCTCATTTGCATGTGACTTATTTATGTTTTGGGAGGTTAGAACAAATGCAAATCAAATAATTGTGAACCTATAGAAAAAATGAGAAGTATTTCTGGATCATACCTGACCAATACTAGCTTTTTATTTTTACATCATAAGATCATAAGGCAGAAATGTCATCCTTATAAGGAAACAATAATTTTAAGCATTAAACATTTATAAAGTAGTAAAACAAAATGAGAAAAAGTGATAGTTGAGCACAAGAAGCAGGCTGTTAGAAAATTTGCTTTCATGAAGAAGCTCAGCTAGTGAATTGAGAAAAAGGCTTCACAGCTACTTGGTGGGAAACTGGACTAGTTAGAAGGGAGGTATAATTTCTTTCTTTTTTAAACAATAACTTTTTATTTTCAAAATAAATGTGAACGAGATGAGGTAAGATCTTTCAAGACAGTTGTGAAAGTCGAGGAAGGCTTCATCTACTTCAGAGTTTGAGTAGGCCTGAAGAACTTTGAAGATTGAGTCAAGGGCATACCTAAATCCTCTTCCTGTTATCCTGCCATGACATCAGTGTCTCTCTATTTCAGTCAAATATGGGCAACTATGTACTTATGGGTCAAGTTCAATTTCTTGGGTAGTTCCTGCATTTAGAATGTAAGATCCTCAGCCAATAAGCATAAGGGTCAATGGTGGGAGGGGGTATTTGCGTTAGGGATTAAAAGTGTTGACCCTGCCCCTAAAGGGGCTTCCTCCCTTCGATTGTCTGCTCGATGGGTGGGATGCCCTTCTCGGAGAATGTATAATAAACTTTGCTTTGCTTCTAGAGATCTCTCCAGCTTTTTTTATTAAAATGGTGATCCCTAACCATTTCTGAACCACAAACATGCAAAGATAGTTTTCAATATTCACCCTTGCAAAGTCTTGTGTTCCAAATTTTTCTCCCTCCCTTCTCCGATCCTCCTCCCCTAGACACCAAATAATCTAATATATGTTGAACATGTGCATTTCTTCTAAACATATTTCCACATTTATCATGCTGCACAAGAAAAAATTAGATTTAAAAAGTTTTTAAAATGAGAAAGAAAACAAAACTCAAGCAAACAACAAAAAGGTGAAAATTCTATGTTGTGGTCCTTATCCCTCTTTCTGGATGCAGATGGTTCTCTCCATCACTTCTATTGGAATTGACCTAAATCACCTCTTTGTTGAAAAGAGCTATGTCCATCAAAGTTGATCTTCACATAATAGGAAGCATAGTTTCACCTAGACCCCAGTGGAAGAGGGATGATTACTCTTGCTGCTGTATAGAAAGCTATCTAAGCTCATTGCCCTTTAATGCCATCTCTGGACTGGAAAAGGGATTATCTTCTACATTGGACTCAGAAGGAGAAAAAAAACAAAACAAAACAAGGAATCAGGTTTTTATCTGTTTTGAAGTGAGAAACAGCTTGATTTTCTTGAGAGCTGATTTGTATAAGAGTAGACTCCCTTAACACTTAAAGAGCTGGCTGGGGGGAAATTGAGTGGACCTATTATTATCTATAGCTTGAGAAGTAGTTCCTCAGAAACCCAAAGCAGATTTATCAATTTCAGCAGTTCTTCATTTTAAGGAAACTTTTTCACTGAACAAGCCTAATACTTTATTAGCATCCTACTCAAGGTGACTACATGCTAAAAGAATTTGTCACTGCTTTAATAGCCTGAGAACAAGGGAGAAGTATTTTTCTCCACTATGTGATGCATATTGCATATTGTTCTCCAAGGAGTCAAAGGACATCAAGATATGGTGTCCAAAGTTGTAATTTGCCCTGGACACATGAATTTCCAAACTCATGCGATTCCTTGGCAAATGTAAATATGAATACACTCTCTTCTATAGATTCTCTGTGTATTGGTGGAAAAGTAAGTTTTGGGTTTATGGACCTACTATTATATTTTAGTGCTACTTTGCTTTCAGTTAAGTAAACATCATTATTTCTGCTTTTGCCTTCCATTGAATTAAATGTTATGATTATTCTTCCTTTTTCTTTTTATTTAGTCTTGCCTTTTTGTTAAGTAAACATTTCATAGTTGTTTTTTTTTAAAGAACAGCTAAATAAAATTAATCACAGTCTGACACTGTGTTCCACCTCCATAGTTCCATCCTTCTTTGCAAAGAAGGGTGCTAGATTTATTCTTATATCTTTTATTTGAGATAACTCTTTATCCTTACAATTATATTGAATTTTTTTCTGTTTTAATTTCTGTGACTATTCATTTTATTTACATTGTTAGAATCATTGTGTATTTTGTTTCTTAGTTTTATTTCAGTTTTCACAAATTCTTGTCTTGAAAATGTCTTCTCATGCAAAGTTTTTTTTTCTCTTGTATATATATATTTTTGTGGCACAATAGCACATTACATTCATGTGTCATAATAGTGATGAAGCAATTTTTTGGTCAATGGACATCTAACTTTGTTTCCTATGATTCGCTACTCCAAAAATGTTAATATTTTGGTGTATATTAGACCTTTCATTCTCTTTGAAACTAAGGATTTTATAGCTGGCTTTTTTTGTGGATTTTTGTCTTCTATCAATTTCTGGTCACCTCTGCTGTAATTTTTCCTATATTGTAATTATTCTCAATAATATTTTATTCCATTGATATATTCAGGCAGTTTTCTTTTTATTATAAAGCTTTTTATTTTCAAAACATATTCATGGATAATTTGACAACATTGACCTTTGCATAGCCTTGTGTTTCAGATTTTCTCCTCTTTCCCCCACTTCCTCCCTTAGATGGCAAGCAATCCAATATATGTTAAATATGTTAAAATATACCTTAAATCCAATATGTATAAACATATTTATACAATTCTTTTGCTGCACAAGAAAAATCAGATCAAAAAAAGAAAGTAAATGAGTAAGAAAAAAAATGTAAGCAAACAACAACAAAAAGATTAAGAATGTTATGTTGTGATCCACATTCAGTTCCCACAGTCCTCTCTCTGGGTGTAGATGGCTCTCTTCATCACAAGATCACTGGAACTGGCATCTATCATCTCATTGCTGAAAAGTCATGTTAATCAGAATTGATCATCGTATAATATTGATGTTGCTGTGCACAATGATCTCCTGGTTCTGCTCATTTCTTTTAGCATTAGTTCAGGTAAGTCTCTCCAGGCCTCTCTGAAATTATCCTGTTGATTCATTTCTTACAGAATAATAATATTGCATAACATTCATATACCATAACTTATTCAGCAATTCTCCAACTGATGGGTATTCTCAGTTTCCAGTTTCTTGTCGACAGTTTTCTTAATTTAATGCAACAAATATTTATTCAATGATTTTGCATTATATTTTTGACTGAACATGACTGAACAAGTGTCAGTCATGGCCGACTCTTTATAACCCCATTTGGGGTTTTCTTGGCAGAAATACTGGATATTTCCTTCTCTAGCTTATTTTTTATAAATGAAGAACTGAAGTGAAAAGGGTTAAGTAACTTGCTTAAGGTCACACAGTATTTGGGGTCAGATTTGAATTCATGATAAGGCTTCCTGATTCCAAAACCAATGTTCTTTCTACGTATCACTTAGCTGCCCATATTCAGTGACCAATAGAGGCAAAGACAATGCCAGACATGGGGAATTATAAAAAGAAAGAAAAAATTGTCCTGTTGTCAAGGAGCATATATCCAGACTGGTGATCAAAAATAATCTTGAGCATTTTAGCAATTTGCTGGAACTTCACTATACTTCTATCCTTGAGGCTCATGTTATGGAATAGAGCATTTGTATCCCATTAGTAAAACTAGCTGGGATCTAAAAGGAATCCCTTTACATGAATTCTGCTCTTTTGATTTAGATTAGCAAGACTCTGTGCAAATACATTTTTACCAATCCTTGTTAAATTTGCATTCCATTTCTAGCCAAGAGATCATCATTCCAATAATTTAAGTCATGCTCCAGAAATTCAAATCCATTGCTAAATATTATTTTCTTAACTAATTGATTATATTAAGAGAGTAAGTAATGGATATCAGACAGAATGAAGAAACTGGTACTAGCAGCAACAATATGAAGGGAAAAGGAGTAAAAGAAGTCATTAAAAAAAGTTTATAGTTTTTTTGTTTTTTTTTTTTTTTAAGTAAGGACCTTTAGGTATTAAAACTATTGAGTGCAAAAACTTTATTGGATACTGGTAGTTGGAAAATCCTGAACTAGATTTTGGGGTCAAAGCAAGAGAGATCTAAAAGAAGTCTGTTCCATCTCTAAAATGCTATGATTCCTAATTGGAATGTAGAAAAATAGGTTATCATTATTTATTTCCACCCTTAATATGTAAGTACACAGAGTGTATCAAGAGATTCTAAGTGTCTGGATTCAAGAAGCTGGAGCAAGCACAGAGCAAAAGAAACATCAAGATGTGACAGAGAAGGGGGATAATGGAGAGTCCTTGCCTTTTTGGACATTGTGGTGAGGAGGAACCTTAAAAATCTTATTGGGGAGGTAAAATTAAAAATTTCTGATTTATTGACAAGTCCTTCCATTCAACCTTTGGAATATCTCTCACAAATGAGCTCTTTCCTCCTCTGATATAGTTCCCATCCAGGTGCAAGTCCTCACTCCTTCTTGCAATAGCCTTTTGCATGGTCTTCCTACTCAAATTTCTCTTAAACCTAGCTCATCCTCCATTCAGCTATCTAAGTGATCTTGTCAAAGCTCAGGCCTGATCATGTCATCCCCTATTTAACAAACTTCAGTGGCTCTCTGTTACCTCCAGGATCAAATATAAAACCATCTGTTTGGCTCTTAAAGCCCTTCATGATCCCTACCTTTACAGCCTTCTTACAAGTTTATTCCCCTTTACATACTCTGACTAAATGATACTGGCCCTTCCACAAAACATTCCAACATATCTGCAACTCCTTACGGGAATTCTCTCTCTCTTTATTTCCATTTTTTGGCTTTGTCGGCTCTCAATTAAAATTCTGCTTTCTGCAAAAAAGCCTTTCTTGGTCCCCTCATTATGCTAGTTAATGTCTTCTCTTTTTTCATCATTTCCAATTTATCCTGTCTAAATCGTTTTTTTTTTTTTGCACAGTTAATTTGCATATTTTCTCTTCTATTACAAATATACCACTCCTTGAACACGGGGACTCTGTGTGTGTGTGTGTGTGTGTGTGTGTGTGTGTGTTTTCCTTTCTTAGCACAGTGTCTGGCACATAGTTGGTGCTTTAAAGTGTCTGTTGATTAAACTTGACTCTTAGAATGAAAAGTTTGGAATAAACAATATTTAATGTATCTTTCAGTTTTAAAACCCTATTAATGGACTAACTCAAAAGACTTTCTGATTAAACTTGTCTTAATCTGAGCAATATGGTTTTTTTTCCATCCACCTTGTTTTTCTAGTGTGTGTAGTTGTCCTGGAAGGCATTATAGTTTCCCAAAGTTCGTTGCAAGTAGCCTCCTAACTCCCGACTAGGAGAAGAATTTGGGAAACCTTGCCACAATCAAGTAATCCTTCAATTTGGGACTTTTTATGGGAGAGCCTTCATGACGCTAGGGAGTAAGTAACTACCTCTGTGTCTTTATGTTTTATGATGCAGTTTCCCAGAGGGGAAAAGAAAGAATAACGGTAACCCTGGAGCACATGAACAAGTTAGCCTTGGCCTCTAGTCCCCTTGTGCTCGAAAGAAGGGCTAGACCTCTGACAGTGAGATTTTGGGGGGGAAGGGCCGAGGGTCCCGGCTGGGATTGGTTGATCCTGGAACACGTGGTGTGGGAGGAGGGGGGGGTTCGGGAGGAGGCGGAGGCCACTAGGGAGCCAAGAGAAGGACAGCTGAGCCGCAGTCCCGGTGGCCTCTCCTCCTCCGCTGTATAGTGCACTGTGAAGTGTAGACTCGAGCTCGCAAGATCCCGCTCCACGCCAACGACTCGGCCGCTTGGAGAGCTCCTTTTGGCCCGCAGGACAGGTAGTTCTCGGTGAGTAAGGGGTGGCCAGTCTTCCAGGTGAGGCGCTTGGGCTGGGGGAACAAAAGAGAGGAGAGAGAAAAGGGCAATCCGAGGCAGTCCAGCCACAGCTGGCTTGGGAGACCCAGCCTGGAAGAACTCACGCCCGCCGGGCGGGGTCGGGGACACAAAACGTGTCACCCTCAAATTACTTGCGCATTTCTCCGCTTTCTGGAGCTTTGAGGGCTCGGGCCGAAGCTCGGAGTTTTGTGGGGGAGGGGGTGCCCAAGCAGAGACCGGAGGGCCAAGGAGTCCGAGGCCGCAGTAACTGGAGCTGGACAGGGGCCGGGACTGGGTGTGGCCCCGCCAACTCCCTACCCGCGCATTGGCGCAAATCCTCTGCTGCAGGCGAAGCTGGCTGTTACAGAAGATGGGGGGTGGGGTGAGCTGAGCTGAAGAGGGGCGCTGGGGTTGGGGAGATTTGGCACTGAAGGATGCTCTTTGGGGCAGAGTGACAGAGTCAAAAATTCAGGAATAGGAGTTGGGAAACTTGGGTCCCCTCCCCTCACCGGTTACTGGCTTCGTGGTCTTGAGCTTCTCCCGGTGCATCCCATGTGTAGTAACTCATAATAACTCATAATCCTTTGTGAAGGCTCTTTTAACAAAGAACATTCTGTTCATCTCTCCGAGGTAAGTAGCACAATAAGGCCCAGTTCCCCTACGCTGAAATTTAGACCTAGAGATAAGGTGACTTGCCCAGGGTCACACAGCTAATCTGCAGTAGGAGGACACCGAATTATCTGCTCTGATAAATTAACCTTCGCTCAGTGAAAAAGCACCTGGGAAGGATAAGAGGAAAGTGGGGGAAGGAAGGCTTTAAGTGCCACGGGCTAGGGAGTAGGAGGGACGGAAATTTTACGTGTATGGGGACACTGATTCTCGGTGCTCGGTAAGACGGGCAGGACCACAACCTTCTCTAAACTCTGAAGCTTCGGGGATCTTCCTGTGTGCCCATTACATCGTGGCCATTGACCTTAGAGAGATTTCCCACATTTGCCTTGTTATGTGTTTGGGAATAAGTGGTCCGGAAGAGTAGAGTTCAGAATTTTGCACTAGGGGGGATTTGGGGTGGGGTGGGAGTCAGGGAATTCCCGGGATCGGACTTAAGGGCACTTTTGCTGAAAAGAAACCCGATATCTATAAGGACAGGACAGGAGTTGGGGGAGTGAAGAGGCCCTCGTTTTTTTTTTTGTTTTTTTTTAGAAGCAACTGTTTCCTCCCACCTTTGCATCTAAAATCCCCTTGGCTTCCTCAAGGCCAATTCCAAATTTGGGCATATGTCTCAGTGATTTATGAAAGCTGAAAATTGGCTGGGGTTGGTTTATTCTAGAAGAATCTCTCTCCACCCTTCAGCGCCTTGCTTCAGTTCCTATAAATTCAGTATATCCTTTATTCAAACATCATTTCCCCCAGTTTGGCCTGCTTTTATGGGTACTTGCCTTGGTAGGGAGCCCTCTATGTCCCTTGCAGCTGGGGACACAGTTGAGCTGTCTTTGTCTTACTCCCATCCTGCAGGCCCATTGTAAACTCCAACAATTCATTTGACTTCTTCCATTTGCGCTTAGGCACTTTGGCAGCTGGGAGACACATGGGAAATATTTGTTTCCTGGGGAAAAAAAACAGCTGTGTGCTAGTGAGAGGAGAAGTAGGGAGGGGGAGGAAAGCAGGAGAGGAAATCCCATGCCTTTTCTCTCCAAATTGATTCCCCAGTCTTCTAATTTGGGGTGGGACTTACTGCAGAGGCAAGCTTCAGTAGTCTAGGACAGGTGTTAGTAAAAAAAAAAAAAAAAAAAAAAAAAAAAAAAAAACTCCTTAGGGCAGGGATTATTTTTTATTTTTATTTTGCTTTTGTGTCCCCAACATTCAGGAGCAGTCTGGCACAACAAATAAAGAACTGGCCTTGGAGCCCAGAAATGAGTTCAAATCCTTCCTCTAATAAGGAAGACAGTTCCCTAAATTGTAGAGAAGGTGCCTCCTGCTTTGATAAAGGCAATTACTTCATAATAGTGAAATTGTTGGATTAGTCTATGCCCCCATTCAATTCCTAGGTTCTAGGACAAGTAGGCACTAACATTAAAAGTTATTTGAATTGGATGTCCCAGGAGAAGTCAGGGAATCTCATCTGCCAAATCAAATCAACCAACATTTATTAAGTCTTCTTTGTACTAAGCTTTGTGTTAAATGTGTTAAATGATAGAAAGGAAGCCTGCTAAATTGGCACTTCTTGGGTGTGGCTGCAGTCTAAGTGACTTGCACCTTTTTTTGCCCGGTCCCTTTCCTCAATTCACAGCAAGGGAACAAAATCAATTAAGTTCCTATTATTCACCCCCTAAGTACAAAGTACACCAGACCTGAAAAATAATTTCTATTCTGAGAGCTTCTGGGAGAAGAATGTGATTCAGGAAAAACTAATAAAGATATCAGCCAAATCTGACATTTATTGCAGTATTTCTCACTCAGCTCCCCACCTCTGCAAAGAAGGGAGGTTTATTTTTAGGTCTCTTCAAAGACCCTCAGATGGAATATAGTGGGAGAACTCCAGATACAGCACTTAGACAAAAATTTGAGAGGAGGGGCATAGTTGTCTGCGAAATCTGGGAATGCTGCATGGAGGACCTTGAAGGCAGGTGTGACTTAGGTTTGCCTCTGAATACATAGAGGCTGAAGTATAGAGTGCAATTAAAAGGATAGGGTGAATTAAACCTAGAAAGGTGGATTGGACTCAGATGATGGATGATCTTAAGGACTAGACCATGAACTTTGTATTTTATCCTTCCCTGCAGTGGCAATAGAATGATCAAAGCTATGCTTTAGGAAAATGGTTTTGCAAAGCTGTGTTAAAGGATGCATTGGAGGAGAGCCTGGAAGGACAAAGCCCAGTTAGGAATTTAAGTAAAAGTATAATGCAGTCAGTCACCAATCATTTATTAAATCTTTACTATGTACTAGATACCCTGGATGTCCTGGGAGGTGCAAAGGAAGGAAAACATGGTCCTTGCCATCAAGAAGCTTATATTCTAATGGAGAATGCAATGAACAAAGAAATAGGTAGTTAAGTGGTATGATGAATAGAGCACTAGACTTAAAATCAGGAAAACCTGAATTTAAATCCTGCCTCATGATCACTATATGATGCTATTCAAGTCATTTCACTACTCTATGCCTCAGTTTCCTCATCTGTAAAGAAAAGATTAAACCTTTGAGGTCCCTTTTAATCTAAATCTTTGATCCTGTGAGAGGTATTCAGGGAATGATAAAGACGGTCTGTATTGATAAGATTGCCCAGGAAATAGAAAGGAAATGGGAGGGACTTCACACATGCACTTGTAGAATCTGTAGGAGATTTCATTTGGATATAAGAACAGGAAGAAGGGAAGATTCAGAAATGATGTTTGGAGCCTGAGTAACTGGAAAAATACTTCTGCTACCAAAATTAGTATAGGCATGTTATGGGGTAAATATTCCATTTGGGGCATATTGAACTTGAGATGTCGCTGGAGAATCTTCAGATGGAGATGGCCAGCAGCAATTGAAAAATAGGAGCTGGTGTTAAAAGGAAAGATCTGGGGTTTTCTATGGAGATCTGGGAGTCCCCTCCTGGGAGACTTCTCCCATTCCCCAGGAATTCAGGAATAGTCATAATGTAGGATGGAGATGAGTTTGAGCTTTTCATCTTCCAAAAAAAGTCCTCTCTATAGCTTTAGGGAGTTCAGGTAAGGAAGCAGACCCTAACAGTGTGGAACTATATTAACTTTCTGGCTTGGGTATGGCTGGATTTTTCCGTGTGTCCTAATTCCTTGGTTAAGTTTGGAGTGGAAACCCCCAAACATGTCTATTTTGGATTTCAATGCACTATAGAGGAGAGAGATTTATATGTGGGCAAAACATTAGTAGTAGAGTTTATTACCCTACTATTTTTCCTCCCTCCCCCAAGAAACTTTTAAATACCTAGCTGCCAATATTTCCCTCAAAGCTAACTATTCACTGGCTTGGGTCTGGGTAAGGAAAGCTTAATCAGGAATGATTTGTATCCTGATTTCTCTATTCTAGGCATTGGGGGTCACAGTTTGACTTGGATTATTTGGCCTCTTATCCTTCCCCATTATCTGTAAATTAAGGACTCTATGATCAGCCTATGATGAGCAGGATACTAACTTACAGAACAGAGCTGGAGGCCACTTTTCAGACCCATATGAGGGTTGTAATTCACTTTTTAACTCATTTATTTGCCCCTGATATCTGTAACCTGAGGGAGATATTAATAGTTTATAGAAACTGAGGCCCAGGAAAAGGAAAGGTTAGCCCACACTGAGTGCCCCATTTAGCTCCAACTTTCTGTGACAACAAGCAGCCAACACTGCTCTCTAAGAAACCAGACTGAGGCCTCTTCTCGGGGTTTCACTTGGAGGCCCTGAGCCAAGAATAGCATTGATCTGGACTTTCAAGTGAGATGTTCCCTAAGTAATTTTTTTTTTTTTTTGATTCAGAGACTGTTCCATTTATTCTTCAGGTATTGGAGGAGGTGGGGGAGGGAAGAATAAACTGGTTATGGATTCTTAATCACTTTGCCTAGCTGGCTTAAGTTCCTTTCTCTTTAAAAACAATAAGTGATATTCCATAACACTTTTAAAATTTGTAGAATGCTTTATATGTATTCTCATTTAATCCTCACAACCACTCTCTGAGGTCAATCAATTCATAAGTATTTATTGAATACATACACTTTAATAGGGATATAGATATCAAAGCAAAACAATTTCTGTCCTCAAGGAGCTTATGGATATTATCATTCCCATTTTACAGATGGGCATAGCTGGATTTAGAGTCAGAAAAATACCTCTGATAACCAGCAAGTCATGGATTGTCTCTGAGCCACAGACCAATCTCTAAGACTTACTCTACTAACTCAGTAATTCTGAGAATGTGGTTTGGGGACAGCTAGGAATTTCTGAGATTCTTCAATAAAACCATTTTTCTAATATTAAGATTTTAATTTCTGAATACAATAAATACATAAGCATATTTTGGAGGGAAGAGTCCTCAACGGTTTGTAAGCATAAAAGGGCCTTGAAACCAAAAAGTTTGAGAACTGCTCTACAGTTATGAGTTTCATCTCTATTGAGGCAATCATAAATTCTTAGTTTATTGATTTATTTTACAGATGGGGAAACTGAGGCTCAGAAAGATTAAGTCATTTGCCTGTGCTTTCTCCTGATTGCAGGGCTGGCCATTGCTTATCAGTGTCACACAATAAAATGAGGAAATTAAACCAGATCATCTCTAAGGTCTCTTCCTGCCTTTGACATTCTGGGTAGTAGGTTTTGAGGTTCTTTTCAGTGTTTTAGGTTCTTCAAAGGCTCCTTAAAATAGTAACTTGTTCCTCTCTAGGGTTGAGAAAAGTTTTTTGTTTTTGTCAGTGTTCTCACTGGTTCTCACTCCTACATCTTGCAAGATTAGCTTTCTTCTACATCTTTATCCTTTGGTATCCTCTGGGTCAGCCATTCTTGGTAGAAAATCCCCTCAGGCCTCTTCATCTCTCCTCCTCCTTGTCTAACCACACAATCATCCATTCATACCCATTTACGGGATATCCCTGGTCAGTTTAAGGATGGATTGCAAGGACCAGGGTAAGATGCACATCTTTGTCTTTTAGAAAATACAACAGCATCTGTAGAAGAGGAATTGAGATGACATGCAAATTGTGTATGGGAAATCTAGACATGAAGCCCAGCCCTCCTAAATTTATCTTAAACATATGGGTGAAGAGAATCACTCTGTGGCGATCTGAAGTGGGAACAAGACAAAATCAAAAGTTTAGAGTTTTAGCAACCTAAGGATGTAAATTCAAGGCCATCAGTAGTTGTGGAAGGTAACTGCTCAGCCTTGGGCTTTCTCTAGCATAGAAAAAGTAATAGGAGCACAAATAGCATTTCAGATGTTAATAGGAACTTTAGAGATCATTTTGTTCACTAAGATGCCCTATTCTACACATGAGGAAACAAGTCTAGAAGAGACAGGTGTTCAGAGTCAGGAGTTAGTGACTCTTTTGGATGATGGTATGGAGATAAATTCTTTTTGAGGAAGAAAGAACAGAAAGAAAAGGAAAGGAGTTCCTCAGATGAGATGGAAGGAATGGGACTTTTTGAAGATTTGAGAAGTCTGCTATAAATCCATGCAGAGAAGAGAATTCTTTGCCCCAGAAGGGTCCTGGGGGCCATTCCTGCCTTTCAGCTTTTCCTTGGGGGTCTGGGCTTTCTTATTTTGGAGGAGTAAGTCCTCTCTGCCTAACTCTCTAAGAGTTTATAAGTTTAGCTCATAGAAATTAGAAAGCCTGTCTCTGAGCCCTCTTTCCTCTAGAAAGGGGCTTTTACCCAGACGGCTTCATTTACTTATTCTGGACCAGGGCCATTGCTGAATTTTCCAGCTACGTGGCCAAAGGAAAGCCGATTCGATGCTGGGCAGAGTGGGTAGACTCAGTCTCATGAAGGATCAGATGATGTCTAAGGGCTAATTCATTCTCGCCCCTCCTCTTCCCTCCCCATATGTACCAGAGCTAATTTATGCCCACTCCTACCTGCCAACCCGGGCCTCTCTCTGGGGGAGGAGTTGAAAATTTGGAATTTAAAAACACTAGCGTTTTCATTTCCTCCTGGCTGTTGCTGGGGCAACAGAGCAGGTTTTCCTGGGGCTTTGGCTGCTTAAGTTCTCCCTCCTCCATTTAACCAGCACCCTCTGATTTCTGGTTTCAGCAGAGTTGAGGCCCCTGATTGGGGTAATCCAGACAATGAGGTCTATGGCAAGAGTTGGAGGCCCAACAAGGAGAGTGTAGTGTTAGAGAGCTTTTCTGTACTCTGTACCACCAGAGTTGAAACAGAATTACTCTTGGTTTCAGTGAGGATCAGAATTAAATTCATCTTGAGGCAGTTGAATATGGGTCCTGTCTGGATAGCCTAGAAGCAGCATGGAATTATAGAAAGAATTTTGGGCTAGTAATAAAAAAGTTTGGTCTTGAGTTCCAATTTTGTTGTCAATTTGCTAGATCTCTGATACTGAATGATATATAATGGTAATGAACTAGCTTCGCCCTAGAGAAGAAATGAGAGAATTCACCTTTCTCTCTTCTTTGCAGAAATGGGAAGCTACAAGCATAGTTTTTTATCCCAAGGTGTCTTAACTTTTTCTTTGTCATGGATTCCTTAGGCAGCCTGACGAAATCCAGAGATCCCTTTTTGGAATAAAAAAAAAAAATCATAAAGAAAATGCTCGATTTCGGTTAGAAGTTAGTGGAATTTTTTTCCTATCCAAATTCATGGATACCCCATCCTTTCCCCAGAATTATCCATATACTCTTAGGGCATCTGTGGACCCCAGGTTAAGAATCTCTGGTCAGTTATGTTTTACTCATATAATGGGTTAATTAAAAAATTTTTGAGGCAATCAGGGTCAAGTAACTTGCCTAGGGTTACACAGCTAGTGTCTGAGACCAGATTTGAACTCTGGTCCTTCTCATTCCAGGTCTAATTCTCTATTTACCTAGAGGCTTCTAGTTTAATTAATACTAGCTTCCCCATTATTTTTATAAGGATTGATTTACTATATAGAAAGTGAAGAGATTAAGCATTTTTAAAGAACCAAGTGTGCCAGGTACAGTGCTAAATACTTTTAAAATAGTATTTAATTCTCACAACAACACACTGAGTTTGATGCCGGTTTTATCTCCAGTTTACAGTTGGAAACCGAGGCAAACTGAAATTAAATATCTTGTCTATAGTCATCTAGCTAGTATCTTGAGGCTAGATTTGAATGCAGGTCTTCCTTCACACCTAGTGCTCTATTTACTGTGCTACTTAATTACCTTATGCAGGGGAAAGTTGTTTAAGAAAGAGATAACACTTTTTAAAACATTGATGTATGACCTTGGTCAAGTCATTTCCTTTTGTAACTCAGTTTGTATCTCTATACAATGAAGCGGTCAGACAAAATGACCTTGAAGGGTCCTTCTAGGCTATGACATTCAATATTGTTGGGTTTCCACTTTCCTCATCCCCTCCTGGAACCAGTGAATCATGTCCCCATGGCCAGGTAGTTGAAAACAGAAATGAGATTGGGATCCCAAAGAAAAACTATCAGAGGAGAATTCAGAGTCCTACTATTATGGGTAATGACCTCACAGCTCAGCCTATGAGCTGTTGACTTCTCCTCTCCTGTCTTCCTCTCTTCAGTGGAAGGATGGAGAATTAGAGATGATGGATGAAAAGTGGGTTTTAATTAATTCCTTTATTCTTTCTTTACAGCTTGTGTGCACCACCAGAAACCATGGCCAATACGGTAAGGCTCCTTTCTTTCTTCCTGGTGAACTCAACCTCTTGTTCCAGTGCTTGTCTCTGCCCAGGAGTTCTTGAGAAGCCCTCCAGGCTTCCTTCTGTAATCTGAGAAGTTTTCCTACCATCCTTTCCTCCCCTCTTTCCACATATGTCCCACTACCCATCCTAGGCTTTAGTCCTCTCACTGTTCTCATACTAAGAGCTCACACAGATCCCCTGTTCATTCAACTTGAGCAATATCCCTTATATGACAGCCACTATAAAAGCCTCCTAATTGGTCCCTATCCTTTCCGACCCATCTTCCATACAACTGCCAAAGTAATTTTCCTAAAGTATGCATCTGACTCTTGAACTTTCAGTGGCTCCCTATCACCCATAGGATAAAGTACAAGCTCCCATGACTGTAACTTGAAGCCTCTCACTGTCTGATTAGAGCCTGTCTTTCTGGACTTGTTTTGCATTGCTCCCCTGCATACATTCTATTTTCTCTAAATAGTATTTTATTTTTCTAAATACAGCAAAGATAGTTTTCAGCACCTTTGAAACACCTTGGATTCCAAATTTTTTCCCTTCCTCTCCACTTTCTCCCCCCCCCCCAAAGGCAGCAAGCAATTTATTATAGGTTAAACATGTGCAGTTCTTCTAAACATATTTCCATCTTCGTCATCATGCATTATATTTTCCTGCCAAATCAATCTATTTACTATGCTTTGAGTCTGGCGTGTCCATTTCTTTCCTCATGCTTTGCATGGCTGCTCCTAAGATCTGGAATACATCTCTACATTCTAGAATCCTTAGAAGTCTTTCCTCATTTTCACCTTGTACATGCTTAACTATGCTAATGTTATATCTCTCAGGAGAAGGTAAGCTCCTTGAGATCAGGTTCAAGTTTTCTGTTTTGCTTTTGAGTCTGAGATATCTGGTATGATTTCTGGCACATAGTCACTTAATAAATGCAAATAGAATTGAATTGAGGTACTACGTGGAAGGTTTGTTGACTAACAGGTCTCAGGGATATAATAAGCACTCTTTTTGTTGAGTGTGAAAAAAGAAAAGACAGCCAGGATAGAAGGAGGGAGGCTGAAGATCTAAGGGAGCTGATTCTTCCCTCCAGTCTATTCTTATTTTTCTGAGTGGATTTAAGGCAAAGTCATTTCAGCTCTCTAGAGCCTACTTTCCTCCTTTGTATTTTGTTTTGGTTGGGGTCATCTCTATCTTGCCTGTATATTACTCATTTGGATGTTTCTTTAGTACCTAAAATATGTACAGATACATAAGACACAGTCCCCTCATTAAACCCTCATTAAATGAGATAAGGATACTCATATTACTTAGTAACTTTCAGTAGTAGTTTAATACCTGACAAGTTGTACAGAAATTAAGAGTGATGGGAGATGAGAGGAGGGAAGAAATCAGTATGGGCTGGGGTGGCCAATTTTATCTTCATCTTCATCATCACTACAACAACATCACTGACTAACATCACATAGTATTTTTTAAAATTCATAAAGGACTTTGCATATTTCACTTTATCTTCCAAGGAAACAAATTAAATGACTTGCCCAGGATCACACAGTTAGCAGATTTGAACTTAGATCTTTTTGACTATTGTGTTCCCCAGCTGCCATCTCATAGAGGAGGTGGGGTCCTTTTTCTAGTATTGGGAGATGTTGGTGAGAACAGTGTGACATCTTTCATCTTTAGAGCTGATTCCTGTGTCAGCCCCCAGGGCTCCTCTTTGCAGAATATCGAGATGTGTACTTTGATCTGTATCCCCATCAGGAGGGGGGATACAGGATTATTTTGGAATCTGGTCTCCATGAATAAACAAGAGCATTCATTGCTGTGGTAGCTTTTGGACTCTTCCTGTGGCTGGGGCTAGGTGGTCAAGATTGATTTGGGATAGGCTTAGAGAAACAGGTCAGAATGTGATGATGGGACTCTGAAACAAAACAGAGATGAGAACTCTTAGGTGACTGAAGTAACATTGTCGTCTTCATTAGCCCCATGTTCTAAACATTCACACAGTATCTTCTTAGTCCTGTCTTTTAGTTGGGGATACAAGGAAGGCAGACAAGTATCTCCTGAAGCTGCCTGCCCGGCTTCTATCAGTAATGAACTTCATCTGCCAACAGTAGCCTGGGCACAGCCTAAGCCTTCATCCTCTTGGGCACAAGTACCACTAACCATCTGGCTATAGGACTTGTTGAATATTTTAGGGTGGAAAATTGGTTTCTTTTTTCCTTATCCCATTGCCTCTGGCTAGCATGAGTCCAGCTATATAGAAAAGGCCCAGTTTGGAAGGAAAGAGAAAAAGAAAATTACTATGTAGCTTGCTTATTTGTTTCAATTCAGTCTTGTTATTTTGTTGATAGAGGGAACTTCCTCTCCCAGTTTAGATATTTAACAGTTTTGAAACCCTCTATCCTAAGTTTGGGGGAAAAGGTGCATGTAGAATTTATTAAGAAGTTAAGTGATTTGCCCACAGTTAGCCAAGATGTGTTGGAGGAGAGCCTTTCTGAAGAAAGTATTATATAGTCATTATATAGTCCCCCAAACCAAATTGGGGGATTTTATGGATATGGATATGGATGACCATATAGGGACCACAGAAAACCCTACAACAGAAATTTTTTTGAACCTTAATAGTATTTTATTTTTCCAATTATATGCAAAGATAGTTTTCAATATTCACCTTTGCAAAATCTTGTGTTCCAAATTTTTCTCCCTTCTTTTCCCTTCTCCCCCCAAAATAGCAAGTAATCTGATATAGGTTAAATATGTACAATTTTTCTAAATATATTTCTATATTTATCATGCTGCTCAAGAAAAAGCAAATCAAAAGGAAAAAAGAAACAAGAAAGAAAAAAAAACAAGCAAACAACAAAAAGATGAAAATATTATGCTTTGATCCATATTCAGTCTCCATAATTCTCTCTGTGAATGCAGATGACTTTCTATTACAAGTTTATTGAAATTGCATTGAATTATCTCATTGTACAATAGAAATTCTTAATCTTTTTTGTATCACAGATCTCTTTGGCAGTCAGGTGAAGCCTTTTCAGGACAATATTTTTATTAATTTAGTATTTTTCCCCAATTATAGTCTAAATTTTTTTACATTTGTTTTTTAAGATTTTTGAGTTCTCCTTTATCCCCATTCACAATTAAGAAACCATATGTAAAGTTATGCAAAACATTTCCATGAAAGTCAAACTGTGAAAAAAAATATAGATCTCCCACTATAATGAAAATAAAAACCCTCAAGAAAAATTAAGTTAGAGAGAGAGGGCAATGCTTCATTCTGTATTCAGACACAATCAGTTCCTTCTCTGGGTATAGATAGGATTTTTCATCATAAATCCTTCAGAATACTTAGTCATGGATGATTGTACTACTGAGAATGGCAAAATCACAGAATGTTTTTACACTTACCAAAAAACATAGGAAGGCAAAGGAAACCAATTATATTAAAATACAGTTATCAAAAAAAGGTTTTCATCATAAGTTCTTCAGAGTAGTCATGGATGATTGTACTACTGGGAATGGCAAAATCACAGAATGATATTTTTAAACTTATCAAAAACATAGGAAGGCAAAGGAAACCAATTATTAAAATACAGGTATCAAAAAAGTTAAAAATTGGATTCCAAATTGAAAACCTTTGTTCTAGAGATGCTTCAGTCCTAAAGTAAAATTCTCTCTGGACCTGGGTTCCAGATACTTTGGTTAGAGCATCTCCACTAGGGTGATTACAGACTTGAAGATGTCAAGTTACTTGTCCAGGCTCATTCAGTATATAAGTAGAAGAGTGGGATTAGAATTCATGATTCCTAATGTTTCCAGCTTGTCATTAATCTCCTGATCCAATCTGGCCATTCTCCCAGCTGCAGTGAGTACATCAAAGTCTCTGGTTAGATTCTCAGTTACCTCTGTTACACTAACATTTCTCACCACTTGGGAAGAGTTTGGTTAGGGGACGTTCCTCAATACCCAGGAAAAAACATAAGGCTTAGTCAGAATAGTGAAATTCAAATCCCAGTTGTGTGATTTACTATGTGATCATGGGAAAGTCCCTTTGCTTTGAGTCTAAACATTTTTCATCTATAAAATATTTGAATTGCCTACCTAATCGAGATATTGAAAGGAAGGAGCCTTCCAAATTTTAAAAGTGGTAGAGATGCTATCTAGTACAGAGGAGTGTTAAATTTGGGACCAGAGTTCTGGGTTCCAGTTCAACCATTTACCATTTAGGTGGACTCAGCACTAAAATGAGATGGTGGAATTAAATGATTGGTTAAATGTGAGATGATGATGATAGTTCCACAGTATACCTTTGCTTACTTCTTTCTTCTCCCTGCTGATGGCGTCAGGCTCTCCAGCTTCTTGTCCCCCAGTGGGACTGGGTCAAATCAAGGGAGTTGCCAAAGCTTCTCTTATGGAGTGTTCTGCCTCTTCTTCCCTTACCCTAGAAGTCACCTCTTCATCTGGGCATCTATAATACTACATAGGTTGAGGCTGGTGAATCTCTATGAGTTTTATATACAGTGGCCTCTGCAGATCAGTTCATACTATGTTCAGCACTGATATGGTGAGCCTCCAGAAGCAAGGCACTGGTACCAGGTTCCCTAAGGTGGGATGAGTGAGCAGGCTGAAGTTGGAAATATAGTAAGTTAAAGCTCTAGTGCAGATGAGTAGTGGGATTAAGCCCCAGTAGCTCTTGTATCATCAGAGTAGGCAAGAGAGGGAGGCTCATTCTTAAGAAATTTAAAAAAAAAAAAAAAAGGTTTTTTTTTTAAGTCTATTTCATGAGTCTCTAATATTTGCCCTTCATCTGGTATTTAATACAAAGTACTATGAAAGATATAATCATGTATATTAATTCAAGAAACATATCAAATGAAACATAATTGTAAAAAAAAGTATTTAGCACGGTAGCCTTGTACATAGTAGGTGCTTTATGATTGCTTATTCTATTGCATATGTATTCAGAATGGGCTATATGTGAGGCATTGTGCTAGGCACTAGAATTAAGAGGCCTTTATGAATTTTTCTAATCCAGAAGATTTTGATCTTTGTATTGTGGGCTCCTTCAGTGTTCTAATGAACGGAATAATGTTTGTTACCTACATTCATGCGTAATCTTTTTTGTTTTCTATTCTGCTGTTATGGAAATATTTGCTTTATTCCTCAAGTTCAAAATAAAATAAAATTTAAAAATAATGAGTGAAATGCTAAATTTCTACTAGAAATTAATAAAAATAAAGATGTAATTTTACCTCTATCAAATTTCACATAAATATTCTATCCTTTGGTCTGTGGAGCCCAGATCAAGAATTCCTGATCTCCTCTAACTCCTTCAATTTATAGATAATAAAACTGAAGCCTGGGGAGGAAAAATTAATTGCATAGGTAGAAAGTAACAGAGCTGAGATTCAAACTTAGGTTCTCAGATTCCAAAGTCACTGTTGAAGCAACTTATATTTTGTGGGACTGGAATATGAGTACTGTCATTTAATTCCTGTGTCACCTGAAGTCCTTAACATACCTCAGGCAGGTCATTGAAACGAGGGTTTTCCTGGTTTTTTATCTATAAAACAGGTTGGACTGGATGATCTCTAGGGAACCTTGTAGTTCTAAATTCTATGACCCATGACCTCTGAGGCCATTTCCAGTTCTTAAGATTCTATGATTTCCAGCTTACTGCAAAACTCAGTGAAGGTAAAGAGTTCCTTACTTGTGCTTATCTGAGTTTCCCCAGCACAAGGCTGAGTGAGTGTTAAGTGTTAATAAGCATCTGTCATTTACCCTACTAGGTTGTCTGTGCCTTAAGGCAGCATCTGCATTAGGCCCTGCTATTTTTCTTTTTCTTCTTGAGTTCTGGTGTCTCCTCTCCCTTTCTACTCCAGCCTTTTCCAGGGTTAGGGATGGATAAGTAGTCAGTGTTTTCATGAATCCTTTGGCAAACACAATAAACAGCTCCATCTCTTGAGTAGCTTAAGGAAATTGCCTGTTTTTCATCATCCAGAAATCCTTCCTTTTACATCAGCTCCAGCTCTGGTCTGGAAGTCACGGACTAACTCAATAGATTCATAGATGTAGGCTGTGCAAGGCTGTACATTTCCAGTGTCAAAGCAAGGCTGGGGAATGTTTAAATAAATTGTGATATGTAAATAGAGCAGAATATGACTATGCTGTTAAAAATAAGCATGCTGATTAGAGAAAAATGTGAAAAGAATTATATGAACTGATATAAAATGAGGTAAATACAGATGAGAAAACAACATATGCAAGGACAAGAACAAAGTACATGGAAAGAATAACCACAAAATAATCAAAATTGAACTGCAAAATTCAAAACAACTTGATTTCAAAGAATAGATGTGAGAAGATGCTTCCTTCTCTCTCCAACCCACTTGGCAGTGGTAGGGAGTATGAGTGTGGAATAATGTATATAGTGTCGGGTTTTGTTTTGTTTTTTGATATGTTGATTGATTTTGATATTGCTGAATTTGTTTCCCTTTTTGATTTTTTAAAAAAGAGATAGCTTTCTGCATGGAGGAAGGATACAAGGAGAAACCAAAGATGTCAATAACAATCTATTTTTAAAAACAAGGAAGGCTAAAAAGAGAATGAAGAAAGAAAGGCCAGGGGAGTGGCAGCTTGGGACTCACTGGCCATCAGACGGGAACAAATCTTTCAGTAATAGAAGAGGTAGCTCTGAGTGAGACAGACTTAAGACTGTGGGCCAGCATTCACCATGAGGGAGCACTTAAGGAAAACGAGACTCAGGGTGATGTAGCCAGAGGAGAGACATGCTGGGAATTTGCCTATTTATATATCAACCAGTGCTGTAGTGGAAGTGACTCAGAAAGGGAAAGGACCTTGCCTAGAAGGTCTTAAAATAAGTTGTGTCCTGTTTGAAGGGAGTGAAAAAATAGAAGGGAACCCTAGTTCCTTTCCTTGGGAGCTGAAAGCTATGTTATAAGTTGAATGACAAGTTTGAGGAGGTGAGGGTGGATTCCCTTTGATTTCAGTGAATAGAGATGAGGACAGATACTCATTAAGAGGAGCATAGAGTGCTGGCTGTGTATATGCGCCATCCTGATCCGGGAACCTTAAGCAGTCTGGCACAGTGGGAAGGGTATTAACTAGTCAAAAAAATCTGACTCTAGTCCCAAGCTCAACTGGGAAAAGCAGTACTGGAGCCTTGTGCAAGTGTCAAAGATGGTTGTCATCTTATCTGTGTGCAGTAAGTCTACACGTATCCATGGGCTAAAAACCTAGCTATGGTGCCTTTTTTAATGTTAAAAAATTCAGTAGTATTTGATTTTTCCACTTACATTTCCACTAAATATAGTTTTCAACATGCATTTTTAAAAATAACTTTTTATTGATAGAACCCATGGTAGGGTAATTTTTTACAGCATTATCCCTTGCATTCACTTCTATTCCGATTTTTCCCTTCCCTCCCTCCACCTCCTTCCCCAGATGGCAAGCAGTCCTTTACATGTTGAATAGGTTACAATATATCTTAGATCTAATATATGTGTGTGGAACCGAACAGTTTTCTTGTTGCACAGGGAGAATTGGATTCAGAAGGTATAAATAACCCGGGAAGAAAAACAAAAATGCAAACAGTTTACATTCATTTCCCAGTTTCTTTCTTTGGGTGTAGCTGTTTCCATCAGAATACATCCTCATACAGTATTGTTGTTGAAGTATATAATGATCTCCTGGTTCTGCTCATTTCACTTAGCATCAGTTCATGTAAGTCTCTCCAGTCCTCTCTGTATTCATCCTGCTGGTCATTCCTTACAGAACAATAATATTCCATAACATTCATATACCACAATTTACCCAGCCATTCTCCAGTTGATGGGTATCCATTCATTTTCCAGCTTCTAGCCACTACAAACAGGGCTGCCACAAACATTTTGGCACATACAGGTCCCTTTCCCTTCTTTAGTATCTCTTTGGGGTATAAGCCCAGTAGAAACACTGCTGGATCAAAGGGTATGCACAGTTTGATAACTTTTTGAGCAGAGTTCCAAATTGCTCTCCAGAATGGCTGGATGTGTCCACAATTCCACTAACAATGTATCAGTGTCCCTATTTTCCCACATCCCCTCCAACATTCCACATTATCTTTCCCTGTCACTCTAGCTAATCTGACAGGTGTGTAGTGGTATCTCAGAGTCAGCATACATTTTTGTAAGATTTTGTGTTCCCATGTTTATCTGTATCAGATTGCTTGCTATTTGGGGAGGAAAGAGGGACAAAAAATTTGGAACATAAGTTTTGCCAAGGTAAATGTTGAAAGCTGTCTTTGCATGTGTTTGGAAAAATAAATTTTTTAAAAAAATTTTTCTTTCCTTCCTCCCCAAGACAGCAAAAAATCTGATATAGATCAAACATATGCAATTCTTTTAAACATATTTCCATATTTGTCATTTGGTGTAAGAAAGCTCAGAATAAAAGGGAAAAAAAACATGAAAGAAAAAAAATAGACAAACAAAAGGTGAAAATACTATGTTTCCATACATATTCTGCTCCACGATTTTCTCTCTGGATACGGGGATGGCCTTTTCCACCCCAAGTTTATTGGAATTACTTTACATCACCTCATGTTGAAAAGAGCCAAATCCACCACAGTTGATTATTGCATAATCTTGTTGCTGTGTACAATGTTTTCTTGGTTGTGCTTATTACTTCACTCAACATCAGTTCACGTAAGTCTTTCCAGACTTTTCTGAAATCAACCTGTTTATCATTTCTTATAGAACAGTAATATTCCATTACATTCATATACCACAACTTACTCAGCCATTCCTTAACTGATGGGCATCCTTGACACTACAAAAAGGGTTGTTAAAAACATTTCTACCTATGTGGGTACTTTTCCCTCTTTTATAATGTCTTTGGATACAGACTCCATAATGGCATCCAACACCTTTTGACCAGCTAGTGCTGGCCCTGGTTTTCTATCCTGGGGACACAGAAGGTAGAATATTTTATTTTGTATGTAAATCAGAAAAATTGCACATAATTAACCTATATTGGATCGTTTGCTGTTGGGAGAAGGAGGGGAAGGAGGAAAAAACTTTGGAACATGTTTTCTAAACATGAATGTTGAAAATTAACCTTGCATATATTTGGAAAAAATAAAATACTATTTTAAAAAAGAAGATGATTTAATTCTAGGAAATCAGCTTTGATTGCCAATGAAGATTCAGGCCAGTCCATAGCACAGACAGATTGGAACTATAAAGATAGTTCTTTGGGAAACCAGGGGACCAAAGCTCCCACCAAGAACAGGCTTTGCAAAAACATGTAGTAATTGGGGTCTCTGAGCAGGACACAACTGGACTCTGTTTTTAGTTGGTCCCTGTGCTTGCTGCCCTGTACAGAAATGGTACTCCTCCTGATGCCTCATGTTACCCATTGAAAGTAACTTTGACCATATGTGACTTGTGTTGTATTAGTGAATTAGAAGGGAGTGGCAAGAGAAAGTGTCTGTTTATTGCTGGAAGCAAAGACCAAGAGTTTAACTGTCCCCATCACACTCCCAGTGTCCAGGGACAATTCCAAGTTCTTTGTTCTTGGGGCTCCAGGCCAGGAATTTGCCCTCTTCATGGTATTTCTTCTGTAGAGCTCTCGGAATTCTGTGCTTCTGTGCGGGATGAGGATTTTATTGAGGGTTAGAGGTTCCAGAAAGGGAAGTAGTACCATAAAGAAGAAGAAATCATCTTCCTTCCACTATTGAATGACCTATAACTTGATTATCCCTCTGGGCAGCCTTCTCTGGATGGGAAAGCACATACCAATTATCAGGCTATTTTTCAAGTTGCTCAAAAGGCATCTTTTTGCCTGACACTGATTCTGCCAGTGCCGGTGCACTTCCTCCTGATCATTCTGCGTTGCATTATTACTAGATGTGGGATGCCCCACAAGAATGGTTTTGATGCCTAAAATCTTCTGCTTAGAAATGCTTTTTTAGGACTGTTAGGGAGAATAGTCCTTCTAAGCTAGGAAGGAAGGAAGGAAGGAAATGAGTATTTCTTAAGTGCCACTTGGCTAGACACTTTATTGTCATTTTACATTTTACAAATATTACAAACACTGGATCACTAAATTTTAAACTCCTTGAGAGCAGGAACTCTCTTTTGCCCCTTTTTCTATCCCCAGTGCTTAGCACAATGCCTAGCACTTAATATTTTTTGAGAAATTCTCACTACAACCTTGCAAGATGCACTACTACCTGCATTTTGCAATTAAGGCAACTGAGGCAGACAGAGATTAAGTAGCTTGCCCAGGGTGACACAAATAGTAAGTGTTTGAGTCCAGATTTTAATTTAGATCTTCCTGACTGGAGACCCTGAGCTTTATTCACTGTACCTCCTTTTGGAGTTTTGGAAGTTTGGTGTATACCAACTGCCTTTAGGAGACAAATTTAAGGAGGTAGAAATGGAGGGTGGAGGAACAGATGTGTAAAGAAGAGCAAGGAGGAAGTCTGGTTTGGCAAGACTTTAGGGTATGTGAAGGAGGATAATGTTTAATAAGGCTCGAAAGGTAGATTGGATCCAGAGTTTTTGAAGGGTTTTTGAAGCCCACAGTTTGCATTTGACCCTAGCAATAATATGGAGTTGGTGTGAAAAAGCTTTATTAATCTAAAAATGTTTTTAAAATATGAATTTATCATTACAATTATGATAATAATAGCTAGCAATTACATAACACCTCAAGATTTATTAGGCACTTTACAAATATTTCCCTTTTTATCCTTAATACAACCCTAGAAGGGAGATGCTATTATTATCATCCCCATTTTACACTTGAGGCAATTGAGACATATAAAAGTGACTTGCTCAGGATCATACAACTAGTATCTGAGGCAGGATTTAAACTTGGGTCTTCCTGAATCCAGGCCTAAAACTATCTACTGTGTCGCCTATTATTTATTATCACTGTCATCATCATCATCGTCAATATTTTCTCTGAAATATATCTTCTTCAAATATACCAGTTGCAAATTGGCTTTCATAAGACACTATTAGAGCAGCAGCCAGACAGATACAGAACAGTGTTGAATCAGAACTGGCTATTCCTGTGCTGAAGTTTTCAGCATGTGATACGACTCTGAAATTAGGGTCAGACATACAAAGTAGATTTTTAAAAATGCACCAGCGTCTTTCCTGGAAACAAAAGATTTAGAAGTAGATGGAATCTTTAGATAAAATCTAGTCCAATCATCGTTTAAAGAAACTCAGGCCCACAGAAAAGAGTTCTTTTCCTGCTTTTGCCTAGTGAGGTAGTTACAGAGAGAGCTAAGACCATAAGCCAAGTTTCCTGACACACATTTCAGTGTTCTTTCTAATGCTGCTTGCTGTCTAGACTCTGATCCCATTAAAATGGGATCTAATCCCCATAAAATGGGACAATGGGTTTTTACCAGTGACCTTGTTGTGGTGATGGTGTGAAAGAACCTTGGAAAGAGAAAAGAAAAGGATGATTAAAGGGGAAAAAATTACTTCTCATCATTGTTTCTTCCATCACAGCAACCAGCAGCAGTGACTGGAGAGAAATCTTCACCACTAATGGCCAAAAAAATTACAGTATAAGAATGTGATGCTATACTATTGTAGAAATATATATGGTGTTTTAAGAGGCAGAGTACTCTGGTACAGGCAAGAACTCTCCTAAATTCCCTTCCAAACAACTTTAAAATAACACCCCACATTAATTTCTGGAATGGCAGAAACAACAGAAAGACAGGGTAAAATATATTTTTTTTTCTACTCTAAGTTAACATAGGATGTCAGCAGGAAAAGGTCTGTTACACTGGGGTAGTCAAACCTGGAGTTCAGTGCAGACCGCACCCTGACAATACCAGCAGCAAGCCCTGGACGTAGTTGTAGCAGTTTCAAGAGCTTTCAGCCCACACACAGGGAATGGGTCAGTCAAGACCCTGTTCCATCGCCCAGATGCAGTTTCAGGTCTCAGTCCAGAGCAATGGGAAGCACTAGAACTTGTGGTTACAGGGGAACAACACCCTGGTCACAGTTACAAGGCAAAGAAAAGTGTAATTACTTACAAGGGAGAAGGAGCCCTTGTCAGTTCAGGGCAGACAGAATACTTGTGGTCACTTATAAGGGACTGGGACCCTGGTCTCAATTGCAAAGCAGAAAGGAGCCTTTGTGGCTGCAGGAGAGCTGAAGATCTGATTATAATTCCAGGCTCACTAGGAGTACAAGCTTGTAGTTACAGGAGAAACAGTGTCCCTGCCTGGTAAAGACCAGTGCACAGAACAGGAGAGCAGTGACCATACCTCTCATTAGATCATACCATCTTTGAAATACTAAAAGTTTAAGATGCCGAGAACTAGCTCTGAAAACAGTAGCACAAAAAAAGCCTAAAACTTGGGATAATACTCCCTACTATGGAAAAAGGGCAGAGGGAAATATGTTGTTAATCACCATAACTGTGAAGGAAATGAACTTACAAATAAAATGAAAATAGATAGTATAATAGATTATAAGAAATCTATTTTCTTATAGAAATAGGGATGTGCACAGTAAAAATAAGGGATTGGAGCAGAATTATATCGTGCTTCAACTGAGTGAAAAAAAATAAGCAGGAGTAGCAATTATGATCTCGGATAAACCAGAAACAAAATTAGACCTAATTAAAAGAGAGAACCAAAAAACTACATTTTGCTAAAAAGTTGCATAGCTAATGAATCTCAATACTAACATATGCACAAAATGGCATAGCTTCAAAATGCTTAAAAGAAAAGTTAAATGAGTTATAGGAAAAAAATAGGTAGCAGAGCTATGTTCATGAGGGACTTCAATTTTACCTTTTCAAAACTAGATAAATCTGGTCATAAAATAAGAACGAAATTAAGAATTTTTAACAAGTTAGATATGATAGAGATTTTTCTGGAGAAAATTGAATGGGAATAGAAAAGTATATATTTTTTCTTAGCTATACATGGCACCTGCACAAAAATTGACCCTGTATTTAGGTATAAAAACCTCACAACCAGATGTAGAAAAGCAGAAGTATTAAATGCATCTTTTTAGATCACAATGCAATAAAATTACATTCAATAAAGAGCTATAGAAACATTAAAAGTTAATTGAAAACTAAATAATTAATCCCAAAGAATGAGAGTCAAAAAAAAAAAAAAAACAAATTGTAAAAACAATAATTTAATGAGAATGACAACAATGAGACAATATATCAAACTTTATGGGATACAAAGCAGTACTTAGGGCAAAACTTACCTTTTTTAATGTTTATATCAATAAAATAGAAAAAGAGCAGACCATTGAATTGGGCATGTAACTAAGAAAACTAGAAAAAGAACAAATTTAATCAAAAGAGAGATTAATAAAATTGAAAGTAAGAAAATCATTGAAGTTATAAAGGTAGGAGCTGGTTGTGTGTGTGTGTGTGTGTGGGAGGGGTGTGTGGGAGGGGGGGTATTGGTGTGTGTGTGTGGCTGGGGGAGAGGGGAAGAACAGAATAAACCATTGGTTAATTTGATTTAAAAAGGAAGAAAAACATATTATCAGGATTAAAAAAAAGGATAAAAGCCATTATTAGGAGCTATTTTGCCCAATTATATGGCAATAAATCTAACATCTAAGTGAAATATATGCATTTTTTCAAAAAAATATAAATTGCTGGATTAACAGAAGCTGAAATAGAGTACTTAAATAGTCCTATCTTAAAAGAAGAAATTAAACAAGTCATAAATGGCCTTTTTAAGAAAAAATTTTCAGGATGAGAAGGATTCATAAGTGAATTTTACCAAACATGTTTAGAAAAACAGACAAATTCCTTTTATAATGCAAATATTCCTAAATTAATATGATTGAAAACTAGTATCTGGGTCTCAGTTGCAAAGCAGAAAGAAGCTCTTATGGCTTTGGGAGAGCTGAAGATCTGATTATAATCAGAAAACTAAAAATCAATTTTCTTAATGAATATTGACACAAAAATTTTAAATAAAATACTAGCAAGGACATAACAGGAATATATTGCAAGGATCATACACTACGATCAAGTGGGATTTATGCCAAGAATGCAAGATTGGTTTAATATTATGAAAACTATCAGCATAACTGACTACATTAATAACAAATGACAAACTAAAACAACAAAATAAAAACTAAGAATCATAGATTTTTGCATAGAAGCAGAAAAGGCTTTTTGACAAAATACGACACTCATTCCTGTTAAAAAGCATAGGAATAAATAGTATCCATCCAAAATCATTGTTTATTCAACCGATGTAGGGGGGAAAATGGGACACCACATTGTTGGTGGAGTTGCAAACTTAACCAAACACTAGAGAATAATTTGGAATTGTTCCCAAAGGGGCATAAAACTATGCATACCCTTTGACCCAACAATACTACTACTTAGTCTATATCTCAAAGAAATAAAAAGAAAGGGACATAAATGTACAAAAATACTGTATGTGATTGTGATAGAGTACTACTGCACTATAAGAAATGATGAGCAGGATGCTTTCAGAAAGGTATTTATGAATTGATATAAAGTGAAGTAAAGAGAACCAAAAGATACACAATAACAATAGTATTGAAACAGTAATCATCTGCAACTTAGCAATTCTCAGCAATAGAAAGATCCAAGCCAATTCCAAAAGACTTATGATGGGAAATTCTGTCCATCTTTCTATATCAAGTTGCTTGCCTTCTTAGGGTTAAAGGAGGGAAGGGAGGGAAAGAATATTGAACTCAATATTTTTTTTAATTTAGAAGTTTTATATGTAATTGAGGGAAAAAAAGGAATATATGGTTTACTATTATGTTGGAATCATAAATAATGGTTTCAGAAAATCCTAGGGCTTCTATGAACTAATGAAGCGTGAAATAAGCAAAACAAGGAAAGTATTTTATACAATAACAATAATATTGTAAGACAACTTTGAAAGACTTAAAGAGCTCTGATCAGCATTGTGACCAACCACAGTTTCAGAGGATTCATTATGATGCATTCTATCTGCCTTCAGACAGAAAGGTTTTAGACTACTGACTAGGGCGTGAGAGTGTGTGTGTGTGTGTGTGTGTGTGTGTGTTTATGGAGAGAAGTGGTAGGAAAGGAATGGGGATCTAAGTGAAAATAAAATTGAATTTTAAAAGAACATTATATATTACCATATTAATGTTATAGATAGGATCATTAAAGGTGGTAGAAGACTGATGAATTATAATGAATAACTTCAGTTATTGAAGATCTCCTTTCCATAAAGAGGTAGTAATTCTCTATGTAGAATGCTGCATAAACTGTCAGCCAGTGTTTGTGTGAATTGACTTTTGAGTGTTGCTGGGATGAAACAAGCAGGGAACTGAATTAAAGGGAAAACACTATAGTACAAATAAAAAAGGCAATAATAAAACATTAAAAAAAAAAAAAGTCAATGACAAAAAAAGAAAAAGCCTCACCCAAATACCCTAGGTATTTGCTTCTTATGAAAATGCTGATGTCAAATGAGAATGAGTGGGATGAGGAAGCTGAACAGCTTCTACACCCAATGCAGAAACTGTTCAGTAATGCTTGTTCAGCATACAGCTGGTTTCTTGTCCTTCTCCGACAGCTAGAAGGATTTCTTTGTCAGTTGAGGCTTGAAAGAGATAAGTGAGCATTGTTGCCCACAATATCTTGTGGACTGGGAAATTAACTCAGGGAAAGGCTTTCTGGAAGAGGTGCCCCTAAAAGATGAGGATTTTGACTAGGAAGAGAAGCATGGAGGGTGAATGTTCTGCCCAGGAGGATAGTCAAAAAGGAGGATTTTGAGCAAATTGAGAAAATGTGTTTAAACTCTTCCTCAGACATTGATTGTATTGATCCCAGATCAATAACCTGAGCTCTGTTGGTTTCAGTTTCTTCCTGTGTAAAGTAGGGATAATAATAGAATCTCTTAGGGTTGTTGGGAGGATCAAATTTAATAATAAATCATAAAATTTGAAAACCTTGTATGACTGTTGCAGTATTAATTTTCTCCTCTTTCCCCTTTCTTCAATAATGCCCCTGTACAGCCTTCTGTAGAAGGGAACTTTACATCAATGAGTTTTCTCACGTTAATGAACCCCTTCTTTCTCAAACAATTTGTTTTTCCCACTTTTACCTTTCAACCACTCATCTCTCCAGTTTCCCTCACTCTCTATGACCTGGGCCAAGGTTCAAGGGACTACTGCCTCAAGGGGTCAGACAGAGAGAAAGGGAGAGACCTTCCTCCTGGGATTTTGCTGGGGACAGTCCAGGATGGCCATTTCCCTCTCTCCATTCCAAACCTACACATGGTACCTTTGGCCTTCCTTGCCCTACTCCCATACCCTTATCTGCTCTCTGACATAGCCCACTGCCCATTACTTTCTTAAGCCCTGATCCTTATCTGCAGTGTCAAGCTGGTCCATGTCCAGTTTCTTAGTGAACCAGACCCATTGTGCTTTCAGACCTGGCCCATCTCAGAGTAGCTAGATTTCTTTGCTTCCCCTCCCCTTGTGGAATTAGCCAGCCTGTCCTCAAATGTCCCAAAGTGAACAGCACCCTTTTGCTCAACAGTCTGTCTGAGACAGTTACCAGTCCTTCCTTGTCTTCCTCTGGCCATTCTATGGGTGGCGAGAATATGAGGTCCAAGGATTCCAAGTAATAACCTAATACCGATGATTCCTGGGGTCACAGACTGTTAGAACAAGAAGGGGTCTCATAGGGTATCTCGTTCAGCCAATACCTAACCAGGAATCCCTTCTGCAACATTCCAAACAGTTGGTTACCCAGTCTCCATTTGAAAACTCCTAGTGGCTGGAGATTTGCTGCCCGGCGAGAGTAACTCATCTTTCTTTTGGACGGCTCTACTCTGGAGATTTTCTTTTTGTTATTCCAAACTCTGCCTTCTGGCATTATCTCCCCGTCTCTTGCTCTGTCCTCTGAGCATATACAGAACAAGTCTAATTCTTCTTCCATGGGAGGCCTCTTCAAATACTAGAAGCCAGTAATCATGCCTTCTGTAAGTTTTATCTCCCCCAGTCTCCAGCTTCTTAAACTCCAGGTCACAGTGCTATAGGGGATCTTGTTACTGAATGAGATTGCAAGAGGATGACTTATTATCAGTAAATTTTTTATTTGTATCCCTATTTTATAAATATATATACTTAGGGTCATTTAAAATTTTCTTAGGGTAAAAAAATGGGTTATGAGTGGAAGAAGTTTAAAAAACATTGCTCTAGGCTCACATCCCTAATTCCTGCAACTGACAAGTATAACATGGTCTCCAGACCCCTTTATTTTCCTGTTTGTCCTTCAAATGCTCTCCAGCTTATCACTAGGGATAGAGTGTAAACTTGTATTTTCACTGATATAGACACTTCTTGGAATAGAAAACTTGTTCCGCCAATATAGGTTAGTAACTTTTAACTTGTATTCTTAGATTGACTAAAGCACTAGGTTAAAAAACTTGACTAAAGTCATGCAGCTGGCATGTGCCACAGGAAGGATTTAAACTCTGATCCTCCTGGCCTTTTATACTCTATACCCATCACAATGCCTTTAGTTAGTCAATGATCTTTTTAATATGGGGACAGGAATGAAGCACTGGCTTCAGTGTAGATGGGATCAGGACTGAGAGTTCCTTCATCCTGGACTTAGGTCTCTTAAAGCTCTCTATGATATCCTGAGTCACATAAAATTCCTCTATTTGGAAGTCAAAGCCCTTCATACCTTCTCCCCTTCCTCCATTTTTAACCTTACAACACATATCAATCGCTCACATACTCTTTTGAGTTCTTGAACATAACACTTCATCCCCCAACTCCAGGTACTTTTCAAGCTGACCCTCATGCTTGGAATGCTCTACTTCCTCATCTCCCTTTTCTGCCTTCCCTGCCTTCCTTCAAGTCTCAGCTAAAAATCACACCTTCCACAAGAAGCTTTTCCTCAGTCAGTCTTAGTTCTGGTACCTTCCCTTTGTTGATTACTTCCTTTTTATTCTGTATTTATATTGTTAGTGCATGGTTGTTTGCATACTAGACTGTGAGCTCCTTGAGAGCCGGAACTGTTTTTTGTCTGTCTTTGTATCTCAGCACTTAGCACAGTGCTTTGCATGTAGTACGTGCTTAGTAAATGTTTACTGATTAATTAAGCAGCCTAAGATATTTGATTAATATGTTTGCATCTGCAAGATAGGTGAGGCAATGCATATCTCTTTTTTATAGATGAGGAATCAAAGATGAGTAGTATCCAAAACCTACAAAGCTTAGACCTTAGACTCCATGGCAGGAGTTGTTTTTTTTTTTTTTTTTTTCCCCAACAGTATTTTATTCTTCCAAATACATGTAAAGATAGTTTTCAGCATATATTTTTTAAATTAAAACTTTTTATTTTTCAAAACATATGTATGGACATTTCTTCAGTATTAGCCTTTGCAAAACTTTGTGTTCCAATTTTCTCCTCTTCCCCCATGCCCTCTCCTAGATGGCAAGTAGTGCAATATATGTTAAACATAGTAGAACTAGATTCAAATATATTTTTGTAAAACTTTTGTGTTCTAAATTTTTCTCCATTTGTCCCTTACTTCCTCCCTCTCTAAGACAGCAAGCAATCTGTTAAAGGTTAAATACATGTAATTATGCAGGAATTCTTAACCTTTGTGTGGGTGTATGTCTTGAACCTTTCTGGTAGTGTGATAAAATCTATAGACTCAGAATTATATTCTTAAATGCATAAAATACATAGAATTGCAAAGAAAGCAAATTATTATGAGATACATTTAATACATTACTCTTTTAAAGAAGTTTATTGACTCCAGGTTAAGATCCCCTGCTATGGGAAACATCTGGCCTTAATTTCCTTCCTTATAAAATGGCCAAAGAAGGCTGAATGATAATTCATATTACCACAATGTTTTCTTTACAGCAAACCTGTGAGGCTTCATGGCCTAGAATAGAGTCTAAGCAATGGTTTCTGATAAGGAATATCTTCCCTCTGAAATGAAAGGAGAGGGACCGGACTGTAGCATCTTTAGTGCTTATGCTCTAAAAGAGCAGACTCTGCTTGAGTGCAGGCTTTGAGACAACGTTTTTAAATTTTAATTTTTATCCCAATTAACATGTAAAAACATTTTTTGACATTTGGTTGTTTTTTGTTAAATTTTGAATTCCAAATTCTGACCCTTCCTTATCCCCCTACTCCTTTAGAAGGCAAACAATTTGATATAGATTATACACATACAATCATGCAAAATATTTCCATATTAATCATGTTGTAGAACAAAACAAAAAACTCAAGAAAATTAAAATTTAAAAAGGTATGCTTTGTTCTGCGTCCATATCCCATCAAATTCTTTCTCTGGATGTGGACAGAGTTTTCTATCAAGAGTCTTTTGAAATTGTCTTTGATCATCATGTCTAGCTTAATCATTGTGCAATGTTACTGTTACTGCTTATAATGTTCTTCTGGTTCTCATTTCACTTTACATCAGTTCACGTCTGTTCAGGTTTTTCTGAGAACATCTGACTTGTCTTTTTTTTTTCCTCAATAATATTTTTTCCAAATACATGTAAAAATAGTTTTCAGCATTTATTTTTGTAAGATTTTGTGTTCTAGATTTTTCTCCCTCCTCCCCTCCCTTCCCTTATCCTTAAGATAGCAAGCAATCTGATACAGATTATACATGAATAATACTTTGAAACATATTTCCGTATTCATTATATTGTATAAGAAAAAAAAAAAACAGACCAAAAGGGGAAAAGCCATACTGCTCATCATTTCTTATAGCACAATAGATTATTTCACCACAATCATATACCACAACTTGGTCAGCTGTTTCTCAACTGATGGCATCCCCTAGGAGGGATCTGGAGACAGAAATGACTTCAGATCCTAATTAGGCCATGGTGGGACCCGCAGTCCTGGGTCAGATAATAAAAGACAGAAACGACTCCTCCATATTCCCAACCTTGCGCAGAACTCTTTTCCTTACCCTTTCCTTGGTTCATGTGTACCCTATATGTAGTCAGGGATAGTTTTTTTGACTTGACGCAGGTATCACTCATCTGCTTTTGGAGTTGGGTCACTAGCCAGAGAAATGGCCGTGCCTCCAGGCATCCCCATGCCGGCTTAGTCCCCAGCATAAACAGCTTCTCTTGTTTTTGAGAGGTTGAGGGGGGTAGAATGAGGGAAGGCCAGAGCCGGTAGTAGAATGGTCAGCAGGTGGCTGGGTCACATATTTGTGTGAATTCTGACTTGGGCTTCGCTCACACTGAGCTGAATTTCCTGCACTAATCATCAAACTAAAGTTGATGACTGGCAGGGCTCTCTCTGTGGGGTTGGCTGGAGCACGGATTTCAGCCTCGCAGTCGGGATGCTAACCTTCCCACATGCTGGGGGAAGAGGCTCTCACCCTGGAACATGGAGTGTCCTGCTAAGTCCTTTCCTCTGTAACTTGCCCTCTTTGTTCTTGTCTTGGCAGGGCAATAGGTACCGAGGCTCCATCACAGACTATGCTGGCTTTGATCCCAACCAGGATGCGGAAGCCCTGTACACAGCCATGAAGGGCTTTGGTCAGTACTGAGCCGGGGGAGGAGAGGGAACTGCTTAAGTGTCATGGAAGAGTGAAGGGGGACCTCAGATCTAGACTCATAAAGGGGCTGGGAATGGGGAGGGGAAGAGGGTGCCAGCTGGGAAAGTGGACCCTAGACCTCCATAAAATGAGAAGAGCTTAAATCTAGACTTTTATCTAGTTCTGTAGCTCTGTGATAAGATGATTTGTGTATATTTGTGTGTATGTATATATGTGCCTATATACACAGTCATGAAGAGCTTTCTTTGGTCAGTGTTGGGCCAGGGGAAAGAGAAGGAGGTAGTTAAGTGTTGTGGAAAATTGAAGGGGGAACCTCAGATCTAGTCTTGGGCAAAGCCATCTTGGGGCTGGGAATGGGGAGGGGGAAAAGGGTTCCAGCTGGGCAAGTGGAAGTAGACCCTGGATTCCCATCTTGGTTCTGCTAATGGGCGTTAGTCTGCTCCATAAAATGAGAAGAAGTTAAATCTAGACTTTATCTCGTTCTGTTGCTCTGTGATAGGATGATTTGTGTGTCTGTGTGTTTCTGTGGTGGATGCTGTAGATCTGTTGATATTTTTACGATTTGGGACCTTAGTGGACTGGGGAAGGAGCAGCGGGAGCACTTCTGTAAGGGGTGTTTGGAGGAAGGGAGGGACCTAGAATGGGGACCAAAGTGACAGGCTGTCGCCCCTGCAGGCAGTGACAAAGAAGCCATTTTGGAGCTGATCACCTCCCGGAGCAACAAGCAGAGACAGGAGATCTGTCAGAGCTACAAATCCCTCTATGGCAAGGTACCCCATCTCACAGGATGGTGGGGGTGTGAGATCCCCTGCTGCCTCAGGCCCGAAACTGCTTCTCAAAAAAGCCAGCTCCCCCTCCCCGGGGAGTTTGTCCTTCCCTACTCGCGCCAGTGCCAGCCCCAGAGCCGGCTTGACTCTGAGCTTCCCTGCTGTGCCCACAGGACCTCATTGATGACCTGAAGTATGAGCTGACAGGAAAGTTTGAGCGGCTGATTGTGGGCCTGATGAGGCCCCTTGCCTACTTTGATGCCAAGGAAATCAAAGATGCCATCTCGGTAAGAGGTTGCGGTCGCGGTAGGGTGCCCATGTGGTTTATGAGGGGGTATTTGCCAAGCACTCCCCACAGGGCACTGAGCCCTGGTCCTTGGGGGCTCACGGGATAGCTTGAGAAGATGTGGAGATCTGGGGAAATAAGGCATTTAAAGAAGGAAATGCAAAATAGCAAGGGAGTGGTGTAGACTGCAGGAAAGGGGGATCACCAAATAAGGACGTAGTAAAAAAAAAAAAAAAGATAGGTGAAGAAAGGAAGCAGAATTTTTCAGAGACTTTGGGGGAAGGGGAGAAGGGGAAAGTGAAAAGGTTGAAGTACATTCTAGGCAAAGGAAGTGTCAGGAGAAAAAGTCTAGAAACTAGAATCAGCTTCAGTTTTCTCATTTGTCAATTGAGAAGCAGTGTAGAAAAGTAAATAGAATGATAGAGTTAGGAGACCTGCATTCTACTCTCTTCTTTCGACTAATTAGCTATCTTATATCTCTTTGCTGGACCTCAGTTTCCCCATCTATAAATTAAGGGACTTATATTAGCTGTTCTCCATCATCCTTTCTCTTATCTCCATCATTATATGATGGTTCAATTTGGTTGGAGCAAAATAACTTCCATCAAATTCTGCTGAAAAATAAAAAAGGTTAGTCAATAAGCATTTATTAAGCACTTACTGTAGGCCTTTAGCACAGACATTATAAGAATACTAAGAAAGGCAAAGACAGGACCTGCTTATTTATCCATTTGCTTATAATCTAATGGGAGAGATAATATGTAAAGAACTTTATACAAACAAGATTATAAAGGAGAAGTTACTATTAATGCAGAGGAGGATAGGGAGAAGTTTCTTGTAGAAGGTGGGATTTTAGTTGTTTTGAAAGAAGCCAGGGAAATTATGAGGAGGAGATGAGAATGAGAATTTCAGGCATGGGGGACAACCTGTAGCACTGGAAAATTTGTGGCGTCAGGAGATGGAGTGTTTTGAGAGAATCATGAGGGAAGCCAGAGTCACCAGATTAAAGAATATGTATGGGAAGGTGGAGGAAGACTAGAAACTCCAGAAGGGTCAGGTGATGGAGGACTTTCAAAGCTAATAGAAGATTTTGCATTGGATCCTAAAAGTCATGGGGATCCACTGGAGTTTCCTGAGTGAAAGAAGGGAGTCAAAGTGACATGGGAATCCTAAGTCGTGAAGTAGGGAGAGCTGGGAAGTCTGTGGCCAGAGCGTGACCCTTTCCCACCACTGAACTGGGACCAGCTCTGGCTCATCTCCTTGGGTTGAAAGATGGCACACCTGGATGACAACAGCTTCCACAGCCCCATTGTCTTTTCATCTAGGGCATTGGTACAGATGAGAAGTGCCTCATTGAGATCCTGGCCTCCCGAACCAACAAGCAGATCCACCAGCTAGTGGAAGCCTATAAGGATGGTGAGAAGGGCTGCTGGGAAGCAAAATCTTTTTGAGGAGTGGGTGGGCAACGACCATGAGTCCATGCATCTATAGTACAGTAGATCCCCTGTGCATGTTCCGCATATGTCCCCCACTTCCCACTCTTCAGGGGTCCCCCATCTTCCTCCTATCTCTGCCTGTTTCTCTCATTATCTTTAACAGCCAACTGAAGTACATTTATTACCCAGGAGACAGAAATTGGACCTGTGACTTTATTGATTAGGGAACTTCTGGGTGAGGGGAATCCCTCTTCTGGTCAGATCAGCATCTTTCCTTTGGTATAAGAATTGCCCATTCTTCTGAAAGGCTTAAGAGACCTGTCCAGACCACACAGCCAGCACGACCTGAACTCAAGAACCATTAGGTTACACTATCACTTATATTTATTGCCTATTTTAGTGAACATTCTCTAGAAAAAGTTATTTTTTGGTACATCAAGAGGTAGCACATGGGTGACCATTAGCTCCTAAAGCCTGAGGCAGCAGAGGTCAGTACCAACAAATCTGACCCAGCTGTAAAAGCTTATGCTGACTGGAAGACTAATTAATCCTGTAGCCACCACCCTGGTTCAGGCCCTCATCACCTCCTTGCTGGACTGTTGCTTTAGCCTCTAATTGGTCCCCTTGCCTCAAGTCCCTCCCTTCTCCAGTCCATCCTTTACACAGCTGCTAAAAAGATTTTCCTTTTTTTTTTAATAACTTTTTATTGATAGAATCCATGCCAGGGTAATTTTTTACAGCATTATCCCTTGCATTCACTTCTGTTCCGATTTTTCCCCTCCCTCTCTCCACCCCCTCCCCCAGATGGCAAACAGTCCTTTACATGTTGAATAGGTTACAGTATATCCTAGATACAATATATGTATGCAGAACCGAACAGTTTTCTTGTTGCATAGGGAGAATTGGATTCAGAAGGTATAAATAACCCGGGAAGAAAAACAAAAATGCATTAAATGATTTTCCTAAAGTACTGGTCTGACCCTGTCACTTTACTCAGGCAATAAAACTGATTCCCTTTTGTTACTAAGATCAAGTATAAGCTCCCCTGTTAAGACATTAAAGTCCCTTTATGATCTCCCCCAACCCAACCTTTCTAGCCTTTACCTGCCCTGCGGTCCAGCCAAGCTGGCCTTCTCAGGTTCCCGTGACACTGTCTTCTGTCTTCATGCTGCTCTCACCCCATCCTGAATGTTCTCTTTCCTCACCTCTGCCTCTTCAGATCCCTTACTTTTTTCCAAACTTACTTCAAGTGCACCTTCTGAATTACCTCCCCCTCAAATTACCTTTCATTTATTTTTATATGTATTTGTCCACATACAAGTTGCATCCATAAGAGAGTATAAGCCCTCAGGAAGGCAAAGATTGCTTCATTTTTGTCTTCATATTCCTGGGTCTCTAGCACAGTTCCTAGCACATCAATCATAGACTGACCTATTGATCAAGCTAGTTAAAGGGAAAGGAGAATGTGTGTGTCTTTGTGAGGGTGTCTGAGACTTTTTGGGTGGGAGTGAGAACGGGAGAATGGTAATGAGACCATCAATCAAAGCATAGTTAGATATTAGTACATTGGAGGGTAAATCAGATTTTAAGAATCCAAAAAAATGCCATATTCTTGAAGTGTTAAAATAGGAATGTTAAAGCTTAGTATTATCCAGTCTTATTTTTAAAAGATGAGAATAGTTCCTCCTTTGAAAAATAAATTTATGCCATTTTAAGGTGTTTTATATATGTATATGAACATATGTGTATATATGTAGACATGTGTATGTAGACATATATGCTATAGATTGACTTAAATGCCCAATGGGAGAAATTGATTTATTAGTCCTCAATAGAAAATATAATGATAAACATGATATTAAATGGTTTAATATGCATGGCTCTGAAGGAAGATATCATGTTTATCATTGTATTTTCTATTGCTCAGCAGTAGCAATGTAATATGGTGGAAGGAATACTGGATTTGGAGTCCAAAAATATGATTTCAGTCTTGGTCCTACTATTTACTGTCCAGAGTTCTTGGACAAATGACTTTACTTTTCTGAGCTAAGTTACCTCTTTTGTAAAAAATGGGTATAAATATTACTCATACTCCTCCTCCAAAGGGTTTTTGTGAAGAAAGATATTTTCCTACATAAAGATGAGCTGCTACTATGACCACAGAGATAGCTCATGGAGAACAGTGTGGACTAGACTAGTTCTTCGTGCAAGGAGTGGGGCTTGAATTGAGTTTTGATGCCGTATAGGTGGGGTTTGGTGGGACTCGAGAAAGGGACAGATAGGGGAACAATGTGAGCCAAGTCCATTCTAGGGGACACTAAGAAAACCAAGCCAGTGGTGCAGCGGGTGCACCTTGAGGGAGTGGTGGTAAACAAACAGAAGGATTAAGTACACTGAGAGGCACCTGCTTGCTGGTGGGGCTTCCTTAGGGGAATTCCCCCGAGGCTGGGAAAGCTAAAGCTTCACTCTTTCCTTCCAGCATATGAAAGGAATCTGGAGGAAGATGTGATTGCTGACACCTCTGGCCACTTTAAGAAGATGCTTGTGGTCTTGCTCCAGGTAAGGGCAGGCTGGACTCATCCCCTGCCTCCAGTTGGGGAGACGCTGGTTCCTTGGATTTGGGCTTTCTCCTTTTCCACAGAGCCCAGGAGCAGGTGCAGTGACAGGAGTTAGGAACTCCTGAGTTCAAATCTTGGCTTAGACATTTGTGTGGCCATGAGCAAAGCACTTGTGCTCTGTCTGGCCCGTGTTTTCTCATCTGTAAAATGGGATTTGTGAGGATCAAAATGAGCTAGCATCTGTAAAAGACGTTGCAATTTCCAAAGCATTCTGTCGATGCTCCTCTTATTACCCATCGGTCTCTGCTCTCCAGGGAAAGTCTTTCACTCGGTTTATTGGAAAGCACAATCTTTAGTTCCTTCTCAGCTTTCCCCCTTGCTTCCTGTACTTGCAGATGTGGCCACGTGCATTTTGTCATACACCCATTCATTTCCTGCTGCATGCTCTCTCTTTGTGGCTCCAATGGGACCTCTCAGTGGCGCGCGCACACACACACACACATACACACATTTACCTATGTTAACATAGACACACTCACAAAACATTTGCACACATTTGTACACATTTACACCCTCTCATACATACACAAACTTATTCCCAAACACCCACAACACTTTTACATACATTAGCGCATATTCGCATACATACACATCACACACATTTATACATACTCATACACATTCACAAGCAAATCGCATCCCCAGACACATTCAGATATATACACACAATCACACACTCATACACTTGCACACATACATTTGTTACAAGTCCTTGCTGGTGATCCACCCTCCTCCGGCTTGACCCCTCCCCCTTTTCTCCCCACAGGGAGAAAGAGGTCCATTTTTCTTCTTATTCATTCATTACCAGCAGTTCTTCATGACATCTGGGCTTCCACTAGATAAGTTAGCTGGTTGGAGCTTTCTCTCCAATCTGAGCCTCTGGTGCTGCTGTTCAATCTTGAGTTGCTTCCTCTTGATAAGGGAAGATAAGAATCTGGAAGGCTAAGATAACAAAGCCAGTGCTTCCTTCTGTGTGCTGTTTTTTCTTGGCGTGGAAAAGCTATCTAAAACAGAAAAATGTGGAGCACTGACATAGTAGAATATAGTGACTACTAATTCTAATATTTAATTATATATGCACTATATAATTACATATAATGAATATAGTGAATACTAGTTCTAACATTTAATAGCTCACGTGATGGGAAAATCACTTGCTGTTTTTGAATTTCAATTTTCTCATCTATAAAATGGAGACAAAAACCCTATGGGCATTTATGAGGAAAAGGCAAAGAAAGCAAAGTCGAATGTGGGCTCTTAGTAGGAACAGCAGAGAGAGCCACACAGATCCTTGATTTCCTCTCAGAAATCACTTATTGCCTTACCTACTGGTAAAACCATGCTGATATACCTACCTTGGAGTTAAGATCATTGTCAAAATGTAGATCCTTCTCCAAGGATCCATTATCCAAAACCCATCAGCATCCATGGATGTAGTTGATGATGATGGCTAGGGAAGGGTCTGGAGATGCTGCCTGCAGAAGATACCCTGAGATACCACTTAGACAGTAGACAGATTGCCCGGTTTCCACGGCCGAGGGCTAGAAGTTAGAGTCATTTCATTCAGGGACTAAACTGTCTGAGTAGGAGGAGGGAAGCAAGGTAGCAAGTCACGTTTTGCCTAGAAGGCCCATGGTAACTCCCCCCACTGCCCAAGCCACCGGTGACTTCCCCAGCTTCCCTGGTGCTTCATGGGCCCTAACTTCCCCTTGGCTGTGAGCAGGTTTCTGAAGAAGTTGTCTCTTGTGTCTCTGTGCCCAGGGGACCCGGGAGGAAGACGACGTGGTGAGCGAAGACCTAGTGGCCCAAGATGTCAAGGTAAAGGAAAGCCTGTGGCAGAACTGGACAGATACCTCTGGGTGATTTGGAAAGACTAGGACCAACTTTTTTGGGAAGGGTTTGACTAAAGAATCCAGCCTTAGCTGACCTGGCTATTTGTGGAGGGGTGGAGAGAGATGGAGCAGAGTGGCCTAAAGGATTTCCTGACCCACTGGCGGGGGAGCACCACCAGTGTGGGGCTCCCCCAGCCACGTGCCCCCTTCCCTGGCCTTTCTCTGATGCTGAGCGATAGGCCACATACCATCCCTGAGGGGAAGCCAGAGTGTTTCCTGGCATGATGAGGCTTTCCCTGCCCTACAGGACCTGTATGAAGCTGGGGAACAGAAGTGGGGAACTGATGAAGCCCAGTTCATCTACATCTTGGGAAACCGAAGTAAACAGCATCTGAGGCTAGGTGAGCCCAGGACTCTCCTAGCCAACAGCCCCGAGCAAGAATCACAGTTGCCCTGAGGAATATCTTTCTTTGTCCTTTTCTCTCTCACGTTCATTTGGGAATAGCACCTTTTTAGTTACAACTTTTTGTTGCTTTATAATAGTTTATATATATATATATAATATATATATACACATATATATATGTACATATACACATATATATGTGTGTATATATATATATTATATATATATATATATATATATAGTTAACACAATAATTTGTTACACTTATAATGCATGTAGATAAATATGTATTCCCCGCCAGCCTCATCTCCTTGTGGAACACCCGTATGGCCCTCTCACCCTCTCTCCAGAGCACTAGCCCTGACTTTCCCTGTCTGTATTGTCTACCAGCCTCACATGTGTCCCTGCTGACAGCCCTGTCTCCTGTTTTCAGTGTTTGATGAGTATCTGAAGACCACAGGGATTCCTATTGAGGCCAGCATCCGAGGAGAACTGTCTGGGGACTTTGAGAAGCTAATGTTGGCTGTCGGTAGGTCCCATACTTTCCCCTCTTCCCATCACTTTCCACGGGATTGTTGGAGAGCTGGAGCACTGGTTCTTAACTAACTAGCCACACTAGTGAACTGTGGTAGGGATTAAGCTCCCGAGTTCTTGAATCACTGGCTTTCAAAAAATAAGCCTTCCAAGACACTACTCTTGTTCCCATTTCTCTCAACAGCTCTCCTTCCTTCTACCCATCCACACTTTCTCTTCTCAGTGCCTGTGAGACTGAGCTCAGAGAACACTTTGTCCTCTGCCAACTTTCAGAGAATTCTCATGTCCACAGCCTTGATTCAAGGCGTCTCGTGTCCACAGCATAGATTTGGGAAATTCTAGTATCCATATATCCACAGCAGTCTTCTTTTTTCTGAAAACCAAAAGGGAGCAGGAAGGACGAACCTAGCTATCTGGTTTACATTAGGCGTGTCCTTTTGCTTTTTAGGTTCTGTACATGATTTTGGGGAGAGAGGACAGTGTTTGTTTTCAGGATTGGGAAAGGTTTACTGAGAGAAAGAGGATGTTTGGGACTTGCATTTCTGGAGTTTGGGGTAGTTAGCTAGGGCAATGGAGAGTGCACTGGCCCTGGAGTCAGGAGGATTCACCTAAGGTTCAGGCACCTGGGTAAGTAACTTAATCCTATTTGCCTCAATTTCCTCATCTGTATAGTGAATTGGAGAAAGAAATGGCAAACTGCTCCAATATCTTTGCCAAGAAAATTCCAAATGGAGTCACAGAGTGGGACATTACTGATACGATTGAACAACAACAAAATTCTTGAAGGGAGTGACTGAAGCCTGGGACTCAGAAGAATGACTCTTTAGAATCATTATCTGACTCTAAATATATATCAGTGATTCTCTCTCTCTCTCTCTCTCTCTCTCTCTCTCTCTCTCTCTCTCTCTCTCTCTCTCTCTCTCCATCTATATATATATAGTCATACCTTTATTATTATTTAAAGGAATTTGGAGCAGTTTGGGGGGGAGGTTGGGTGAGTCCCTGCCTTTACTCCATCATCTTGGCTCCGCCTTCCCCAGCTGTATTGTTTATTTGTGTCTCAGTCTCCTCTTCAGTAAAATGAAGAGATTTGCTCAGGATCCCTTCTGATTCTTTCATGCTACAATTTCCAAGTTTAGGTCTAATGACTGAGTTCAGCGGCTGTATTACGGCATTACTCAGTCTCTTTTCTCTTTTCCCAGTAAAGTGTATCCGGAGCATTCCAGAGTATTTTGCAGAAAGGCTCTTTAAAGCCATGAAGGTGAGTAATGGATCCAGAGGTGGATTGAAGAGTGGTAACCGAGGGCAGGGACCTATTGCTCGAACCAGCAGTTTCCAGCCTAGTACTTTGTATATTGTAGGCACTCAAAAAAAAAAAAAAAAAAAAAAAAAAAGATGCATTGAATCAGATCATGCTGTTCTTTACCCCTGGGAGTAAAGGGCTATATGGGGCATCTCCTCTCAGGAGACCTTGGCCAGATGGTGGGTCCCCAAGTCTCTTCTGTAAGGGCTGCCCCCAAAGGATTCGTTTCAGTTGTCTTCCTTCTCACCCACATCTCTGTCTCTTCTAGGGCTTGGGAACTCGGGACAACACCTTAATCCGCATCATGGTCTCCAGAAGTGAACTGGACATGCTTGATATAAGAGAGGTGTTCCGGACCAAATATGAAAAGTCTCTTTACAGCATGATTAAGGCAAGCAAAGACCTGAGATAAGAGGGGAGGGAAGGACTGATGGATGACAGAGGTCAGTCCCAAGCCTAGCCATAAGAAATCCCATGACATTGCATTTGTGAGAGACATCTTAAAAGTACCAGAGCAATAAGTCTCTTGGAGGTCTAAAGAGAATCAGATCAGGGGACCTGAAGATAACGATAGACATAAAAATGGTGGCACTTTGGTAACATGATAGGGTCCTATCAGGTTGCTAAAGAAGCTTGTATTCCCCCAAAAAGGAAAAAAAAATTTTTAAAAATATAAAGAGGCTTGTATCCCTCAGATCATCCCATCTTCTACCAAGGATTAGTCAGTCGTAGAACCTTAGAGCTAGATGTCATCCAGCAAGAATTTTTAAGGACCTACTATGTGCTTGGCCCTATGCTAAGCATTGAGTATATAAAAAAGGTTTAAAAAACAACAACAACAAAAAAAAAAAAAAAAAAAAAAACAGCCTTTACCCTCAAAGAACTTGTCATCTAATTAGAGAGGCAACTTGTAATTATGTACAAACAAGATAGATGCAGGATAATTTGGATATTATTAACAGAGAGAGGATAGTAGCATCAAGAGCAAACTTTACAGACCAATTAATCTTAAGTTTCATCCTACAGAAAAGGAAACCACGCCCCAGAAAGGGGAAGTACTACATGACCTTGGGTATGTCTAGTATTGATTGCCAAAGAGCATTATGGCTGAAAAGTGAGGGGGAGTTGGACGTGAAGATTAGGGTGAAAGCAGGAATATTGGAAAGTCATTTGTGGAAAGATTGGAGTGATTCAGCTGGTTTATGTGGTCCCTGTTTCTCCCCCTTCCCACTCTCCACTGGAAGAGAGGCTCGGTACCCAGTGCTGAACAAGGGCATTCTTTCCATTTCCTGCAATCCTTTGGTGTTTGGGGGACCTCTCCACACCAGCTGAGAAGGGACCCATGACTGAGCCTAGACACCCATTGCTTGGAGAGGTGATGCCAGATGAAGCTGAAGGCTAATTTTCCCCACTCTTTCTCTCTTCCTAGAATGACACATCTGGAGAGTACAAAAAAGCCCTGCTGAAGTTGTGTGGTGGGGATGATGAGTAAGTCACCTTCGGTGCCCTTCTTCTGGAGGGACGTAGAATCAGGAGATGAGGTCACTGCAGATTGGGAGAGTGGGGAGGGAAAGGCCACCCTGGTTTCTCTAATTTTATCTCACACCCCAAGGGGGGGAGACTGGGAAGAAGGTTCAAGGCCCAGTGGGACACTGGAGGAGGGAGGAGTATTTTAGGTGAGCACCTATTTCTCCATAATGTATGACTCTTCTGTGTAAATTTGTACGCATGTGTATCGTGCTTTCCTAATTGTTCCTGAGACCAGGACCCTTAACAGCTCTGACTTGAGCCCTGGCCAGGGCTAAGCTGAGCCCTTTTCCCCTGTAGACCCCACAGCCCATATTTTTGGATATCTTGGTATCTGGAGACCCCAGCAGTGTGGAACAAATCCAGAATGTATCATAATGTTCTGTAGGCCAATGAAAGAAGAGTCCTGAGTGCAAGGGAGAAGCCTCCAGTATATGTGGGAGGACCAAGCCAGCTATTTGGGGAAGGGCCAGGGCAGGAATCCAGCATTCTAATCTCTATGTGGCTGCATATACAGCTCAATTAAACAGATACCTAAGGGTTCACGTGTGGGGGGAGGAGAGAAAGGGAAGGAAGTGCTGGGCTTGGAGTCAGGAAGACCTGAATTCAAATCCTAACTTTGATACTTGCTAACCTTGTGACTTTGAACACGTCACTCTCCATGGGCCTTAGTCAGCTCCCTAGGATTTACCAACCTGTGACTTACTAGATTGCCCTCTTTCGTGGAGGGAGTTCCTACACACAATTCTCAGCTGATTAAATGATAGGCAGTCAAATTATTTGTAAGTCGTACATAAAAGGTGCCAGTGTTTGAGATGAGATTTGTGTGATTGTCTACTTGTGTATATATATATATGGATACCATACTGAATGTGACTATGGAGACTCCAGCTATGTATTTGTGGATGTAAGAATGGAACAGCTTTAACTCTCCAGTTCCCTAAAAGTCAGCCATGGACCTTCCCTGAGGATAGGTGCTGTTCAGAGCCTGTGCTCACCTCTGAGGGATACACTGAGACAGATAAGGTCCCTCAGAGCCAAGGAATCACCTGCCATGCTGGCTCTGTGTGGGATTGCCAGGGGATGAGGAGTTCGGCCTTCCCCCAGCAAAGCAGGTGGGACTTTCCCAGTGAGGATGTCCTTAAACAAGATTCTTTAAACATCCTGGCCAGAGCACAGGAAAAAGACTGCAGTGATATGGGGAGGGGGGTGCTGTGGGAATGGGAGGGAGCCTTCCTTCTCTCACAGTGCTGAAAAGAGCCACCTGCCTCCTTCCCCAGGGTGAGTAAAAATGAATCCCTCATGGAATGAAACAGGACGGGTAGCTGCCCTCCCTTTTATGCAATCATTCAGTTCCTAAGCTGACTGTTTTAAAATCAAGTCCTAATTTAAACATAGTGGAAGATTATTGTCTAAAGCTCCCTGCAGGGGATAAACCTAAATTTCTCTGTGGGTTTAATCTAAATTTTTCTCTATTCAGTTTGTATACAATGAAGTTTCTCTAAATCTTTTGGAGGATGAAGCAGGGGATTTCAAGGCTGCTTAAACAGCCTTTGGGGAGAGAGGCTAAATTACTCCCCCATGCTCCAAAATAAAGCAAGAGGGGGCTCAGCATCCTCTGTGTGTGTGTGTGGGGGGGAGGGACTGGCATACATGGATGGATGGGTCCCAGTCCTTCCTTACCAGACCTGTCCTCTTCCTTCCCCATCCCCTCCGTTGCAGTGCTGCAGGCCAGTTCTTCCCAGAGGCAGCGAAGGTGGCCTATCAGATGTGGGAGCTTAGTGCAGTGTCCCGAGTGGAGGTCAGATCCGTGCCCCCCCTTCCCATCCTGCTTGCACCCTGGACCACATGGCTTTTCCTCTCTGACAGCTGGCTCCCACCTTCTCCTTCTCTGGCTCCGGACTACCCCGGATGACCAATGGGAGGTGCTGGGACAAACACTAAAGCTTCCTTTTCTTCCAAGTGATGGTGGCGCTGAAATTCCTCCATCAGCCCCCCTAACTGAATGGGCTGGAAGGTTTGGGGGGGAGCAATTAACCACTAACAGGAATTGCTGAAACAAGATGGACTAACCCTTCTAAAACGTGTCTCTGCTGCTGATGGCTGGGGCTTTGATGCATGACAGCAGAGATCAGACTGGCTTGAGCACACTCTGTCACACTCGGAATCCCTGATCCTGAAATGAGGCTCCCAGGATCCTTTATATTCCTATTTGAGGAGGAGTGAATAGGCTCAGGATTATTGGAAATAAATCATTGCCCCAGGGCTGACTCACCTTCCTTCCCCATCAGATGGGGTGGGGGTCTGGAGATGCCTCCGAAAGGGAAAAGGTAAATTGGGCAGGGAACAGGACTAAGGGAGACCAGGGAGAGAGAGTTAAAAGGCCCACCTCAGAGGAGCTGGCGGTACCCTGATCTGTGTATATCTAGCCTTGTGTGTGGATCTCCATGAGCTCTCCATCGGTGGCTATTACATGTATAATACCCAATAAAGACAGACTTTCCTTATGCATTCAGGGGACCTAGTCCGGAGCACTGGGCAAGTCACCTCACCCAAACAATGAGGGGTTTGAACTCACTATCTCCCAGGTCCCTTGTAGCTCATTCTCTGGTCCCATGCCATCCAAAGCTTCAGACAGCCTCTGTCACCTGGAATTCTTTGCTTCCCGAGAGCAGCCCTGGATATGCACTGCTCCCTGAGCCTGATGGTCTCTCTCTCTGTCTGCCTGCCAGGAGTTCAGGGTCTGTTTGCTGTGCTCCCACTTCCCACTCCCTTCCTCCTGCCAGTTGCTTGGCCCAGCACTTGCTGGGAAACTCCCTTCTCCTACTCTAGGGCTCTGGGGGGGCATTTCAACACCCCCCTCAGCTCTCTCTTACTTCTTGTAGCTCAAGGGAACTGTACGTCCAACGCCAGATTTTGACCCAGAAGCAGATGCCAAGGCCCTGAGGAAAGCCATGAAAGGCCTAGGTAAGGGGAAGGCCGGAAAGACTTATTGGGGGGCGATTGGTTAAAAAAAAAAAAAGTGGGTGTAACAAGGGCAGGTTCTAGAAGTAGAGGCTTTTTAAGCTAGCAGAACTTTCCTCTGATCTTGGAATTATTTGAGTTGAAGACCAACAGTCTAGGGGTCCTCAAACTACAGTCTGCGGCCAGATGCAGTAGCTGAGGATGATTATCCCCCTCACCCAGGGCCATGAACTTTCTTTATTTAAAGGCCCACAAAACAAAGTTTTTGTTTTTACTATAGTCAGGCCTCCAACAGTCTGAGGGGCAGTGAACTGGCCCCCTATTTAAAAAGTTTGAGGATCCCTGGTACAGTGTTAGAAAGAAAGAGACTTGAGAGTCAGCAGAGATATGGGTTCCAGTACTTCCCAATATGCTACCAGTTCTGTGACCTTCCACAAATCAGGTTCTTTCTTTCTTTCTCTGTAAACTGGAACAAATACTGCTGAAATCATGGGTAATGTAAGATGTAGCAGAGCTTTGGAAAAAAAAAAAATAAACCCTTACAGATGTCAGATATTGCCCCAGCAAATAGAGAGCTGTGTCCATTGAGGAGCTAATGAATTAAGTGCACCTGCTGCCACCTAGTGTCCATCTGCTCCTCTGGCTAGAGAATTTACTTAGTAGTCTAGCAGAGGAAGAAAGGAAGGTTTGGGCTCCCTGATATGATTTAGATGGTCATGGGATCACAGAATCTCTGAGCTAGAAAGCTCAGATTCCTGCAAAGCCATTAAAAAACTTACTTTTTTTTCAATTAGCAAAAATTCAGCCTTTTCTTCTCCAAAGCCATTTAATCTAACCATTTCACCTTTTCATGAAGACTAATAGGGAAGCCGAGAATCTACTTCTTCCCCTTCCATCTTTGGCCAATTTGTTTTTCATATATCCATATTAAAAACGTTGCTCTATTTCCACACCTCGTACCTTATTCTGCCTTCTGAGGGCAAGCAGACCAAGACTAAGACCAAGGCTTTTTTTCTCATGACCATCCTTCAAATACTTGAAGATGGCATTCCTGTGCCCCTCAGGATCTTCTATAGGTTATATATCTGCAATTCCTTTCACCAGTTATTTTTAATACAGCATCACCTCAAGACCTTTCATCCTGGCTACCTTCCTCACAACTGCCTCTTTTCAGTGCTTTTCCTGAGATGTAGCTTCTGTAACTGAATATAGAGGAGTCCCAATGTGACCTGCTTGGGTCAAAGCACAGTAGGTCAATCGCCTCTCGTATTTTGGACACCAACTTCGAGGCAGTGAAAGATTAGTTGGCTCTTTTGTCTGCTACCTAGGACTCCTGTTAAAACCTTCTGCTTCTTTTCACATGAATGACTCAACCACTACAGCCTTGGAAGGCTGATTCCTTGAAACAAGTGTAAGATTTTAGTTATCCCAGTTATCTTTTATCACTTAAGATCCCATTCACTGTTCTTACCTATCAAGATATGTTTGGATTCTGATTCTTTTGTTTAACTTAGTTATCCTATTCAGCATTATATCATCTTGGAACTCTGATAGGCTTAGCTTCATCTAAGTTGCTGATTAAAAAAAAAATGTTACAAGGCTCAGGACCAGGAAGAGATCCCTGAGATATTTCACACACCTCTACACTGAGGTTAATTATTAATTACTATTCTTTGGGTTTGATCAGTTAATTCCAAATCTTGCTAAGACAAGACCATTGCCTCTACCTTTCCTCATCTGCAAGTCAACAGGCAAAAATGGATTAATTCCCTATACTCAAGGAACTTATTTTCTATTCCTACATATGTAAATAAGTAAATACTAAATATACATTGCACACAATATATATGTAATGTGAACATATGCATATATGTGCATAACCATGTATTAATGCAGATCTAGGTATTAAATATATGCATATATCAGACATGTGATAGTCTAATTTAATAAACTAATCTGAGAAAACAGGAAATGTCTCTTGAACTGAGCTTTGAGGGAACTAAGAAAGAGATAAGAAGGGAGAGAGTACCAGTCCATAATCGGGGGTGGAGGTAGGAGGGGACCTGCACAAGGGAGCTTAAAGATAGAACACTATATATGGAGATTACTGAGTATACCAAGTTATGTAGAATTTAGAATGCACGAGAGGGAGACACATGTAATCAGACCAAAAAGATAGGCCGCCACAGGCTATAAAGAGCTTTAAGTGCCAAACAGAGACGTTTCAAGACCACACGAAGCCATTGAAGACCCTTTGAGTAAGGACTTGACTTGATTAGACCACTTGGCAAATCTGTGGAAAACAAATTAGAGAGGGATTCATTAGGAAGCAGTCCAGGTGGGAGGTAAGAAGGGCCTGAGTTCAAGTGGTAGTTACGTAAGTAGGGAGAATGGGACAGGTGGGCAAGTTCTTAGAGAGAAAGGACCAATAAGACAGGGTGGCAACTTTGGGGTTGTGGAATGAGGGAGGGTGAAGAGGTGAGGGTAACTCCTAGGTTGTGAACCTGGGTGACAAGAAGGAGGGTGTTGCCTTATATTGAAATAAGGTCATTAGAAAGAAAACTAAATTAGAAAGTTTAGTAAAAACTAAAAGAATTTAGAAGAAAAGATGTTAATGAGTTTTGTTTTCAATGTGTTGAGGTGGAACTATCTATGGGATATCTCTGTGGAGATAACCATCAGGGAGCTGGGATTGTGGAACCGGATCTCAGGGGAGACATGAGGGATAATATATAGACTTAGGATCATCTCATTAGAGATTATAGTTGAATCTATGAAAAGTGATGAGATCACTAAGAGATGATAGCTCAGGACACAGCTCTGAAGTAGACCCATCCACAGTGGGTTGGACATAGATGATGATCTTAGAAGAGGGGCTGAAAAGAAATGACAAATCAGACAGGTAGGAGAACTGTGATAAAGCAGTGTCACAAGACCACAGGAAGTAGTGTCCAGAATATGAGAGGGATTCACAAGGACAGTATGAGAGACTGCTGACATTTATGTAATGCTTTAAGGTTTGCAAAGCATTTAGATATATTGAATTCATTTGATCTTCACTCATCTCTGATAGATAATATTTATCATCCCCTTTTTCTAGATGAAGAAACTGAGGCTGAGAGACATTCAGTCGCTTGTCCATGATTGCACACTTGTTAAGTGTCTCCGAATTTGAACTCTGACTTAAAATCTAACATTTTCCATTGAGGCACCTACCTGACTACCCTTGAGTATCTAGATAAAGTAACATTTTGTGTAGAATACTGGTCTTTAGGTCTAAAAATACTGAAAACAAATATTATCTTGGGTATTTTATTGTGTGACCCTGACTGAGTCACTAATTTCTTGTGATCTGAGTTCCTCATCTGTAAAATGAGAGACTCAGTGGTTCCTTCCAGCTCTCTAAATCTGTGGGTCATATGATTTACCAATCTAATAACCTTGGTAATTAGATTACTTTGGCATAACATTTTTATACTTTTTTTAATTAAAGCATTTTATTTACAAAACATATGCATGGATAATTTTTCAACATGGACCCTTGCAAAACCTTATGTTCTAATTTCCCTCCTTGCCTTCATTCCCTCCCCTAGATGGCAAGTAATCCAATATATATAAAACATTAAAAAAACTAGAATAGAATTATTGATAAAATGCTTGAGGGATACAAAACACCCTGAATAACAAGGATTCTAACATTTACTCCCAGAGGCAGAAGACTCACTGAGATCTCATGGGCTAACAAACCAAACTGCAGTTATGTAAAAAGAATTGAACAATATGTTTTTCAGTTCAGTATTTTAAGTGATAGCCTCCCTTAAGAAGTATTTTTACTTAAATGTACACAGGACTTAGTTTGTTTCTCACTTTGCATATATACATTTTTACTTTGTTCTGATATAGGTTATAAAGGTATATAAAAACATAGGTCAAGTAACTGACGTTGAATATAAAATATGTTGAAATGTCAAGGAAGAGTTGATAAAAATGTACATAATAAGATTAAATACTTTTCTTAAATCTATTAGTACATTGCATGTGACCACTTAAACTTACTCAACCTACTAAAGATCAAAAAATTAGAGTGAACATAAAGCATGTTTTCAAGGATTAAGCCATCATGAAAAGTTTGCAATTAAATAGTTCTTCATCTGGACATAATGTATTCTTGATGAAGTCACATTAATACTTTATGATCATTGCTTCTTTGTCCCTTCAACAATATATTTTAGTGTTTTCCAGATATTAAAGGCAAATTCAGTAACCTACAGTCTCCTAGTTCTACTGCATTTTTTTATTGGAAAACCATTAAAATTGTATCCAGTTCTATGACACTTTTTTTATTCTTTATGATTAGAAAAACTTAGGAATAGTGGTTAATTAGTTACAATTCTTTCAGATCCTTGGGATGTAATTTACCTAGACCTGGTAACATGAATGAACTCTTTAGGGGCAGTCAAGTGCTTTCGTCTCTCTACTTATTTTGGGCTTCAGGTTCTTATTAGTTATTTTTTTCCGTCCTTTTCAGTCTAGTGATTATTTGCCTTAAAGAAACCAAAGAGCAAAACGGTTCTGTCTTCACTCTTATCATGATTTCATCTATCCTGATTAATGATCCTATTCCTTCTTTGATTTTCTGGTCCTCCAATAAAGTGTTAAAGTCCTTTTTAACATCCTTAAATGTACTTCCCCAATCTCAGCTCATTCTGAGTTTTAGCTCTCCTACCATGATTTTTACTTGAGCATGGCATAGATCTTTATTCATCATCTGTTGTCTGTTCTTGCTTCCATCTTTTACAAATGACTCATAAAATCTAAGATTGTTCACTTCACATGAATCTCGTTAGGCAGATTCTCATTTTCCTCTTCATTGGAATAGTTAATTATTTTTGGGCTTCATTCTTCAAATTTTTATTCTTCAAATCTCCTCCTTTTTGGACTGATCTCATGTAGAATTTTAGGCTGGTAATCTTATCCATTCGTTCTTTGAATGCTCTGAAACTTACTTTCCTAAAATCTACTATATATATCAGACTTTGCCCTACTTTCTTTTTGTGCATCATGATTCTAAGAGGGACTTGTCCTCCAGGTCCTCTATTTCTACTTCACCAACCATTTCATCCTTGTCAGAATCAGATCTATTATAGCAATTTTATCTTTACCTTTGAAAGATTACCTTATCATTAAGGTGATCCAAGAATGTTTTGAGCCGTTCTCTTTTTGGAAGAGAAACCTTTAGCAAATGTCTGGATATTTGAAGTCTCCCATCTCTTCTCAATCATGTTGCTATGCCAGATCTGTTTCCAGAATTCATCTTTTTCTTCTTTTATATAATCTCTAGTTATTCACATACCAATAGCACTTGTTTTTACTTATCTTTTTTAAAAAATCAATATGTTCTCTCTTTTGCTTCCCACCCCTGCTTCAAGAGCGACAGCATGGTATAGTGAATTTTCTAGAAAATATAGATTTGTGTTCTGAGTCTGATGATTTCTGGAAGCGTGGCAAGTTTTTAACTTCTCTGGACCTCAGTTTCCTCACCTGTGAAATGTGGCTAATAATAAATAGAGTGGGTTTGAAGTTAAAATAAAATAATGCATATAAAACACTCAGCAAAATTTAAAGTCATTATACAAATGTTATTATTTAGTGGTATTCAGGAATCTCCAGTGGTAGGGAACTCACTATATTTCTCATGTAACCTATTCCAGTTTTGAACAATTTTAATAGAAACTTATTTTTTTATATTAATCTCAAATTTTCTTCTTTAACTAGTATTCTTTGATCCTGGTTCTTTTTTAGATCATGGTGAACAAATCTACTTTCCCTTCTACTTAGGAGCCTTTTAAATATTTAAAGATGGAGATCTTGTTCTCCCCCTCCTTCCCAATCTTCCTTCCTATCTTGACAAGTCTTACCTTCTCTAGGGACAAGAGAAATTTCTTCAATGGATTCTTTTCCAATGAATTCTCATGTGACATCATCATCCTTGCTACTCTCCTCTATCTTCCAACTAATCAGTGTCCCTTTTAAAGCATGATACCCATGTTTAATATCATATTGCAGGCGGTTGTGGTCTTCCTGGGGCAGGGGGCAATGGAACTATGGCCAACCTTGCTCTGTTTGTTGTGCTGCTGTTATCATATCCTACATTGCATTAAAAATGAAAGGGCTTTTAAAAAAGCTTTTTTTGGCTTCCAGGTCAGTTACCCATTTATACTGACCTAATATCCCTAGTGATATAATAAGGGAAGAATATGAAGTCTCTGGCTCAGAAGGAAACCTTCCAGTTGGAGCCTCGGAGTTAAGATAAGCTAGCTTCTGCATCAGGAATGGCTCTGGGAAGCTGCTGATGGGTGGAGATGGGTACCAGGGCTTGTTCAAGATGGAAACCTTTGAGCTGTTTCTCCCGCCCGTCCTGCTGGGTCCTTCTGAATCCTCTTTGGCCATTTCAGGCACCGATGAGGACACCATCATTGATATCGTCACTCACCGCAGCAATGACCAGCGGCAGCAGATTCGACAGACCTTCAAGTCCCACTTTGGCCGGGTGAGGATGGTTGTACCCTTGGGTCCCTTTCCTGACTGTGGGACTCATACACAAGTTTGACCAGCTTCCTCCTGTTCCTGGGACTTTTTGGCTCATCTTTATTAATTTAACGACTCACCCGTAGTCTAGCAGCCTCTGGTGTTTCTTCTGTAATGTGACAGGGACATTTTTGTTCCTTCACCTCAAAAGCTGTAGTGAGCCTTTCATGCTCTGCTCATTTTCCCCCTTGTTTGTTTATTTGGTTTCTTTTTCCCTGAGGCAGTTGGGGTTAAGTGACTTGCCCAGGGTCCCACAGCTAGGAAATGTGTCTGAGGCCAGATTTGAGCACAGGTCCTCCTGACCAGGGCTGGTGCTCTCTCCAGTGCGCCACCCACCTGCCCCCATTTCCTCCTTGTGACCTGTGCTATATGTTGGGGGTGGTCGATCAGGGGCGTTTGTGTCCAGGATTAGCTAGGAGAATTGTCCAGAGAACATAGCGACATGAGCAGACCTTCTCATGATTCTCAGCGTCAGTTCTCTTACTCTGACTCCCTCAGCTCCTCCATCTTAAAATACCAGCACCCCTGCCCTGACCCTGGACCCCTTCTCTTAGTCCTATTCCCATGGCCCCAGGTGATGCTCTCCTTTTGTTGGGTAGGGAGGAGCCTGTTTGTTCCTCTTTTCCCCGTTTCCACTCTCTTCTTTGACTTTTAAAAGGATCTGATGGCTGATTTGAAATCTGAGATCTCAGGAAACCTGGCGAGGCTGATCTTGGGCCTCATGATGCCTCCCGCTCACTATGACGCCAAGCAACTGAAGAAAGCCATGGAGGTGCCGTGCCGGGGAAGGGGGAGGGGAAGCTTGGGCAGCCCTGGGTGTGGGGGAGAGAGGGGGGCAGTCAGAGGGCAACCTTTCTCACCCATCTGGCCCGCCTGTGCCAGTGCCCAAATGTTTCATGCCAGGAGGCCATAGGTGAGCAAGAGAAACAGTAGGTAGAAGGCAGCCGGGCCTGGAAAGAAATGTAGTAAGAATGAAATGACGACTGACCTGGCCCGGAATCCCTAGCCTGAGGGACACAAAAATGGCTGGGGGTAGCCCTGTTTGGTCTTGAGGTGGAGAGTGAGTAATGGGAACAAAGTTATGGCTGAGCCCTGCCTTTCCCTGTGGGCTTCCAGGGAGCTGGCACTGATGAACAGGCCCTGATTGAAATCCTGGCCACTCGGAACAACCAAGAAATTCAGGCCATCAATGAAGCTTATCAAGAAGGTACGAGGACAAGGGATTAAAGGGAGAGCATGGCAGGTTCTGGGCTGAGGGTGGAAACAGTGGAAGGAGGGGAGAGCTGGTATGAGAGAGTCTTTGGGAAGACGCCAGGGCACCCTGATCGTCTTCCTCTGGGTTTTACAGGTGAAGGCCTGGGCTTCTCTCTTTTTTTAATTGAAACTTTTTTTCAAAACATATGCATGCCAACATATCCAACATATAAAGGACTGCTTGCCATCTAGGGGAGGGGGTGGAGGGAGGGAGGGGAAAAAAATCGGAACAGAAACGAGTGTCAATATAAAGTAATTATTAAATAAAAATAAAAAAATAAAATAAATTAAAAAAAAAAAAAAAAAAATATGCATGGATAATTTTTCAATATTAACCCTTGCTAAACCTTATGTCCCAATTTTTACTCCCTTTCCCCCTAGCCCTTCCTTTAGATGGCTAGTAATCCAATATATGTTAAACATGGTAAAAAATATATCTAAATTCAATATAGGCATACATATTTATACAATAATTTTTGCTGCCCAAGAAAAACCAGATCAAAAGGAAAAATGAGGAAGAAATAGAATTCAAGCAAACAATCACAAAAGAAGTGAAAATGTTATGTAGTGACCCAGACTCAGTTCCCACGGACCTCTTTCTAGAAGTAGATGGCTTTCTTCATCATATCATTGGAACTGGCCTGGACTTCTCTTTACGTCCAACTTAGTTTGCCTAGCAGTGCTCAGCCCCATGTGCGTCACATTTCTCTCTTCTCAGACTACCATAAATCTCTGGAGGATGACTTGACTTCTGACACATCTGGCCACTTGAAGAGGATCCTCGTCTCCCTAGCAACGGTAAGAACAGGTGGTAGTACCAGGTGTTCCTATGTGCATAAATCAATGAATGATAATCATTTATTAAGCATTTGTTATGTGCAAGCACCGTTCTAAGTGCTGGGAATACAAATAAAATCAAGCCAGAAAGTCCTTTCTTATAGGAAATAAAAGGAGAGCTAGAATAAAGGTCAGGGGTAAAGGGGGCATATGAACAGCATGTTCCAGGATACGATCCCAGAACCCAGGATGGCAGAGACAGGAGTTTGAGTTCTATTGAAAGGAAGACAAAGGGGCAGCTAAGTGACACAGTGGAAAGTGATGACCCCAGGACCTGAGTTCAAATTGAAGGAAGGAAGGAAAGAAGGAAGATAGGAAGGAAGCAAAGAAGAAAGGAAGGAAAGAAAGAAAGGAAGGATGAAGGGAGGGAAGAAAACAGAGAGGATGGCTAAGGGCATCCTGGGCAAGTCCCTTACCCCTGTTTGTCTCAGTTTCCTCATCTGTAAAATGAGCTAGAGAAGGAAATGGCAAACCAGTCCAATATCTCTGCCTGAAAATCCCAAGTGAGATCATGAAGAGTCAAACACAACTGAAAAATTGTTGAAGAACAGTATTGTATAACTTGTTCTCTTGGTTCTACTCACTTCATTATGGATCAATTCAAACAAGTCTTCCCAGGCTTCTAGGAAACCAACCCCTATATATTTCTTAGAGCACAATAGTAGTCTATCATACTTACATAGAATAATTTATTCCCTCAGGAGATGGAGAAATGCTTAATGTCTAGTTCTTTGACCCTACAAAAAGAACATCTATAAGAAATTTTGCACCTATTGGTCTTTTCTTTTTTGATCTCTTTGGAGGTGTGGGTCTAGTAATGGTATTTGTAGGTCAAAAAGCATGCACAGGTTAGTGGCTTTGGGGGCATAGTTCAAATCATTCTCTAAAATAGTTGTACAAATTCACAGCTCCTGCAACTGTGCATCAGCATACCTGTTTTCCTCTAATTCCATCCACATTTATCATTTTTCTTTTTTTGTCAACTTTGCCAATCTAACGGGTATGAAGGAGTTGATTTAATTGTGTTTCTCTAGTTTCAGTGATTTAGAATATTTTTTATATGGCTATGGATTTCTCCTTTTCAAAAATGCCCAAAAGGTTACTCTCCACAAATATTTGATAAGCCCCTTTACAAAATACATTCCTGAGAAGAGAACTTGTCAATTATTAACAGAAAGAAGTACACCCTTTAACTTTGGCATTGGACACCAACCTTGACTGCTGGTTTGTTGTTTTTTATGTATTGATATTTTTTGTTTTCATGTCACTTTCGTTTCCTCATATATTCCTTCTCTCACTTCCTTCCTACTCATTAGGACATCACTTTAACACAGAATAAAAAAGGAAGAGGGAGGAAAAGCAGTTCAGCAAAATTAACCCAACACATCACTCAAATATGACCAAAACCTGGGCACTCATAGCCTACTACCCACACCCATACCCAAAAAACTAGCCTGTTTTACAACATCAAATGGAAGATTGTATCTGAAAGAAGAGCAGAACTCAAACTGAGAGTATAGAGAAGATTAAAGTTAAGTCATACAGTAGAGAAGGGTAAATTATTTCAAATCCTGTACCTCTCAATCACACATCAATTAAGTGTGACAGTACTGGATTTGCAATGCTGTTGACTCAGAATATCCATTTTCTGGGGAAAAAAAGGGAGGGGAGTGCATTTCTCACGTTTCCTTCCACATCCCTGTTGCTGTCACTTCCATGACTGTTGTATTTGGCTTGAATTTTTTGTTGTCCCTTAGAGCTGTCTATACAGCTTCATGGGAGAGTAAGTGATATGATGGATAAAGCACTGGACTTAGAATCAAGAAGACTCATCTTTCTGAGTTCAAATCGTGCCTCACACAATTTGCCTCAGTTTCCTTATCTGTAAAATGAGTAAAATAAGAAAAGGGCAAACCACTTCAGTATCTTTGTCAAGAAAACCCCTAATGTTGCCACAAAAAGTTGGAGGCAGCTAAAAACATTCACTAAGCTTTTGTCACTTTCAAGATCAAATGAAAAGTCCTTTGTCATTTAAAGCTCATTGCAACCTAGCCCCTTCCTCTCCTTCCTGTCTTATTCTTCAGTCCCCTTTGATCCAGCCACATTAACTCTCATAGTGGGCTTCTTCAATGCCCCCAAGCTGTTGGTACAATCCATTCTAAAGTAATCTTCCATCTACTCTGTCTATAGTTTGTATGGACCAAGTTATTTATATATATTATCTCCCTCAAAAGACTAAACTCCTTGAAGGAAGGAAGTTTGCCTTAAACTTACTTAAATGCCAGGCACAAAGTGAAGGTTTAATAAAATGGTTTGACCAAACTGGATGTTTTATGAATATTTTTATATTGATGAGTCTTTTGCTGTCTTCTGCTTTTATGAGTTTATACTCCCAGTAATAAGATCTCTGGGTTAAAGCATAAACAAGTTATCTTTTCTTTTCGTCATCAGGGTAAAATGACTTGCCTCAGGTCACAGTTGAGGCTGAATTTGATCTCAAGTTCTGCAGACTCCAGAGCTGCCCTATCAGTTAGTTCTTGCAAAATGCCAAATGATTTCCCAGAACCATCAAATCAGTTTACAGCTTCACTAGCATTGAATTAATATGCTTGTCTCCTTACTTAGCCCTTCCAACAATGAAATCTCCTATTCTTTAACAGTTTTGCTAGCCTAATGACTGTGAAGTGAACCATTTAAAGAGGAGGAAACTGAGGTCCAGAATGATCATGTGCTAATTGCTACCTGGGTCATTTTGAGTAAGTCAGGCAAGAATTGAACTGAGATTCAAGTGTGACCACACACTCTCAGATATTTCCCCTTCCTAACTGTCTCTATCAATGTTCACTTGAAGTTAGTTTAAAAAAAACTTGCAGGAAGAGATAGAATCAGCGACAGGTCTTGATTTAAAAATTATTTTGTCCAGTTTCATGTCCTTCCCCATAATAAACTATGAGCTGGGGTAGGGTCAGAGACTCATATCTCTCCTTCCTCTTGTTTAACAAAAGGTTATCACTCTTCACTCAGTATATTTATAGTAATTAATCAAAATTCTTTGCTATGTTCACTACAGGGGAATCGTGATGAGGGACCTGAAAATTCAGATCAGGCTCGAGAGGATGCCCAGGTAAGACTTCTTGAAACTTCTTCTGGAATATTTTAGGGGGCTATTGGTCTGATTTAAAATTCTCTCCCTGGGAAGTGGCCATTCTAGTCCCAGGGAAATAGCATTTTCCCCTTAGGGAAAAATCCCCATTCAGAGAAACAAGTCCATTTTAAAGAAAGGAAGAAAAGGGAGATCTGGAAACCCCTGTGGTGTGGTATGGGCCGGTAGCCAGGTGGTATCCTGGGTAGTTCTGAGTTTCCTCAGTTGCAAATTAGAAGCAATGACTAGGCAAATAGGGAGATTGGATGCCCTCCCTTAGACAGAGGTGGACTTGGGGGCACATTGGGGTCTCCTGGCTGCTTGGCTGTGATGGCATTGCTTGGTTTGGCTGTCTCTGGGGCTGGGACGCTTCCTTCCCAAAGCTAGAACCATCTGTTCTTTGTTCAAGAGCTCCTTTTTGCTACTTTTAGAACCAGCGGGAGATCCTGATGAGATTCAGGGCAGCCTGCTTATGCTAAGAGAGCCTGCCGTGTCATAACTGCTATCTTAACAGGATGCTTTGGTTCTCCTCACACTCTCTCTCACACACACCTGCATATCTTGCAGATACTTGTGAAACCAAGCACCAATTATCTCTCACATCCCCACAAAACATGAGGGGAATGAGAATTGGAGATTCTCACCTAATTAATGGAGAATTCTCCCCATCACTTGTGCCCCCTGCCCCACCCCAAATACCTCTTGAAGTGCAGAGTGGAGTCAAATTATATAATCAAACTTCCAGAATTATAAACAATACTATCATCTGTAAGCACAGAATGGAAAGAAAACTGCAGTCAGATCGGGTTCCAGTCCAGACTATAATTACTGCACAAAATTAGTTGTGTGATCTTGGTAAATTTCTTTCCCCTTTCTGCACCTTTTAGGAGAAAAGAGGGATAATCTGATAATATGTTCAAAGGGATCTTCCAGCTCTGACATTCCATCTCCTAAGGACTCAAGACCTGCTCTGATTTTTTTCTGCCTTGTAGTCCCCTAAAGCAATGGCATCAGATTCAAACAAAAACCATACAGAAAGAGCCACTGAACCATGTGAAAGGATCCCTGCAAGCCAAATCCTGACTTAGAAAACCTTATATTAGCATGACATATGTTCTATAATGTTTTTATTTATCTTTTTAAATGTTTCCCCAGTTGCATTTTAATCTGATTTAGGCAACACTTGGGAGTATTGCACATGTTTGCCTTAAAGCACTAAAATATATTTTATATTTAAAGACCAAAAGCCAGAGAAATGGATAATCTCCTTTTGCCTCTGCTATCTCAAAGATCTCATTCTGTATCATCTTGTTCTCTATTCACCTAAGTGGAAGTTTTTCAAATGGAGAAGTGCTAAAAAGTATGTGGCAAAACTGAATTTAAGAAAATGGGAAGTTTGCTTATGTTTTGATTTTTCTCTTCTGACCCTGGGTTTTTATGAGTAGGGACAGAGTGGGATTTTTTAAACCGCCACGTGTCTCTTAATTTTCTATTAAATTCCATTTTAGGTTAATAATTAACCTCACGAGCTCTTTTTAAATTCAAATGTTCCTGGAAAGAGGGAAAGACGTCAGTGGAATGTCAGAACTGAAAAGGACTTTTAACAAGCAGTCCAATCCCCTATTTCACCAATTGTGAAACTGTAGTCTGAAAAGGAGAAATAATTTACCCAAAGTCACACAGGGCATTAGGGGTGGAACTCGGACCAGAGCCAGGTACTGACTCTCAGGCAAGGATTCTTTTGATAACGCCAAAGGGAATGTGGTTATTTACCTTTTCCTCTGTATCTGAAGTGACAGTTAGGGAGGGGGAAATGGCACCTGGGAGGCCTAGAAAACTCATTTTGCCCAGGGCTGGTCCCATCTAGAAAGGGTGAAGACTGGTAACTCATACTGATAGCTGGCGTTTGTGGAGCACTTTTAAGCTTTGTAAAGTGCTTTACAAATATCAGTCTTGATCCCCACAACAACCCCAGGAGGTAGGTGCTGTGATTATCCCCATTTTACAGTGGAGGAAAGGGAGCCGATGGAAGCTGCCCAGGATCACACAGTGTCTAGAGCTGGACTTGATCTGAGGCTATACGTGAGCTCAGTATCTTTTCAGATACAGCACTCTATCTACTGTATCACCTAGATTCCTGCTAATGCAAAATTGTGCGTTTTTGACAAGGCTTTAACATATGTCCTGTGGAACAAGGATGTGCTACTAAATGTTCAACAGGTGGCTCTCTGGTAGAAAAAGATGCTATATAGCACATTATTAAATTTAATTGCCAATTTCCAAAGTGTGATTGTTGATGCTAAAAATTTAACAATAAACTCCAGCAATTAGCCCATTAAAAAAAAAAAAAAAAAAAGGTTGTGATTGTCTCATTCCTCCTAGCTGGGTCTAGGTGTTCCTTGGCACCTCCCCCATCCCATTCCTACTGCAGGTTTCCTAATTAAGCTTTCCAATGAGTCCTTCCCTCCCTGCCCTAAACACAGCCTGCAATTCCTGCTTTAGTCAGCAGAGGGAGCGCAACTAACAGATTTTCTAGCTCACTGCGGCTTTTTAGAGAGAAAGAGAGAGAAACCGGGGTATCATTTCAGGGACACTTGACTGAGGTCGGCTCCCTATCCAAGTCTTGCCCAGTCCATCCCCCACAGCTGTTTTGGGAGTGGAGGGATCATGTGGACCTCCGGACTCACCCACCTTTGAAGGGAGATCCCTGGGTCCTAGGTAGAATCAGGAAACAAAGAGTGTCAGAACTGGAAAGGACTTTAGGGAACATCTAATCCACCCCCTCATTTTTCAATTGAGACCTAGAGAAAGTGACTTTGTCCACAGTCAAACAGGGAGTTAGTGACAAAGGTGGTGGGATTGGAAACCTGAGTCTTTTAAAGGTGAAAAAATATTTCTGAATGCAGAAATTTCTCGATAGCATTTTTGAAGTTTGTGGAAAAGAGATGCTTTCAACTTGAAATGTCTCAAAATGGGAATAAAAATTCTGGGGAGGGAGAAGGTTCTAACAAAACAATCATCTATAATAAAAAGTTATTGTTAATCTCATTAGTATGGTTGCCATACACATCTGAAAAACAATTAATAAAAATAAATTTAAATATAGATAGATTTATATACATTTAAATATATATTATATATTTGCATACCTATACATATGTGTTATATATGTATGGGTATGTGTTGTAGATGTATATTTACATTATATTATGTGTGTATATATACATTTATGTATGTATATTTAATTTTATTTTTAGTTATATTTTAGGTGTGTCTGGCATGTATATATATTTAAATATGTATATCTATATATTTAAATTTCTTTTTATTATATTTATATTTACAATTCATACATATATATGTGTATATGTATACACATACACAAATGCAATATATACATTTAAATATGTCTATATGTATATTCAAATTTATTTTTATTGATTGTATTTCAGGTGTGTATGATAATTGTACTGATGAGACTAGCTGTAACCTATAGTACATATCAAACATATTTTTATATATCCTAACAGTGATTAACCTTGTAAACTTATCCTCTGTAACATCTGGCATCAGTGGAGAAACTTTTGTATTTAGTTTGTATTTGTATTTTGTCACATTTTACCCTTAGAATGAATCTGAAAAAGATGCTGGACTTGGAATCAGGAGATAAATTCAAATCCCAGCTCTAGCTTTTATATTTTGTGTGATCTTTCAGCTTCTTGATCTGTTAAATGAGAGCATTAATAATTGCACTATTGCCTTTCACAAGAAAGCATATCTACCTTGGTGTTTCTTTTCATTTATTGATGGGAAAACTGGGGTCCATAAACAAATGTGATTTGCCCAAAATAATTGAGTGAGCTAGTGGTAGAGCTAGGACTAGAAACCACAACTACTGATTTCCACTGTATTTTAAGATGATCTCTCAGGTCCTTTCTAGTTTTAACATTTTTTGAGTCTGAGCCAAAAGATCAGAGGCTACTGGCCTCTTTTCTTCATTTATGTGGTTACATTGTCCTTGTAAGACCCTCTTCCCAAACATTACTGTACCTCCTACCCCACCCCTCCATCCCAAATTGGGTCTTTTCAGACCTTACTCTTACTTTGCCTTCCCCTCTTTCCCTTCTCCCGGCTCTCAGGTGATTGCAGAAATCTTGGTGAGTTTTGAATTTTATTATGATTTTTAATACCCCATATGAATGATTTCTGGCTTGGATTGCTTGCGTGTGCTGAACCAATTGGGGAATGTCATTTGGGGTTTGAGGCTTCCCTAAGGTATTCTCTCTCCTTCTCTCTCAGTCTGTCTCTCATTAGTCATTCTCCCCATTACCTGTGCCCCCTATCCCACCCCAAATACCTCTTGAAGTGTATTTGTCTGGGGATAAACAGAGGGGAAAACAGTGGGCAGAAAAGCCACCTTTAAACGCAGGTCATTGGGACTCATGGCTGAAAGCTGCCTGTTTGATGCTCCTGTATGGGCCAGTTCATCACCTCTCCCCAGGAAACTTCAGTTCCTGAATGGGAATGGAAAGCAGATGCCAAGTTTTCCCAAGTTTTCCAAAGGGGCAGTTTTCCAACTACCACAAGTTGGGAAAGAACAGTCTATCCCTCCCAAACAGGCCCTACACATTACACCCATAGAGACATAGCCCTTGGACAAGATTTGAGTATTGAACATAAACAGTAACAAATTCTCCCCGTTTTCCTTCCATTATCCCAATCCTACCTGTGTTTTCCCTTGTCCCAACTTTGCAGGAAATAGCAGATACAACGAGCAGTGGGGACAAACCTTCTCTGGAGACACGTTTCATGAGTATTTTATGTTCTCGAAGTTACCAGCACCTCCGGAGAGGTTAGTGTTCCACTGTGAGGAAAGCAGAAGCACACATGGGAAGAAAGGAAAGAAAAAGACATTTTTTTCACCTTGGGTGACATTTTCATGTGACCCCAAACCCCCCACTGATTTTAGGTCAAATTAATAGATTATTAGCATCCAGAACAAGGGAGGAAATAATTGTATTTTCACTGTTCTGCTCATACCACATACTAAGAATTTTAGGAGGAACATTGATAAGTTGTGGGGAATTTTCACCTATTGTATTGCTTTCCTGGTCAAAACATTTAGGAACTATTAAAAAAACTTCTTAGGAACTCATGTCTCTTGATGGTGCCCTAATCACAGTCCTGGGGGGGGGGGGCATTCTGGATGTTTGAGAGGCTTGGGAAGGGGAGGGAACAGGGAATTAAAGGGTGGGAAGTTCCCCTCTCTATTGATCTTAGGGCTCACTCCCTCTCCTGGGCTTTCCTGGCTTCTAGTTTTCCAGGAATTCATCAAGATGACTAATCATGATGTGGAACACACCATTAAGAAAGAGATGTCTGGTGACGTGCGGGATGCCTTGGTGGCTATAGGTCAGTGGCTGGAGGTGGGAGGGAATTGTGGGATAGGGTACCAGTACTGTTACCCAGGAGGGAGCTTGCAGTAGCAAAAATTCCAGTCCATTTTCTCCAATCCATGAAACTCTGCCCACTTGGTCTGAAAGTTAATGAGGATTTTCTTTTTAATCTATGGGAACTCGAGGGGAAAAGTTGGTGCTTATCTACTTGTCTGTAGTGAATTAAGAGAAACAAAGGAGAATGGAAACATTATTTACAAATACCCAATTCTACTCTACACTCCCTTCCAGCCCCCCCTAATCCAACTAGTTCTTGAATTATGTGAGCACCATTATATTTTAGTGAGTGGGGAAGACAGAGTGAAGAGAATAACTGTTAATGAATACCAGGACAAGAAGAGTCAAGATGACACTCCAGCTGTCCCTTCTAATCTCCCTTTCTCTGTCCTTTTTCATTCCCTTATCTGCTGTTCTTCTCTAACACAAACACCAAGTGAGATCAATTAAGTGAATGCTCAATAAGCATTTATTAAATACCTACTATGTGCCAGGCAAGATTTGTATTTATATCCAACTTGCCTTTTGAGTTTTCCTGTGTATTGCACGGGACATTGCGCTGCCCAATTTGGGGCCTACTCTGGGGCCAAAGCTAGTAATCCCAAGAGTGAAGTTGGTTAAACTGGGATGGGGCACAGAGCTGGTTTCTGAGCTTCCTGATATACAGTCCATTCTTCTTTTTAAGCTGTCTTTGGCGAAATATTTTGAAGCTATTTCCGGCTAAGCCGTTGTGAGCACCAATGAAATTCCTGTTCATGTTTGTAGACTCTACTGCTCCTACCCCTATGGACCTGCTGTCCCTATAAGTGAAGCAGGGGGTCATTTATATATCAGATTTTGAGGAGAATCAGAAATGCTCTCCCCACCCTGCATCAAAATGTCTTCCCTACTGTGTATCAGGGTGCCAAAATTTTTACCACTAGAATTTAATCCTTTTGCATCTTAAAGGATATATGATATTCTGCCCCCCACTAGAAAGCAGATGTCCCTGGACTCAAGCCACTTTAATTATCAGCTAACTGCTTAGAAAAGATTAGTTGATAGTCAGCTGAGATCAAAATCCCCATGAATGGGAGGGGCAGACATAGGACAGAAGCCTGACGTGGAAAGAATCACTGTAAGGGATGATGTCAGTGCCAGAAACCAATTTTGTTGGCACTCAGTCATTGTTAGGGCTGGCACTGGATAACAGCCCCAGGTTTGTGTGGAGATAATAAGAGAAGCTATCTTCTAACTACATTTCCTTTTTCCTCATTAGTCCAGAGTGTCAAGAACAAGCCCCTCTTCTTTGCTGATAAGCTGTACAAGTCCATGAAGGTAAACCTTTCCCTCCCTTTGGGATAGTCTAGAGCCAGCCACCAAAAGGCAGCCCAGAACTTTGTCATTCCCTGCTCTCCCACACACTGAGTCTCCTGTTCATAAAGATGCTGAAAACACTGGGAGGTGTCCCTATGTAAGAAGGAAAAAAAACATGTCAAGTCTCCTTCCAGAGGGATTACAAGCTCAAAATGTTTCTCTAAAGTCGGTATGAGAACATTTCCTGGAAAATTTTACAGACAGGTAGAGAGCTCAGAGATAGCTTAGGGAATAACCTCAAGGGGAACCTACCAGCTTCTAATACCTGTAAAATTATACTTGACTAGCTGGTGTTTTTCTGGGGCAGTATTTAGGGTAGGCCCAGGTATAGTTCTGCTGTTATCTGTCCTCCCCGACCCATTCTGTTTCTGATGTTTGATCCTTTTTGTAGAACTGCACACCCAGGTCTAGAGCTATCTATAACCACAAATAACCTCATTTACTTTACAAGTTTTCTGAGACTTCTGGGTGTTCACTAGTAATAAGGCAAGGTCCAAGTGCATGAGCTTCTTGGACAAAGTGTCCAATCTATTAAAAATGGAGATTGTACCAGATGAACTTTAAAGTCCAAAATACTAAAATCCTTGAAGACAAAAGGTCAAGTCTGTTCTCTGTGTTTCCCCAGCAATATCTAATGTTCCAGCTCCAAATAACTCCATGTCCCAAGTGCTCATGGAAGCCAATTAATCTGTTCCGTCTTGGGAAGGATTGGGAGATTGAGACATAATTTTCTCCCATGGGCTTGGCTGATGGCGGGGTATGTTTGTGTGAGTGTGGGTCCTTCCCTCACATCCTCTCTGTAAATTTCCATCCATATTTACTCTTTATTAGGGAGCAGGCACAGATGAGAAAACTCTCACAAGAATCATGGTCTCCAGGAGTGAGATTGACCTGCTCAACATTAGGCGGGAGTTCATTGAGAAATACGACAAATCACTTCACCATGTCATTGAGGTAAGGAGGAAGGAACTTCAGGCCCTACCGTAATCCAGGTGTCTCTTACCAAGGACTAGACCAGCATTAGACCTTAAGGGAAAGGCACGTGTTTGAGTTGGGTTCCAATGACTTTTTAAAAAAATTTTTTTCAGTAGGATTTTATTTTTCCAAATACACATAAAGATAGTTTTCAACGTTCATTTTTCTAAGATTTTGTGTTCCCAATTTTTCTCCCTTCCTCAGGACAGCAAGTAATCTGATAATAGATTAAAAGTGTGCAGTTTTAAAAACATAATTGCTCATGAGAGCAAAAGAGGAAAAAGCATGAAAAAGAAAAACAAAAAGGTGGAAATACTATGCATTGATCTATATTCAGGCTCCATAATTGTCTCTGGATACAGATGGCATTTTCCATCCCAAGCCTATTGAAATTGTCTTGAATCATGGCTCCAATGACTTTTTTATCCTTTCTCTCCATAGCTCCTCATATTTCCAGAAGGGCATATAAATTATTTTTGCTCTTGGGAAGATATCCCCTGCATTGAAACATAAAAGAATGTGTACTCCAGGGGCGGATGGGGGCCTTTTTAAGGGGATGGTGGCTGCCACCCAGGGAGGTACCTGGGAAGCCTTTTTACTAGGAACATATCCTTTCTTTCTTCTCTTAGAGTGATAACTCCGGGGACTACCTCAAGGCTTTGCTGGCCCTCTGTGGAGGAGAGGACTAGCTGGAAAGGGGAGAGCTGGTCCCCAATTGAAAGCTGCCCTGTTGGTTGTAGAAGTTGCCATGGCTTCAGGGGCAACTTCCTTTGCTATCCAGCCTCACACTCGAGGAGACCACAGCCAGCACCGATCCCTGCGCAGCCGTGACAAGTGGGAAGGGGAAGGGTGGTGCACAAGGGTTGGGGAGGGAAGGGACTTGGGACTTATCTTCTGTGAATGCTGTAGGAGGAAAGGGTGACACCTCTAGAGAGGTACTTTACCCAGTGAAGTTACTCCTGTCCATGTACTCTAAAATGAATAAAATGTACACCGATTCTAGAATCTGAGTTACAAGGTATCTCCAAAAGACATCTCCCCCAGAATGGAACAGGTGATCCTCCTATGCTATCTGCTATCTGTACACAGCTTTTGCTTCAAGACTTCAGAGTTGAGGAACTCACTGATTTTTTTTAAGGCAGCCCATTCCTCTTTGGAGCAGTTTTAATTGTTATAAAGTCCCTTTATTTATTGGGTCAAAAATTGCTTCCCCTGATATCTCTCAATTGCATTCTAGTAACCCAGAATATTCACGGTATAGGAGATAAAGTCAGACACAGACCAAAGACAAGCTTCCCTTCCCAGCTCTCCCTAGCGCCCATAGCGTCTACCTCCCATTTAATTCTCTTGTTTTTGGCTTTCACACCATAGCCTCTCTCTATCTGATGCTGCTTAAAGTGCTTCCGTCCATGCGCTTTCCTGAAGGCACTTTAGCACAGGTCCCCGCACTCAAAAAAAAAAAAAAAAAAAATGCTTGTTGGCTGACTGATGTTCAGGGTTTCTGAAGTATGTTCTGTTAGTTTTTAGTTCAACTAAACAAGTTCCAAAAAGGAAATTATATTTCCTATAATGCTGTCTCTGCTTCCTCTTATTTCTCCCAAAGTAGACGGAAAATTGGCTCTAATCTATTATCTTTACTGATCCAGCATGAACACTCAACCTTATATAGTTATGAATCAGTTGGTTCCACGGCATTTGATCCATCACCAAGCATTGATTAAGGCTTACTCCCTCCGGGCATTGTGCTCGGGATGAGGCGTTTGAATACATAGAATACGTCCCCATTTTTAAGAGGCTTACATTCTTTTTTTTTTTTTTTTTTTTTTTAATAATAAATTTTATTTTTATTTAATAATAACTTCGCATTGACAGAATCCATGCCAGGATAATTTCTACACGACATTATCCCTTGCAATCACTTATGTTTCGTTTTTTCCCCCTCCCTCCCTCCTCCCGCCCCCAGGATGGCAAGCAGTCCTATATATGCTAAACATGTTGCAGTATATCCTAGATACAATACATATTTGCAGAACCAAACAGTTCTCTTGTTGCACAGGGAGAATTGGATTCAGAAGGTAAAAATAACTCGGGAAGAAAATCAAAAATGCAAATAGTTCACATTCATTTCCCAGTATTCCTTCTTTGGGTGTAGCTGTTTCTGTCCATCATTTCTCCAATGAAACTCAGTTAAGTCTCTTTGTCAGAGAAATCCACTTCCATCAGAATACATCCTCATACAATATCGTTGTCGAAGTGTATAATGATCTCCTGGTTCTGCTCATCTCACTTAGCATCAGTCCATGTAGGTCTCTCCAAGCCTCTCTGTATTCATCCTGCTGGTCATTCCTTACAGAGCAATAATATTCCATAACATTCATATACCACAATTTACCCAGCCATTCTCCAATTGATGGGCATCCATTCATTTTCCAGTTTCTAGCCACTACAAACAGGGCTGCTACAAACATTTTGGCACATACAGGTCCCCTTCCCTTTTTTAGTATCTCTTTGGGGTATAAGCCCAATAGAAACACTGTTGGATCAAAGGGTATGCACAGTTTGATAACTTTTTGGGCATAATTCCAGATCGCTCTCCAGAATGGCTGGATTCGTTCACAACTCCACCAACAATGCATCAATGTCCCCGTTTTCCCGCATCCCCTCCAACATTCATCATTGTTTTTTCCTGTCATCTTGGCCAATCTGACAGGAGTGTAGTGATATCTCAGAGTTGTCTTAATTTGCATTTCTCTGATCAATAGTGATTTGGAACATTCTTTCATGTGAGTGGTAATAGTTTCAATTTCTTCATCTGAAAATTGTCTGTTCATATCCTTTGACCATTTATCAATTGGAGAATGGCTTGATTTTTTATAAATTTGAGTCAGTTCTCTATATATTTTGGAAATGAGGCCTTTATCAGAACCTTTAATTGTAAAGATGTTTTCCCAGTTAGTTACTTCCCTACTAATCTTGTTTGCATTCGTTCTGTTTGTACAAAGGCTTTTTAATTTGATATAATCAAAATTTTCTATTTTGTGATTGGTAATGGTCTCTAGTTCATCTTTGGTCACAAATTTCTTTCTCCTCCACAAGTCTGAGAGATAAACTATCCTATGTTCCTCTAATTTATTTATAATCTCGTTCTTTATGCCTAGGTCATGGACCCATTTTGATCTTATCTTGGTATGTGGTGTTAAGTGTGGGTCCTTGAGAGGCTTACATTCTAACTTCTACATTTCTTGCATCTCAGAACGGGATTGGATTCGGGGGAATAACAAATAGACATGCCATTCATCTGAACTTTTGAGGAAGTCTTGTGAAGAAAATGGGACAAAGATGGTAATTCCAACTTATAAATCAGAACGTTGATACTGCAACAATCCTTTAACATATCACATTGCTTTATCATTTGTTAAGTGCTTACTATGGATCAGGTTCTATGTGAGGCCCTAAGAATAAAAAGAGAAGCAGATGTTTGGCTAGTAAATAGAATAACAAAGACTTGTATCCATCTAGCTCCTTCCTCTTGCATATACTGCTTCTGCTATTACCTGGAGAAATGCTAAAGAAATCCTAATATGCTGAAGGGGAAGCCTGGGGAAGAAGGGAGGGCACAAAGGAAGGGAGCCCAATAAACCAGGCAGGATTTCCTGGGTGGTTTCAATCCATAATTGGCAGAGAGAACCTTGCACGCTGTATTTTTAGCTTTTTTCATTGGAAATCTAAATAAACCTCACAGTGACACAGAGGGATGAGTCAGTTCAACAAACACGAACTGAATAAGTTCTGTATTCCTAGTCTTGTGGAGAGAGCAAGAAGGTCGAGCCATGACTTCTGCCCCCGGGGTTGGGGATGGGGGAGGGGGGGCATTTATGATGGAGAAATGAGAGAATTGGATTATAAAGTAACCTGTACTATGTATAGCTCACAAAGGACCAAAGTGCGTAATAAAGACCACAAATCAGTGAAATCTGTGTACACCAAGCTGGCAATAACTCCTATTTCTATAGGATTTTACCGGCTTAGGGACACATGATACTTTTATCAAAAAGTGAGTTGTATAAGGCAACTGGTAACATTCTTGTAAGCCAAGAAACAGGTTATGAGAAGGTAATCTTGTCTTTGGTCACAAGGCTATTTAACCTCAAAGTTAGGATTAAACCCAGCTCTCCTGACTTCAGAATCAGCACTCTCATATATAATATTAATTATTGTGTACTCCAAACTAAGGATAGTCAACAAGCATTTATTAAACTCTTATCTAATACCAAACACTCCACTAAGTGATGGGGGATATAAAGAAAAGTAAAAATAATTCCCATTTTCACATGTCAGTTTATGAAATGAAAGAGTTAGCATTCTATTAGGAGACTCCATTTTTTAAGTGATTGATACGGGGAGGGCACCAAGTACTAAGGTAAAGAACAAAGACCTTATGGAAAAGAATCTATACCGAGCAGAACTTTGACAGGAGCTAAAAGGGTTTCAAGCACTATGAGTGAGAGGAGCATTCCAATCACACGAGAAGCATGCACAGAGATGGAATGTTGTGTACAGAGAACAGCAAATAGGCTACTTGGATCGGAATGTAGAATACGTGAGGAGAATCATCGTGTCATCGCCCTGAAAAGACAAGCTGGAACTTATTGTGAAAGGTTCCCAATGCTAAACAAAGGAGTTTGTCTTTTATTTTATTAGGGGATCTATTAAAACCTGAGCAGGGCAAGTGACATGGTCAGACCTGTGTTTTGGGAAAATCCCGTTGGCAAGCTGGATGCAGGATGGATTGGAGAGCAGAGAAACTGGATGCAAAGAGACTAATTAGGAAGATATTGCAACAGTCCGGGAGGGAGGGGGTGAGGGCCTGAAATAGTATGATAGTTGCATGAGTAAAAAGAATGGAACAGATGTTAGATTTGTTGAGCAGGTAAAATCAGAGCTTGGCATCTAATCACATACAGGACGGGGAGTATGAGAGAGGAGTTGAGGAAAGCTCCCTGAATTAAAAGGGATTTCTTGTAGGCATTGAAAGAAAGGTGGATTTTAATAAACACATCTTCCCACCCTTAATTATTAGTAATAAGGGGAGACACTATTATTAAACATGCTTTTTTCTTTGTTTCCTCCAAACTCTATCTTCCCGTGATCTTTTAGTACTGAATGAATCTCAGTAAAGAAAAGGTTCAAGGGGAAGGTGTAGGAGACAGAAAACAGATAGTAGTCTAATTTTCCTCTAGGAAATATATTCTCCCCTCTTCTCTCAACTCCTGTCCTCTTGGACATCCTCATCCTTTTGTGGGGAGGTTATAGATTCTTAATATTCTTAGACTTGGAAGGAACCTTAGAAATCAAGTCCAATTCCTACTTGAAGAACACGAACAAATGTCATTTATTCTCTATTTGAAGATGTCTAGTAAAAGGAAATACAGCTTCTTAAGGCAATCCAAACCATTTTTAGATCACTTTCATTGTTGGGAAGTTGCTCCTCATACTTTAATGGCTCAGTGATTTTTAAAGTGTTCATCTTTTTCCAGAGAAGCAGATTTCCACTCATTCACATATCTGCCCTTTCTGTTTGTCTCTTGCCCATACCCTTTATTAGGTTTGCCAGAGCTTCTGTTTTCTCTCAACATGATGGCAATAATAGTGGAACTCATGAGCTGTCCCTCCCTCTTGACATGTACCAGCTCTTTTTTTTTTGGGGGGGGGAATCATACATTTCTCGGTTGTCAATCTTTATCCTGGTTCTTCAAGATACCTTGTTTGTTATAAGTAGAAATGTGTACAGACTCACTGTGTTGCCTTTCTGCTTCTTTAATTTTTAATACTTTGAAGGTTGAGGAACCATGACTGGTAGCCATAAAACACCAGTTAAAACCTGGTTTTAAAAGATGAACCTATGTTTAAAGGATTTTCCCAATTTCCCAAAAGAAATCCAGCCAACTCTCATTTAACTTTAGGCTCAATTCATTGTCCATTTACAAATGGACAGTACACTGTCCAAGAAATATATATATATAGTAGACTTGAACACCTCTTCCGGATTGTTGTATTGCCCTCCAACTATATAAAGTAATTTGTACAATAGTTCCTAGTCTTGCTTTTTCCCTTGTAGATGATTAGATAAGACTTTTATGAGAGGTTACAGATCTCTTACAGAAGGCTTTACAATGTTATGGGACACCTTGATGCAACCAGCACACAATTTCTTCCCCATATTTACAGGGAATTGCTCTTCAACTTGGACTTTGAGTTATACCTCCTCCATAACAGTGGTTAATACCATTGGCAAGTATATATATCTTGTCTTATGCCTTATTTGATCACTGTGATCAGAGAGTCACTGAACTAAATTATCTCTTAGGGGTTTTTTCTTTTAGGAATCTTGAATATTGATGCTTGGACTGCTTGTTGGAAAAGTCTTTAAACAACCAAGTCAAAAACAATCAAATCAAAAAGCCTAGTGGAGTCTTGTATTTTTTTTAACCTTCCAGTTGTCTGATAGCAAAGACATGGTCAGCTTTTTTTTTATAATAGCACCTGGAAAAACTTGCATCTTCCCTCATCAAGATTGTCCTTGATGTTAATGTAGCTGACTCTTTTTTTGTTATTAAAATTTTTTTAATAGCTTTTTATTTTCAAAATACATGCAAAGATATTTTTCAAAACCTTGTGTTCCAATTTTTTCTTCTTTTCTTCCCCCTTCCCCCTCCACTAGACAACAAGTAAGCCAATATATGTTAAACATTCTATACATATTTCCACATTTATCAAGCTGCATAAGAAAAATCAGATCAAAAAGGGAAAAAAATTGAGAAAAAAACAAAAAGCAAGCAAACAACAACAAAAAGGTGAAAATATTAAGTTGTGATCTACATTCAGTCCCCACAGTTCTTTTTCTGGATGCAGATGGCTCTCTCCATCACAAGTCTTGGTTTGAATCATCTCATTGTTGAAAAGCTGACTCTCTTAAAATTTTTATTTAGATAGGAAATTAGGCATGGTAGTTCTTGATATTCTATCACATGTAGAGGTATTAATAAAGTCCAATATTTTTTCCTCACATTTTGTTATTTTTGGTATGCATTTCTTCCTTCTTTATAAATGCAATTTGGTTGTAAACATTTATTATAAATCTCTTCCTTTTAATTTTTGTTATCCTCCTTCCATTTTTATCATAAATTCCTTCTGATGACTTGCTTATCTAGGTCTCTTGCTTGGCTTTCTTAGTTTTATCCTTAAAACAGTTTTACTGTTTTGAGAAGTAATACTGCTGATAATCTTACATTATGTTCAAATTATTTTGCATGAGAGTTTATATTTTAAACAGGCATTGTATTTGGTTATCATTCCTCATTTCACTTTGGAAGTAGACAAATTATTTTCTATTTGGCATATTTTATAGGTTATTTTAGCCTTTTTTTCCCCCAGACAGCAATTTATTTATATCAGTTATGTTGGTAGATGAAATTATTTTATATTTTTTATTGTATTCATGTCTCATTTTTTCATAATTGATATTTCATTTGAGTGTCATAACTAAAATTTTCAATTGTATTATCACACATTTTTCTAATTTTTATTCCACTTTTAACATTTTTGGTCTTTAGCAATATATAGATAATTCAAGAATAACTCATATCAATAATGAATCATTTCCTGTCAAAATATAATCCATTCCATTTAAAAAATAATATTACTCACTGTAATTTTATTCTTTGGAGAATTAGCTGCTAAAGTCCAATATGTCATACTATGGAGAATTCCCAAATTTATCTTTGGTAGATAAATATTCAGTGTTCTAAAGTTTTGGTTCTCAGACTTTATCAGACCTCCTATCTCCTACCTCACTATATTTTGTATACATTTTTGATGACTGTTTCCTGGAAAAAGACATTCAATCAATTATCTTAAACTAGGTTCGTTAGTGTTAAAAAATATTATTCAGTGCTTACCATGTCTATAACCTAGAACAGGAATATAGGAAACTATGTTCCATAAACCAAATATGGCTTGCTGCCTATCTTTGTAAATGTAAATTATAAAGACACTCTTAGCTTGCAGGCCATACAAAACTAGGCAGTGAGCTGCTATATATAGCATATAGGCCATATATTGCCAGCCCCTTGCCTACCAATTCTTTTTTCAAAGAAAGTATTCATGATATGTGAACTTAAGGTTCTGATGTACCCTAAAAGCCATTGATCTCTCATGCCTTATTTTCTATATCTTTACCATAAGCCTCACTTATTCCAACAGAGACACTGAAGACACCGTATCAAAGAATATATTTATTCAATTATTATTAATTTAATTTAGAGTGTTACCAAGTTACTCAGTTCTTCATCAAATTTTTTTGGTGCTGCTTCAACCTTTACAGCAGCTATCAGCATATAAGCTGAAAGTATTATCATGATGATCTTTTTGCAATTATTTATCATGAACAATATATAAGCTGTGTTGCAGGAAGACATAACATTCCAGAAAAAGACAATATTTATTGCCTTTGGATACATTAAAATGTTTTCTTCCAATTCCTTCATTTGCCTTTCCAAGGAAAATCTGTAACATATCCTTTCATTTAGTTTTAATTTCCTTCTTTATTTTGTTTTCATGCATAGCATCTCTTCTAGAATATTTCTCCAACTTTTACTCTCTGTTTGGGTCCCTATGGGGATGCCTGCTACTTTGGGTTGTATGAGTTGGCAATGAATTGGCATTCCAAACACTAATTGTAGCTTATGAACCCCTATCAGTTTGCTTCCCATTAACAAGCTTCTAATAGACTCAGCTTTTAGCAAAAAATTTTACCAAAATATTAAAGTAAAAACATTAACTGCAATTGAATCTGGAATCACTTTTACAAAGTGATAAAGCACTGGAATAGGACTTAGTTTAAGCAATCCTTATATTGAGATAAAATCTGCTCTTAATTTCTACCTTTGCTCCTAGTTCTGAGTTTTTGAGGATAGCAGAACAAGTTTAATTAAACATTTAAATAAAATTAAATTTAAAATTAATTATCACATGTCCCCAAAATCTCTTCTTCAGACTAAACATCCTTCTTTTCCTCAAATGATCCTTATGTTTAGAGTTACTTCAGCATTCTGTCTGGTGGATGCTCTTTAGCTCTTAACAACAAATGTGGTCTATTCAGAACAGAATTCAGCAGGACTATCACCTTCCTTGTTCTGTAAGACACTTCTATTTCATCTGAAATCCCATGAGCTTCTCCATTTGTTATATCAGGTCAGTTTTGAACCTACCAACAAACTTTTATTAAAACTTAGCAATGTCAGGTTCTAAGAACACAGACTCATTTGTGTTTCCTTCAAGGACCTTACATTCTAATAGAAGGACATGTACCATATAAGTGTTTACCAAATAAAAGATAATTTTAGGAGGAAGATACTGATTGCGGGGGGGGGGGGGGGGAGGAGGGAGGGGGTGGAGAGGAGAAGGGAGTCAGGAGAGGTCTCGTGTAGGACATAGAATTTGAGCTGAATTTGGAAAGAAGCTCAGGTCAGGAGGGAATGTATCATAACCAAGGGGAACAGCCTAAACAACTGACATGGAGATGATAGAAGATGGAATTATGTGATAAGAACCTGTAACCAAGTCGCCAACCACTGTCCGTTGTCATATAGACTGCATCTGTCAGTCTTGTTCACATGGCTACAGTGAGACTTTGTCAAATGCCTTGCTGAAATCTAAGCATACCATATATCTGGCATTTCCCGGATCTACCAGTCTAGTAACTTTGTCCAAAAAGGAAATGAAGTTAGCCTGGTTTAACCTGTTTTTGTTTGAACCCATTTTACCTTATAGCCTTTCTACGTCCTTACAAACTATTTGGGTTCAAACCTTTCTGGAATTTCCCAAGAACTGTCACCAAGCTCATTAGGCTATAGTATGAAGATCTTCCTCCCTCTTGAAAAACAGAAAACTTGCTTGTCTCTACTCTTACATCACCTTTAGCGTCCCCTCTGATTTCCAAATAGCTTAGACATCTTATTGATAACTCTAGTTTTTCAGAGCCATGAAATATAATTCAGAAGATCATCAAATTTAGAGCTGGAAGAAACTCTAGAAACTATCTAATCGAACTCTTTTATTTTAAATGCAAGGAACCAGAACTCTCTCAAAATCACATAGGTTATCTTGACTTGAATTTGGTAAGGGCAGCTTTATGCTTGCTCTTTTTACCATCTCTTACCTTAAGTCTCAATTCCCTGTGAAGCATTTTTCTTCTATACTTCCCTTCCTGAGGATGGTTCTCCTTGGTAAATAAAATTAAATTTAAAATTAATTATCACATGTCCCCAAAATCTCTTCTTCAGACTAAACATCCTTCTTTTCCTCAAATGATCCTTATGTTTAGAGTTACTTCAGCATTCTGTCTGGTGGATGCTCTTTAGCTCTTAACAACAAATGTGGTCTATTCAGAACAGAATTCAGCAGGACTATCACCTTCCTTGTTCTGTAAGACACTTCTATTTCATCTGAAATCCCATGAGCTTCTCCATTTGTTATATCAGGTCAGTTTTGAACCTACCAACAAACTTTTATTAAAACTTAGCAATGTCAGGTTCTAAGAACACAGACTCATTTGTGTTTCCTTCAAGGACCTTACATTCTAATAGAAGGACATGTACCATATAAGTGTTTACCAAATAAAAGATAATTTTAGGAGGAAGATACTGATTGCGGGGTGGGGGGGGTGGAGAGGAGAAGGGAGTCAGGAGAGGTCTCGTGTAGGACATAGAATTTGAGCTGAATTTGGAAAGAAGCTCAGGTCAGGAGGGAATGTATCATAACCAAGGGGAACAGCCTAAACAACTGACATGGAGATGATAGAAGATGGAATTATGTGATAAGAACCTGTAACCAAGTCGCCAACCACTGTCCGTTGTCATATAGACTGCATCTGTCAGTCTTGTTCACATGGCTACAGTGAGACTTTGTCAAATGCCTTGCTGAAATCTAAGCATACCATATATCTGGCATTTCCCGGATCTACCAGTCTAGTAACTTTGTCCAAAAAGGAAATGAAGTTAGCCTGGTTTAACCTGTTCTTGTTTGAACCCATTTTACCTTATAGCCTTTCTACGTCCTTACAAACTATTTGGGTTCAAACCTTTCTGGAATTTCCCAAGAACTGTCACCAAGCTCATTAGGCTATAGTATGAAGATCTTCCTCCCTCTTGAAAAACAGAAAACTTGCTTGTCTCTACTCTTACATCACCTTTAGCGTCCCCTCTGATTTCCAAATAGCTTAGACATCTTATTGATAACTCTAGTTTTTCAGAGCCATGAAATATAATTCAGAAGATCATCAAATTTAGAGCTGGAAGAAACTCTAGAAACTATCTAATCGAACTCTTTTATTTTAAATGCAAGGAACCAGAACTCTCTCAAAATCACATAGGTTATCTTGACTTGAATTTGGTAAGGGCAGCTTTATGCTTGCTCTTTTTACCATCTCTTACCTTAAGTCTCAATTCCCTGTGAAGCATTTTTCTTCTATACTTCCCTTCCTGAGGATGGTTCTCCTTGGTAAACAGAAGTAATGCAATAGTTGAGTAGTATTGCCTTCCTTCCCTTTTGGTTGTCATTGATCTTACATCTTCCTTCAACTTAATTTGGCCAACAAAGTTCTTCCTAACACTTTTCTTCTAAGACCATGCCAGTTTAAAAATCAGATCTCATTGATGAGTTCCCCTAGGCAGCACACTAACTTTTCAAACTTGTCTTCCTTCCCTCCTTCATCAAAATCATAGCAATTGTAATGACGGAACTTTTTTCTGCAGAGCATCCCATCTCTTTTGTGCAAATGATAGGGTCATAGAGTTTAGAACTGGAGATGATCTTAGAGTTTACCCAGTTTAATCTCCTTATATTGTAGATGAAGAAACAAAGGCCCAAAGAGATCTACCCAAAAGTACACAGCCAGTAACTTGCAAAGCCAGGATTCAGAGATAGAGCCTCTGACCCCAGTGCTTGTATTTTTTGCATTGTACCACAAAGAATGTCCCCTTTTGTGATCCCATTTGGAGTTTTCTTGGCAAAGTGCTGGAGTGCTTTGCCATTTCCTCCTCCAGCTCTTTTTATAGATGAGGAAATGGAGGCAAATAAGATGAATTGATTTGCCCAGTGCCATACAGTGAACAAATGTCTGAGGCCAGATTTGAACTCAGGAAGATGAATCTTTCCTGATTCCAAGGCCCTAATACACACACACACACACACACACACACACACACACACACGTCTAGATAGATTCCTTTTTTTTTCCCTTTATAATGTACTTTTAAGATAATAACCTTAAAGAAAATCAAGTATACTTTCATCTCAAGTCACTAACTCCTGCCTTCCTTCTTATTGGTCAAAATCAGGACCAAATTCTAGTACTCCCTTTCACTTCCTCCCTTTTACCCAAAATGAAATTATCTAACTTCATGTTTCCCTCCAAAATCCCTCACTACTATCAGTGCTAGAAAGGGAAATATAAGAATATTGGGTTCAATTTGTTCTAAGTCTATCATCATACAGAAGAGGAAATTAAAGTCAAGAGAAATTAAGGCCAAATGAGAAAGAGTTTTGCTCATGGTTACTCAACTAGTTAGAAACAAAAGACTAGAACCAGGATTGGTACCTCTGTACTATTACATTCTTTATTTCCTTAACTTACCATCCTCCCTTTAAACCCTTGGAGTTTGAGTAGGAGGGAGAGGTTTTGCACATTAATTTAGCCTTTGCGGCTTCTTTTCTCCCAAACATCTTCCCCCAACAACCCCCAAGCCAACAAATTGTGTTTTCCTTCACTTCTGAGTCATCCTGTGGTTTTTGATAATCTCCCCATTCCCCCGAACCCTACCCCCAAAACACGTAGTGAAAACCACCCTTCATAAAGGGCAATCTCTTTTTTAGATCTCAAGGGTCAAGCCCATCCCCTCAATTTAGAAACCTTCTTTACACCCCAGTCCTATCCCTTCCCCCAGATGAAAATATGTGTTGGGATGGTAGGTGGGATTCAAGTCCAGCACGAAAGCAATTAATTATGGAGAAGAGAGCTTAAGGCAAAGCCAATTGTTTATAGAGTGCTGGAAGGTGAAATCTGGCTATCACTTAGCCAGCCACAAATATAGCACAGGTACCAGCTCTCAGAGCTGGAAAGAGAGCCCAAGGCACCATAGAATGCCAAAATTGGAAGATATCATGGAACATAGAATGTTCAAGCTGAATGAGAGCGTGGGAATAAACTTTGTTCAAAGTTGTTTTGGGGATTACAAAATATTTTATATCCTTTATTTGGTCAAGACAACTCCCTATGGAGTTAGCTAGTCAAAGATGATCATCTCTTGCCTAATTTAGCAAACTAAAGTCCATAGTTTGATTTGCCAAAAATAATTATGGTAAACACTTTTCTTTGGGGTGATTCTTCTCCTATGCCCAAACTTGATTTCTCTTCTCACCATCCCAACTACTTAGTGTCCATACTGCTAACTGCAGTTTAATCCCTACCTCCTCTGACCAGTTTTAGGGGAGCTAGATTCAGCATATCTATAGATATGATGACTGATCAGTGAATCAAGATTAGGAGGGGAAGTGAAGTGACTAAGAACTGGGTGGTTGAAACAAAGTACCCCCAAACCCAAGCTGAACCAATAATTTCCATACCCCTTATCCTATATAACCCAAACCGCCTCTTCTCCCTAGAGATGGACAGTAAGTATGGCAGGGGAGAGACCAGAGGGAGGAGACACTGGGGAGAAATATATGCATACATTTTTAAATTTAATCTGCATTATTCATACTTTCTTAAGTCTAGGCAATCAACAGCAACAAAATTAAACATTTGCTGACTTACTGAAGTAAACTGATCATGCTGAAAATTTAACAATTTTAACAAATTTAACGATTTGCTTATGCAAATTGGTTAGAGCTGGTTCCTGCTTGACCTCTAGTCTAGAGCACTTTCTACTACTCCATGCTAGGAAAGTGTTAACAACCTCTGTTTTACTTTTTTGGGGAAAGAGCGGGGAGTTCATAGATCTTTGAAAATTCCCCTTCTGTACATTCCAACTGAGGGAATGAACCCTAAAGTGAAACCAGGTAAAATATTTCCCAGACCAGAGCAACCTGTGTCGGTATGAGATCTGTGCCCACTAAAAATCCCAAGAAGTTAAATTTGGAAGATCCCAGGGTTTTCATTTTACAGGTAAGAAAAAAGTGACTTGCTGAAGATGACATAATTGATTATGGGGGAGATCCTGTATTTGAACCCAGGTTTTCTAAATCCTAACTCAATGTTCTTCCAACTATACCCCATTACCTATCGCTCAGTCCAACTCATTTCCTCTTTTCTTGCCATTGGCCGGGTGTAAGGCACCCTACGGATGAGAGGAGAATCCATCCCTCCCCTTGAGGAGGTTCCCCTCTAGTTTCTTTTATTTCATCCTATTTCTCATTCTTTCCCTTTTCCCTGGCTTCGGCTCTAGACATCTCTTCCCCAAATCTTTTTCTACCTCTTTGAGGAGCAAGATCAGGATTAGAATCAGAAAGAGGTCTTTCAGGCAGGGGTAATTAGAGTGTAGAATTTGCATAGTCCTGGGATCTCAGCATTCTGGAAATCCCCCTGGGTGACCAGCGCTTCCTCTCTGAGGTCAGGGTACGTCAACAGAAAGCTCCTTCCCCTCTCCTTCTGCTGTGAAGAAGCCAGGAAGTCAGTCTGGGCAGCCTGTGGAGGCCGAGGCCAAAGTTACAGCCTGGTAATTGAAGGGAAGCCCAATGAGACGACCATTCCCCCCTGGAAGATGGCTTAGAAAGTATGGGGGGAGGAAGAGGATCTAGGGCTTAAAGAGCAGCCTGGTACTTGAAATGGAAAGGGAGCCCAACGAGACAACCATTTCCTCCTGAAAGATGGCTTAGAAAATATGGAGGAAGGGAAGAGGAACTGGGGCTTAAAGACACAGAAACAGGTTCAGAATAGTGATCCAAATAACCTTACAGTGTATTGTAGTGGAAATAGAAAGGGGCTTGAAGTTTGAAGATTTGCATTCAAGACCTGTTAAAGATCACTCATAGAGACTGTGACAAAATTTCTTCCTTTTCCCCAGGCCTTAGTTTATTTATTTATAAAACAGGGGTGAGATTTAACGTCTCTTTTAGCTTTAAGGTTTTAAATTCTAGGGTATTCATCATCTTGAATGTCCTGTGGTCTAAGATCCCTGATAGTCCTGGCATCCTTTCTAGCTCTGATAATGCCTTATGTTTGGACAAGATCTGATTATTGCCAAATTTCGCTATAAAACAGTTCGTCTTCTTTTTCTGGGCACCTAATCCTAGGACCAGGAACAACAGAAGGATAGCTTTTTGGTGACAGTGCTCTCAGAGAACAACTAGTCTAATCCACACCTAAACAGGAAATCTTATGTATAACATTTAGTATAATAATAGTAATTTAACTACTTTAAAGACTCTAGGAACGATAACTTTAAAAAAATCAGCAAAGCTGGGGGTAGGACAGTTATCCTAGATGACCACTAAGTTTCTTTCTAGTTCAAGTAGTCTGTGTTCTAAAGTCCTTTCTGGATCTGACATTATATGTTATATTATATTGTATTTTAAGAACCTCCTCAAACAGCCCATTTCCTTCATGGACAGCTAAGATTGTTCAGAAATTTTTGTGAATGTCAACTCTCTGAGCATAAAGAGAGAAGAAACCTTAATGATATTTGGGAGATACACACTTAAACTAGTTTTTCCCAGGCCACTAGTTGAGGTCCTAGATGGGGGTGTCACATTCTTTGGAGTCAAAAAGAGTCATTTGTCTGAAACAGGGAAGGGAAAGTTTAGTGTCCATCTGAGTTCTTTCTACTTTACCACTGGTAATTGTGAAAGTTTGGGAAATTTGTAATAGCTCAGGTTCAAGGACTGGACATCTGAGAAGATAATCTGACTCTATGTTCTCAGTATTTATTGTATGTGGGGGAGTGTATTTGTCTTTTCTGCTGGGAAGTGTGGATTTCTAAATATATTTCCTAATGAAATCTCGTTAATACATTTCCTAAGACTTAACTCAATGATTTGTACCACATTTACATAAAATCTTGAACATTTCCTGAAATAATTAAAAAGGACCTGATCTGGATTCTAATCTTTGCTCTGTTTCTAACTTGACATGTGATTTTTAGAAAGCTTCATCCCCATTTTGGGCTTCAATTTTCCACATAAAAAATGAATTTGGAATTTCCCCCTATCTCTGACCTTCTATAACTTATAATTTGCAAATGGAGATTCTAGTTCCTGCTCTATCTCTAACTCATCCATATAATCTTTAGTAAGTTATTTAATTTTTCCCTGCTCCATGATTCTTACCTCTAAACTCCGTAGATTATCTGCCTTTGTGCTTTATAGGATTGTTGTGAGGAAATACTTGAATGAGAAATAGAGGTGAAAAGATTAGAGTCACTGAAACAGAAGGTGGCATTAAATATCATTCCTTTCTTGCTTCTAGGAAAAAATACTAGAAAAGCTTCTCTTTGGAAGGTTTTTTTTTAAGCCTGTCACAATCTGGCTACAACCAACCCTTTCTACTTTATCATGCTTTATTATCCTTCCAATACATGACATTACAGCCAAATGGTTCTACTAGTTGTTCCTTGTGTCTCTCCCATCTTTGTGCCTCTTTATAGGTTTCATGCTTGAAATATTCTTTCTTCTCACCTATGCCTCTTAGAAAACCTGATTTGTTTTAAAGCTCAGTTCCAATGTGATGTCCTCCTAGGAACTTTTTCTGATCTCCCGACATTACTAGTGTCTTTCTTCCTGAAGTCATTTTGTATTTACTTTGTGCATGTGTTACATTTACTAATAAGTATATATGCTAATTCTTTTGTAAAATATAAACTACATGTGGGCAGGACCTGTTTCATTTTGAATATCTAGAGCATAGTGGGATAGGGCCAAGGACTGAACCTGTGATTTCCTTGTCATGGGGAACTCCCAGAGGAGGAAACTCCTTCTACTAGTACAGATCAGCACCTTCTTTTTAACTTTAGGTCTTAGAAAGCTGCCTAGAGTTCTAAGGACTTTTTCAGATCTACTCAGACCCAAGTCTTCCTGTCTTTAAGACCAATCTCCTATCCACTCTGATATCCCACATCTAAAAGATACAGTAAGTACCTAATAAATGCTTATTGCTTGATTACCTTATGGCAAATTGCATACTGTAGAAGCAGTGAAAACACAGACTCATGTTCTGTTTAAGCTGGGAAAAACCATAGAAATCATAATTCAATTCATCCCCCTTCATCCCTTATCTATAGATAGAGAAGTTCTTTGGAGGGGCTAAATTCTGTATTTGAGTGAGAAACATTAAATCCAGAATAAAAATTCAGCAAAGGGTTTTTCATTAGGTTCTTCAAGGAGTCCTTATTAATTGGGGATTCCCCATTTCCCCTGAAACAAGGGAGTAAAAGCTGGATTCCACTTCATCCTGTACCCTTCTGGAATCCCCATCTTACATCAAACTCCCCTTACCACCCAAGAAACATTCTAGAGAATAAGTGGAAACAGAAGGAATGAGAATGAACAAGAGGAAAATGTGAGCCGAGCATCTGGAGAGATTTCCTTACCAGACCAGATGAGTCTGGAATCCCCCACTTGCAGCATACTGAGGCAAAACTAGAGCCTGCTGGGAATAACCTAATGGAGAAGCTGGACTGGAAACTTCTGCCAGTCTCCTCCCTCTCTCCCCCCACTTTTAGTTTGTGATCCAACCTCTGAATCATCATCTTTCCACCTTCCCTCAATAATCCCCCTCCAAAAGGAATGACCTCCAATCTGGGAATTGACCAACAATGGCTATTTAAAAAAAGGGAGTGTGTATGTGTGTGTTTTGGAGAGAGACAGAGACAGAAAGAGACAGACACAGAGACAGAGACAAAGAGAAAGAGAGAGGAAGGGGAGAGGGAGAGAGACAGAGACAGAGATAGAGACACAGAGAGAGACAGAGAGAGGAAAGTAGGGAGAGACAGAGAGAAAGAGAGAGAGAGAGACAGAGAGAGAGAGAGAGAGAGAGAAAAGTAGAGAGAGACAGAGACACAGGCACAGAGACAGAGACAAAGAAATAGGGAGAGGGAGGGAGGAAGAGCGAGAGAAAGAGAAACACAAGAGAGAGAGAGAGAGAGAGAGAAGAGAGAAGGGAGGAGAGGAGAGACAGAGAGAGAAGAAGAAGAGAGCTGAATCTGGACTCAGCTGGGCTGGCTGCTTGTCTCCCTCTATCTCGGGGAATTCCCCTCCTGACTAGAAGTCGTCAGCCTTGTGTTCCTTCCTGCAGTCTCTCAGTCAGCTGAGGAAGATTCGGATTGTAACCCCCATCCTGAGACCCTTGCCCTCCCTCGCCCTTTGAAACTGGTAAGTAACAGACATTTACAGGACTGGGGGAGAAGGCAAAGAAGGCAACAGGGCCCAAAACTACGAGCTCTTCTTTCTAAATGTCCATATCATGGTTATTTCTAGGTTTGAAACAAGAAACAAAGGCTCCCTCTGTCCCCTCATTTCCTAAGTGACCCTTCTCAGCCTGGTAAACTGGTCATCTGTCCTATTCCTCCCTTTACTTTCTTTAGTTTTCTTCTTTTCCCTCCTTTTCCTATTCTCTCTCTTAGATGCTTTCTTTCCTTTCACTCTTTTTCTTCTCCTATGTTTCCCATTGCTCCTGGATTTGGGAAAACACAGGTTGATTTGGGAAGGTTCTGTTTTGCCCTTTGGTTTCTTCTGGAAGAAGCTGGGATAGGAAGGGTGTCTATGGGAGCTTTGGATCCTGGATAGGAAAAGGCATGTGGGATATTTAGAGCTATTGTTTAGGATTTTAAGTGTTGCCTTATGCTTTATTAAGCATAATATCAAAATGAAAGAAGCAATTTCCTCACCATTCTAATGAGATCCACTTTAATAATGGATCCGTAGTTAGTTACAAATGATAAAGCTAAGGTCACTGGTGGTAGTAGCCACAGGAGGATGAGAAGGTATTTTTTAGTGTTTCAGTCACTAAGAATAATGTTTTTTTTTTTTTTTCCTGAAAGCTAAGCTGTATTTGGGCTGGGTATATTTTATTATATAAGGAGAGGAGGAGAAAATTGAGGCAGGAATATCAAATGAAGTCTATGGAGTGAGAGGATTTGGATTCTGATGTGACCCCATCACTTACTAAATGTACTTTAGGGTAAATTCAAAATTTTTTCATCAATAAAATGAGCGCTCCATTTCTAAGGTCCTGTCCAGTTTTAAATCTTGTAAAATAGGAATAGACTTTTGTAGAATGGAAAAGAAAGGGAAGGAGTGAAGAAGATGAATTGAGGGAGCTAGTTTGGGAAGTGAGGAGGGGAAAAGTGGGATGGAAGTCAAAGGAGACTGGTGGACAAGAAGTAGGACTGGACAGAGAGAGGACTTAGTCTAAAGAATTAGGTCAGAAATTTCCAGAATTAGGAAATTAATCTGCCTTATTAGTTTCTCTGATCATGGCTCCCCAAAGGCCATTTCCCTGTGTTCTCCTCATTCTGCCAGACTAGAAATCAGACACCATATGTGGCTCCTAGTTTTAAGCTGCCCTTGCCCTTGTTCTTGCCCCTGACTTTGCTCCCCGCGTTTCTGCTGCCTCAGCCAGAGGAGAGCCAAGAGTCTCTCCAGCAGCTGTCAGAGCGAGAAAAGAATGGTAGTGTTGGGCTTTCCTTGTTGGAAGACCTGGACTGGGCTCAACTGGGCTGGGTCTCGTGGGGAAAGAAAACAGGGAATTTCCCCCAGTGTTTCTTTGCCTTTTCCTGTTGTTGGGCTCCCCATCAACCCTCCAATGAAAAGAAGGCATGCAAGAGGACAGGCTGGGGTAGGGTAGGAAAACAAACCAGACAGAGAAAGGCCTCCTGAAAACGTGAAACAGCTTTCCATGTACGTTAAGGGCCAGAACTGATTTGCCCAGCTCATTCTGCTTTCTACTGGTCTCTTTTCCATTCCCTGTGAAGGGTCCAGAGACAAACTGGACTTGGCCCTCCACGGCTCCAAAGAGAGAAGCTGGTGACAGACAACCTGCATTCTCCTTTCTCAAATAGTGTCAGGGATAACAAGCACTGAAAGTGTCTCTGGTTCAAAATGAGACAGAAATGAAGAATGGGAGAGAGCAAATAGGACTTAGAATTTGGAGACTTTGATTCCAACCCAGGTTCAACAGTGCAGTTAAGTACTAGATTTAGAAGTAAGATACCCAAAGGGTCATATTCCAATCTCTGCTACTCATTACCTATGTGTTCTTGGACAAGTAACTTCCTGATCTCTGGACCTCAGTGCCGTAATCTGTTAATGAAATGAATGAGATGGATTGGATCAGAAGTTCCCAAACTGATACACCCATCTCTTTCCCCACCTTCCCCTTCCTCACCATTTGAAACTTAGAAAGAATATTTAGCAAATAGCATATTATCCTCATGTACATATGCATAGTAAACTTTAGATTTTGTTTCCCTTAATATTGAATAGGGGGCATAGAAAGAGGTAGGAGAAGCTTACTGAAAGCCAAAGAGTATAGGGAAGAAAAATCTCAAAAGAACTTCCCAGTTCTTAACATCCTACAATCTGTGATCCAGTCTCAGAATGTGGGTCTGGTGAGCTTGGGGATCAGTTATGTTGTCTGTCCTGGCAAACACTCTAGAGGAAGCTGTGATAGTCTTTGTAGAATTTTGAAAGAGTAGTTTTCCCACTTTGTTGAAATTAATAATAACATCTCACATTTAAAGAGGTTTGCAAAGTGCTTTACAAACATTATCTCATTTGATCCAGAGATAAGTAGTTAGAGGTTGTACTCCCCAGTCCCAGGCTTTGGGGGTTAATTTTCTAACTTGGAAATCCCCTTTTTAGCAGGTGTCAGGGGTAGGGGGGAGCTCCTCCTGTTCCCCATTCCTCCTTTCCCAAAAGGAGTACCTATTGGAGTTCCTGAAAGGAAATCTGAAAAGATAAAACTGGAGGAAAGAGATATTCAAATGTGGTTGTAAGTGGGTCGACAAAGACTTGTTGGCTGGCTGGTGGGAATTTGATAATTTTGCATTTGTGGGTTTAACAGTGGGATTTGCAGAGGTACTGTGGTATCATAGAAAAAGTCCTAGACTAGGAGTGAGTCTTCATTCTTTAGCTATTATGCTTTTGCCTCTCTGTTGTAGAGGACATGACCTAGAGGAATTTGGTTAGGCTGCGAAATTAAAGAATAGGGCCTCTTCTTCCCCTCTCATCCCTACCTTCTCCCCCACCCCCACTGATTCTATGATGAAGTGATTAACCATCGTTTGAATGTATGGAATATCCTGGGCTTGGGTGCTCACCTACCCATACCTTATTGGGAATGAATGATAAAAATTAAGACTTTTGAGAATATATACACCTATCAATGTATGAAAAGTGAATGAAAAAATATTTATTGAATGCTATTATGTGTCTTACAAATTCTGTGCTAAGTGCTAGTGTCACAAATGCAAAATTAAATACAGAATCTACACTTAAAAAGATTACTTTATATTTTAAAAAACCTCCAAACATTTATTTTATTGTACAGCATACATCTTAGCACTACCATGATTTAAAAATAGAAATTGCCTGTGCACTTTAAATCCTGTGCACATGAAACATTTTAAAAAATAATACTTCCAATTTGTTACTCATTATAATACTATTAATAGCAGTCCTATCCAATCAAGGGAGTACATTGAAATATTTTTGTTTTTAGGTAGCAAAATGATGCAGTGTATTTTCAGTATACCTCTTTTAGAAATGTGGCTCAGTGCTTGAGCTTTAATTCAGAATAATTTCATTATATAGCAATATAATTTCAGGAAATTATATTGAAATAAATGTGATGTACCACAGAAAAATTATCATTTATTCTTTCTTTTAAAAATATGATTCTGTTTTTTTTTCATTCTAATTAAGTGAATTAAAATAAAACTAAACATGGAAATAAGATTTTCATTACATAGCAACATAAAGTTGCTATGATTTTCATTACATAGCAACATAGTTGGTAAACAATCTTCCACATTAGCCATGTCTAAAAATGGCTTTCTCCGTTTTAAATTCATCTTCTTTCTGTCATGAGGCAAGTGTTTTATTTATCTTCATTCTTTTGGACTCATAGTTTATTATTAGCTTAAATCCTGGTAAGGGGAGAGAGTACACATCGAGGAATGGAAACTGGGGAAGGGTGTTTTAGTTTAGAAAGTGGCAAGAATTGTGGGTGAAATATGTGGGGTAGAATAACACAAACTTTCCAGGAGCAAAGAAAGAGTTGGTTCCTAATCTTAGTCACAAACACCTGCCCTAATCAGTCCAGACAAGTACCCTCCTGGTCACACCCCTTACACTAGTTTTGTGACATAGGCCAAGACATTTTCCCTCTGATGTTCTATGACTTACTGTTTTCTGAAAGACTTTATGGAAATTCTTAAAGGGGACAAGTTTATATTTGTTTTTAGTTCTTGGTGCTTGTCCGGCTTCAATCTTCTTTATTTCTTGAAGGTGCTCAGTAACTTCACTAGCTACCATCTCCTTCTTTGGGAGGTCAAGTTGAAAAGTTATTGGCTAAATCCTAAAGAAATAGTCAGAATATGAGAATCACAAACTCACAATCAGTTGGCATTTAAGGGAATATTTGTTGTAGTTGTAGAGTTGTTTTTCAGTTGGTTCTGATTTTGTGACCCCATTTGGGATTTTCTTAGCAAAGATAATGAAGTGATTTTCTATTTTCTTCTCAATTTAAAAGAATGGGTTCTTCCCAAACAATACTTGCCAAATTAAAGCCCCTTTTCATTAAATTGTTTTTGTCTTGGTGGACCCAGGTAACTTTCGGCTCTCAGATTCTGATTTTAAGGAGGGGAATAATAGCTTTAAGTAAGGCTTAAGAGGTTGGGCTGATCCTGTAATCCCTTTCCTTCTCATTCCCATGTTGAAACTGGCATAGGATTTGCTAAGAAGCATGATAATTTCATAGATCTAGACCTTTAGGGGACTTTTGAGGCCATCCAACCCAATTATCTCATTTTATGGAAGAAAAGATAGTCTATTCCTTCTAGCTGAAAATGTGCATTCAAGCCAACACAGGGTTTTTTTTTTTTTTTTTTAAGCCATCAGTAAGTCAACAAGTATTTACTCAAATGCTTTCTATGTGCCAAACAGTGCTGACACCAAAGAAAGTAAAAAACAAAACAAAACAAACTGTCTCCTCCCTCAAGGATTTTACATTTTAATGGTATATTTTTTTAGTGTCAAAAGATTAAAGTGCATGCACCATCCTAAAGTCTCATAGAGAAAAATACAGATAAGTACATAACACCCATTAAAAACAAAAACAAAGCACTTTTTTTCTGAATAGAATTTGAGTTTCAGGCCTCTAGGTTTGAGGAGATGAGCAAAGTTAGTTTTTTGTTTTGTTTTTGTGCATGTGTGAGGCAATTGGGTTAAGTGACTTGCCCAAGATCACACAGCTAGGAAGTGTTAAGGGTTTGGGGTTGACTTTTGAATTCAGGTCCTTCTGACTCCAGGGATGATGCTCTATCCATCGTGTGGATAGTTGCCCTGTAAAGTTAATTCTAAGAAGAGGTAACAGCTGAAAGAAGTTAGCTAGACATTAAGGGAGGGAAAACTACAATAGAGCAACCCAATGGCTTCATATATGTGAATGCATCTGAGTTTGGGGTTGGGGAAGTGTCCAGAAATCTGCATGTTTGAAAGTGTTTCTTTGTAAATACTTTCTTATATGTTTGAAGATATATTCAGGCTACAACACATGTGCACATTTGAAAGCCCTGCCTAACTATCCTCAGTCTTTTGATGATTGGCTTTGCTATTTTCCCCTTTATTTATCTCCTTTTAAAGAACATTGTAATTAGATTTTATTATTTTAATTTTAAACATTTACATAAACGAGCATTAAAACTATTTTGAGATTTTGGTCACATTTTTGAGTTGCTGAAATACAATTTGGGTTTCTGTTAAGAGGAAAGGTTGAGAATCAGGGATTTAGTGCGTACTAGGATAGAGTACAATGTGTGTGTTTTAGTGCCTCAGGGGTTATGTGCCTATGCATGTGAGTCTGTGTGACCACATCATTGTAAATGTTTGTCTCCTTGTTTGCATGTAAGCATTTATTTGCATGTGTCCATGTATGCATGCCTACCTCTGAGTATATTTGTTTGTGCATTCAGCTGAACATACATTAAATTTTTAACTAATTGTAAGCCAGAAGGAAGGAAGAAAAAAAAAGTAAAGATTAAAGGAATAAGAAAGAAAGGTAGTTCCTACCCTCACAGATCCCCCCCAATATTCTATTGGGGGATCCAACAAGTACACAGAGAAGTAAGTAGAAATTACCTTTAAAGTAATACAATATAATTTTAAAAATGAGAACCTTAACAACTTGGGAAAATTCAGAAGAACATAATTTAGGAGGTGATACTGGATCTTTGTAAGAATCTGAGGATTCTATGAAATGGAGGTGAGGAGGAAGGAGGGTGGGCCAGACATGGAGGGCACCTTTCCAAAGCCACTGAGGCAGAAACTGAAATATGTGGAGCCTAACTAACAAGAGTGTTCTACTGAAACAATGCTTAGGAACAGAAAGTCCTATTAAATCAAGAGTGGAAAGCTTGAGATTTTGTATTTTATCCCAGAGGCAATAGGGAGTCACTGTGCTTTTTCTTTTTTTAAATTAGAAGAGTGGCATGGTAAAAATCTGTTTTTAGCAATATCAATTCTGCAACTATATGAAAGGAATATATATTGGAGAGGGGTAGAGATTAGAAGCCGAGTCCGATTAAGAGATTATTATTTCCCAGGCTAGAGGTGATAGAGCCCCGAAACTGGAGTGGAGGTCCTAAAAGTGGACCTCTTAATAAAATAGCTATTGTAGTTTTTGACCAGTCCGGTTTAGGATAAGGAAGCGTCAAAAATATCTACTCGATGCTGTGCTTTGGCTTTGCTTGAACGTTTCTGCCTTACTTTGAATTCATTAACATTCAATGAATGTTTGTTGATTAATAGAATGACAAGTCCTTGATCTCTAATAATTACCATTTATATAATATTTTAAGATTTGCAAAAAACTTTACATCTTTCAGCTAAAAAAAAAAAAAAAAGACCAAGTAGGTGTTATTATTATTCCCATTTTACAGATGAGGAAACCCAGGCACAGAGAAATTTTGCGACGAGCCCAGTTAGTGAGGTAGGATTCGATTCGGATCTTCTTGACTCCAAGTTCTGCATTCACGTTATCCCTAGTATAGCTTAGATGCCAGTCCACAGCTAAGAGTCTAAAGCATTTTAGGCGTATGTTACCTGTATTCTATCGTGTGGATGTGTGTGCTTGTGGAAGTCTGTATATGTGTGTGCGTGACAAGACGCGTAGGGCACCCCCACTCGAATCAGTCTGTGAGGGACACACGCAAGCCCACCGCCCGGCCTCGGTCTGATCCGGAACTTCTCCGAACTTCTCCCGGGAGCGACGCTCGGCGAGGCGACACGACGGCTCTCCAACCCCTCCCCCGCTCCGCTGTTTATCATCTTTGTCAGGGCCTCTCCGGCCCGCCCCCAAGGTGGGAGTCCCATAGGACAGGCTTCCCGTCAATCATCGGGGACTTTCCCAGGGGTGGGGCTGTGGAGCCGGTCCTCTTCACTTCCTCCCTCTCCCGCCCCTTTCGGCGCTCTGCCCCGCCTTCCCCCGCCCCCCATCTCCAGAGGAAGTGAAGCCGGAACCCTAGAACCCCAAGAGGAGCAGGGACACCGAGATCGCGGGCCCCCACACGGTGGGTTTGACTTGGGTAAGAGTGAGCCTGGCGGCAGTTTCGGGGCCTGTCCTGTCACTCTGATGGGACACCTCTGACTGGCCGGGCCGGGAAGGTGAAAGAGTGAGGGGGTGAATGGAGGCGGCCTAGGCTCTCGAGGGTGGGCTGAGAGGGGGATGGGAGGAGGGTTGTATATTTAAGTCTATGTGCGTGAGTGTGTACGAGTGTGTGCGAGCCGGTGTATGTATTAAAGGGAAGGGGACTGTTTACATGGATATGTGTATAAATATATATATATATACGGGGTGTTTCAAAAGGCTTAGTGCAGTTAAAAGGTGTTAAAGCTTCCAGCTATACATATGTAACATAGAGAGCTACATAGATCCCTTGTATATAATCTCCAGATTTATACATATTTTGTCCCAAAAGCCTTAGTGCCGTTAAAAGCTTTCATAAAAACATTATTAAGCAGTTATAAGCTTTCAGCAACTACATCGTACGTCAATAGAGTTTATGTAGAATGTACATATGATTAATGCATGTTTACTCAGTTACATTTGCAGAGTATGTATATGGAAGTGTATGTGTGCACATGTTATTAGTATACATAGGAGTTTGAGGAGTGTGTATATTAAATAGGATTATACATAAGGGGAAATAACTGTTTACATGTACATATGAGTAATTGTCCACCTAATACAAAATTACATATAGACAGTATGTTTATGAGAATGGCACAATAATATGTACAAGTGTACATATGTGCACAGGTAGAGAAATCTGTATACCAAGTATGTTTATGCATAAGTTGTTTGTGTCCATAGATATATGTGAATTTGATGTACTTTATAACCTATATAAATGTGTACCATGTGTATATGCATGCATGCACACATGTATGATAAGTTTAATGGAACTACTATATGTCTTGCAAAATAATATTACATGTAAACCATACATATATGTGTTTTATATGTGCTTGTACATCTATGAGTGGATGTCCTGATATGGTGTAAGATGACTTTATTATATGTATCTATTGAATAAAAGATTACATGTTTACAGTTATGGGAATATATATGTGTGTGCATGTACACATGCGAGTAGATACATTGATAAGTATGAGATAACTATTATATGGGGATACTTGTCTACTTAATAGGATATGCAGTACAGAAATTGCATATAAGGGATTTAGAGTCTGGTATAAGAAACTACATGTATCTAGGCATGAATTTATGTAGGGAGACACTAATTTGTGAATGTACATGTACAGTTCTGTATGTGGGAATCATACTATATAGGAGATTTTGAGTACCCGTTTATGGTTAACTGTACACATAATTGTGTGGACATGATTATGTAATGTATGTTTTTTGGATATATAGTATAAATTTCATGGGTATGTGTGGTAACTATATGCACAGAGGAGGGGAAATCAGTTTCCTTACATTTGTATATATATGTGTGTTTATCTCTATCATCTACCTAATATTGATATAGTAACTTAAGGTTTGCAAAGCACTGCACATATATTCTCTCATTTATAATAACTATATATGTATACTACAGATGTATGTATAGATAAATAGATATGGATAGATAGATACCTATGAGTGTGTATATGAGATGGGAAAAGGAGCTTGTGGAAGGGAATAGATGAGTATTCAGTTCTTAATCATTCCTGACTTCTCCCTCTGCTGAAAAGTACAGGGGGGTGAAGTTAAGGAGGTTGAGGAAGCTGGCAGGCGCTGTGGGAGAAGCACCTTGTGGTGAGCCGTAAGTAGATATATGTCCCTGGCTCTTATCTTTTAACTGCTGCTTGTCCCCTGGAGATTGAGGAGCCCACGTTGAAAGCTGGTGCTCATGCCTAAATTGCCCATACGGAATTTATTGTCAAGTGCTGAGGACTGTGATATTGGATTAGATTTAACAATTATAATAGCTTGCCTTTATAGAGTGCTTTCATCTTTGCAAAATGTATTATAAAAACATCTCATCTAATCCTCACAATAACTCTAAGAGGGAAGTGATGCTATTCCCATTTTGCAGATTAGGAATTGAGGCAGACAGGTTTAAGTGACTTGTCCTAGGAGTTACACAGCTAGTGATTGACTGAGGCAGTGTTAAATTTATCTGATAGATTCTGTCCGGACCCTCTTCTCATCTCTTTCTGTACTTAGTGATATCATCAGCTCCTGTGAGTTCTTTTGTCATATATATGCAAAAATATCCAGCTCCATTCTGAATTGTAGTCCAGAATCTGTCTAACTGGATGTCCTAGAGATACAGAAACACAGGTCCAAATAGAAATCTTTATTTTTCCTACTAAACCTCCCTCTTCTTGATTTCCCTATTTCTTGCCTTGGTCCTGGGCAATTTACTTAATTGCTTCTGGCCCCGTTTCCTTGTCTGTAAAATGAGATCATGTCTACCTCACATAGTTGTTGTGAGGGTAAAATAACATCAGCAAACATTCATTAAGCACCTACTGTGTGCTAGGTACTGTATGTACTAAGTGCTGGGAGACAGAAATAAGCAAAGACAATCCCTGCCCTTAATGAGTTTATGATCTAGTGGGGGAAACAACACACACACACACACACACACACACACACACACACACACATTCTAGTACAATCCTATTAAAATTTCCTTTTTATCACTAGAATAAAGAGGAATTGGGCAAAACTTTGCAGTAAAAGAAGGGATTTTTAATTGAGATTTAGAGGAAACCAAGGATATCTATCTGTAGGCGGAATGAAGGAAGGAGAGAATTCCAGGCATAAGGGACAGCCAGAGAAAATGCCATGAAAATATTAATAAAACATTAAAACACTTTTTAAATGCTGGCTTCTATTATTATCGTTAGTATATTTCTTCAAGGAGTTTACATTTTAGTGGGAGAGGCTTGGGGAAAGAGAATAAATAGTAAAAGGTAGGATGATAGCATTGCCTTTTCACTAGAATAAAGAGGTTGGAGAGATTATTTTGGATTGTAGTTTTCAGAAAAATCCTTTCTGAATGAGGTAGACCTTGAAAAATAGAAATGTAATAGGCAAAGTTGAAGAGATAAGCTTGTGATCCCTTCTTGTCATAGCAAGAAGACATATTATTGAAGTTTGGGCTAGATTGAAGAGGATTATTGCAGATCCAACTGGAAAGATGAGTTAAAACAAGATCGTGGTTCTCATAAATTTCAGAACTTTGTTCTAGAGGCACTGGGGAGCCATCACAGGTTTTTGAATAGGAAAGGGACATGATGAAAAGGCATGATTTCTTCTTCCTTTGGATAGTCTTCCCACTTTAAATATTCCTAGTGATATGTTATTTCCCTCTATTTCTTTCTTTTTTTTCCCTTATTACTTTTTGCACATTCAAATTTTCTTCCTAAATTGTGGCCTTTTTCAACTGATTTCTGCTACTTTTTCCAGTTTTAAACTCCACTATGTGGATTCTTCTCTTTGATGAAATATAGTATGGTATGTCTGATGAAAACCTCTGTTTCTCTCACCCCACCTCCATTCCCTTTGGGGACTCATTCTTACTGCTACTTCCTCTAGATTGTTCTTATGTATTTCTGCAAATGTGTTTATGTGTGTTTGGGGTGGGGGATAGAGAGTCATGGGATAATGGAGACCTCTCTACAGTCTCCTTTATTTTTTTATTTTCTATGTTGAAAGGAGAATAGTGCAAGGCATTGGATATGTGTATTAGGGCAGACCTAATCATTCTTGTGATGAAATATTGGGCAGACCATCTCATTTTTCAATACCCAGTTATACCTCTTTGAGTATTTAAAAAAACTCTTGGTTATATTCCCTCCACCCCCAGTTTCAGTGTTGGCCTGAGCAGCTGGTTCTCTTATAGTAGGAAGTTCATTTGCTTTTTCCCTTTACTATGTTGGTTCACAGATTGTCATTAATTCCTGTAAAACTTGTGAACCTTTTTTTAGGAAGCTGATGGGGTCTGAAGAGCTCAATCTGAGAACACCTAAGTTTGAAGATCAATAACCAGACTGTTACTTGAGGTGGGAAGGCTGTAGACTTGATGTCTACAGTTCCATTTATGGGTTGTTCACACATAAGGAAATCAGAGTTGGGGAGATGGGAATTGTGTCACTGGAATGTCATTCTCAGGAGCCTAAGGTTGGTATTTTAATGGAAGAGGGAGCCAATCCATTAATCAGGGAACATTTGTTTTCCCCACCCAGCTAAGGCATTTTCTTTCTTGTTACTCACCAGCCTCAAGGTCAGGTACTTTGCCACTGTCCTTTTAAATCCATATACTCTGAAGTATCAGTTATGGGCTGCCCTGTGTTCCTGTTCTTTTGCTCTGCCTTAATCCTGAGAGAAGGCAGGGAGATTAGAATTTGGAAGGGAGGCTTTTGCTTCTCTGAAGTCAGTTGTCTTTCTCCCTGATTTCCTTTACTTTCTCCTTTCCCTTCTCTGAGTTTCCTCCAATTTGAGGGAACGCTCAAGAATTAAAATTGTGTCACTGAGAGAGATGGACAAGTTTATTCTTTACAAACCAGCCTTAGCAGCTTTCACTATTCAAGGTGTTTACTGTTTCTAAACTATGCCTTTAGCCCTTACATATATGTGTGTGTGTGTGTGTGTGTGTGTGTGTGTGTGTATACACACATATTATATATACACACACATATATGTATGTATGTATATGTCTCTATTTTTCCACTTGGGGATGGGATGTTATTAGATTTAGATTGGGTAGTATGGAGGCTGAGGAGTATTTGAGTAAGAGAAGTTTGGGAAGGTGTTGGTGAGATAAGACAAACAGGTTATTATTGAACATGGAAAAGTAAGACAATGGCACTAGAGATGCTCTGTTGTGGTCTATCACGTCCATCCTGTTCAAAAGGAAAGCGGTCAGATTACAGTATGTAACCCTGGTGATCATACCCTTGGAGTTCTTAGGAAAACATTTGTTCTTTTTGTTTGCTGAGACTATTTCTTTTTGGGTCTCGGTGGTAGATTTATCTAAATCCAAAAGAAGCACATTGAAGTCAACAATTGAGTTCAGTTCAGTTCAGCAGGCCTTTTATTAAGTGCCTGCTCTATGTAAGATAGTATACTAAGGGTGTATAAGAAGAATAATGTGTAATATAGTAACATAGGAAAAGTAGGTGAGACAGAAAAAGGCTTTATGTAAAATTTTAAAAAACCTATTGTGTAGTTAGGATGGAGAGGGAAGAAATGTGGTTTATTAGGAAATGGACTAATTCTGGAGGACCTGGGTTCAAATTCCATTTTAATCTTCTTGCTACTCATACTAAATAGATGGTTATATGTGCATATGTGTGTATGTGTATGTAAAATATATATTATATATATTATATATATTACATATAAAATATATAAAATCTAAATTTTATAATTCAGTTGGCTTTTCTTTTAAGTATTTAAATGATAGACTATCAGAACATGTATTTTTGATAGTGATATTGTTTCTAATATCTTTATAATGTATTTTCCTAACTTATCTCTCAATGTTTTTATTTTTATCATGATTTCTGATTGTATTTTAAAAAATTCAGTTGAGACATAATAATTTGCCTCAATTCTTCATTTTACATTTTAATTATATTTTCTTCATGTAACAAATAGTTGGATTTTACTTTCTTATTCTTTCTGCTACTCTCTTCCATTTTATGGTTCAGTTTATCCTATTGATATTTACAATTAAGCTTGTTTTCCCTTGCATCAAATCTTGCTACAATTTTTCTTACTTTAAAAAAACTTAGCACTACTTTTTTGCTATTGGCATTGCTAAAACAACCCAATTTTTGTCTCTTCCCTTTTCTTTCTCAGTCTAGCATTAAATTAACGGTTCTTGCTTTTTCCGTCTTTTTTTTTTGGGGGGGTGTAATCAGGCTTTTAATCGGTTTGTTTTACTTAGTGGCACCCCCTTCTCTTCTCTCCTTTATACTTTTCCCAGCTTAATCTCAATTCAATTTTGTAAGCTTGTTATGTTCTGGGCCTTGTGTCAAGCCTTAGAAATGCAAATACAAAAAAATTCTGAATAGTTCTTCTTTTCAAGGAGCTTTTAAATCTTTTTTTTTCCTCTGTTGGAGGCAAGCAACATGTACATAAATGAACGCAATATTTTTATTTCTTTCTCTTTATATTTACATATTTATTTGAGTAATCTATCTGTAGGCGAAACACTACTAACTTGATGAATCAGGTAAGATCTTTATAGGAGGTGGCACTTGTGCTGGGGATTCCAAGTAATAGAGTTGAGGAAAGTGTTTTAGGTTTTTTGCAAAGGCAAAATAAGTCAGAAATGAAATATGATGTACCATGAACAGTTAAATGAAGACTATCTGAAGTATAAAAATGTGAAATCACTCCACAAAATACATTGGAACAAACTTGTGAAGGATTTTAAATGCCAATAATAAGAATTTTTTTTAAATTTATGAGATAATAGGGAGTCACAATCTACATGAGCATGAGAATATCAGTTTAATAGATATATACCTTATGAATATTAGACTGGAGGCAGGGAAAGATTTTAGTTGAATACTACAGTATTACAGTTAAGAGGTGATAAGATACTGAATTAGGGTGCTGGTTTTGTAAAGGGAAAAAAAGGGATGAATAGATCCAGAAAACCTCACTAAAGAAACAAAAGAGCAAAAGAACTGATTAGAAATGAAAATACACAAAAGTGAAGGACAATCTGGAAAAAGAATCCAAAATATTAAGTAAAGTTTTAGAAGCAAGAGCATTGACTAATGTAAAGAAGAAACAATTAATTTGAATATACTTTTCAAGACTTTGGAATTCATTGCTGGGAAACTTCTTCAAAAAACTGTTTTTAGTACCATGGGACCATTGCATAATAACTATTTTATTATACTTGATAGAAATAGTTTGTTTCTTATCTTGAGGTCAAGGTGAATTGTTTAACATCTCAAGACACTATTCCAAACCAGCAGAGCCAGTGAACAGAAGCAGAATAGAAATCACACAAGAGAAGACAAGATAATTGCTAGACAGAAAAGAGAAGCATAGAAGCTAGAGGAGAAGGTAGACAACTGAGCTGAAAGCTGAGCCTTGGGAAGAGGAAGGGAGGGAGGGAGGGAAGCAAAAGAGAGACAGGCTTTGTTAATTAGCTGATTAGAGGACAGTACTAATGCTGAGAGCCTATTGGGGGAAAAGAGAATCCTCTCTGTTGTTGAAGGACAGATGGGTCTTGCTTGGCTTGTTCTTTAGTACCATTTACAGCTTGAGAGAGATTTCCCCTCTTTTAGCAGAGTTCTTCACTTATGATAGATTTTAGGAGATCTCTGAACTTGGATGGGGGGAAAGTATGTCTTTATTTTCATTAACTAATTGAAATGCAGCATTTGCTTAAATTATTATTATTATTTTTTGCTGAGGCAATTGGGGTTGTGACTTGCCCAGGGTCACACAACTAGGAAGTGTTAAGTGTCTGAGAGCAGATTTGAATTCAGGTCCTCCTGACTTCAGGGCTGATGCTTTGTCCACTGTGCCATCTAGCTGCCCCTGCTTAAATTATTTTAAAATTATTGCACCTACTTTGTAGTTTTGCTGTGAAAATCAAATTACAGAATGTATAAAGCATTTAGAGCAAAATATCTGCTATATACTAAGTGCTTGATAGATCCTTCCTTCCAATTTTGAGAAAGAGAATCCATAATCTTTACCAGATTGACAAAGTCTATGACATAAAGAAAAGGTTTTGTTCAATTATTTTCAGTTTCAGCCAATTCTTCATCATCCCATTTGGAGTTTTCTTGGTAGAGATACTAGAATGGTTTGGCATTTTCTTCTCCAGCTCATTTTACAGATAAAGAAACTGAGGCAGACAGAATTGAATTACTTGTCTAAGGTTGCACAGCAAGTAAATAAATATGCAAGGCTGGATTTAAATGCTCTATCCTCTGCACTACCTAGCATTCTCTCTCTCTCTCTCTCTCTCTCTCTCTCTCTCTCTCTCTCTCTCTCTCTCTCTCTCTCTCTCTCTCTCTCTCTCTCTCTCTCTCTCGCTCTCTCTCTTTCTCTCTCTCTCTCTCGCTCTCTCTCTCTCTCTCTCTCTCTCTCTCTCTCTCTCTCTATATATATATATATATAATAGCAGTTAAAAGTCCATTTATCCTGTTAGGAAAATGCTCAGCTTTGCAGGATAAGTTATTTTTAGATACAAGCCATTTACCATTGTATTTTACTATATAGTAATGTATAACTTTTTTTGTTGCTAATGAATAGGCATGTATGATGCTGACTGGAGGTTCTTGGTACATGATCTCTTTCTCACTCATATTGCTCTGACCTGGGAGTTCTAGTGTTTGACAATCATATTTCTGAGGTCATAAGATAATAGAATTGGAGCTGGAAGGGATCTTAGGAATCTACTTAAGGGGTTGTTAACCTGGGATTCCCCAACCCTCTTCTCCTTTACCCTAGGGGTCCCAGGATAGATTCTAGGGACTCCATGAAGTTGGATGGGAAAATTGCGTCTCTATTATCACTAACCTCTAACTGATAGTAGATATTTTCTTCACTTAGGAATTTTAAAAAACAAATTATCCTAAAAAGAGGTTCATAAGCTTCACCAATCAACCCTAAGGTCTATGATCCAAAAAAGATTAAGGACTCTTAATTCATAATCAGCCCTCTTGTTTTACAGATGAGGAAATTGGGACCCAGAGAAGTACATAGTCTGATTTGAATTGCCTTTCCAGGCTTATTACATGTTTTCCCTTTATATACTTCATGTTTATACCAAAATGGCCTATGAAAAGGCTATCCTTTGATTCCTGGTGATTAGGGAGGACTAGCCCCTCTGGTGTGAGGGCATGCTGAGACGTACAACCAAAATGTCTGCTTATCACCCAACTCTCTTATGTATAATGTACAACACTTGTGGACCTCCTACTTTTGTAAAAGATGGGGCAGAAGAATCTTCTCATATTTCTTTTTTTGAGCCATGCTTATTCTTTATAATTTTATAGCACTTGTTTCTGTTTTTTTCATGGCATTTCTTTCTATTTACATTTTTGAAATAACTTTATATATCATTTTGTGCACGAGCTTGTCTTTCCATGCTTCTTTGCTTTCATCACATTTATTATTTCTAATGGCACAGTAATGATCTGTTACATTCTATCACAATTTATATAGCTATTCCCCAGTTGATGAGCTTCTACTTTACTTTCCATTCTTAGCTATCACATAAAATGTTATTATAAATATGTTTGTGTATATGAGAACATTCTTATTATAAATTGCCTTCATAGCGTTTAAGCCTAATAATGTATTCTCTGAATTAAAATGGACATTTTAATAATTTTATTTCCATAATCCCATTTGTTTCCAAAAATGATTGTATGAACTTACATCGCTACTCATACACATGATCTTCTCTCAAGCTCTCTAACATTGACTAATCCCATTTTTTGTCATTCTTGCAAGTTTACAGGATGTAAGATGAAACCTCAATGTTATTTTGATTTGTATTTCACTTATTAATGATTTGACACATCTTTCAAAAGGTTCTTACTCGTTTGCAATTCTTTTGAGAACTTTTTATTCATATCCTTGAACCACCATTCTATAGGGAATGGCTTTTAATCACATATACTAGCTGTCCCAAAAAGTTTTAGTGCAATTTTAAGCTATTAAAGCTGAGTTGTTTATATGTCTTGCAAACAAATCCTTACCAGAAAATTTTGATACAAAGACTTTTTACCATTTCAGTTCCTCTCTTCTTATCCTATTGTATTGGTCATTTATTTAGTTTGTATAAAAGCTTTTTGGATTCATGTAATCAAAGTTAGTTTTCATCTTATGTAATTGCTTCTTTCCCTTGTTTGGTTAAATATATTTCTCCTGCACATAGCTGTGAGAGGATCTGATTTACTTTTCTTTTAATGTTTTGATGGTATGAGCTTTAACATTAAGGTTATACATCCTTTAAAAATGTGTTGTAGAATTTAGTTTAAGATGTTAGTCTAAGACTAATTTCTGCTGGATTGTTTTCCATTTTAACCATCAGTTTTTATCAGATAAAGAGTTGGTTCCCAAGTAATTTATGTTTTCTGGTTTATTGAACAGTGGGTTATTGAAATCCATTGTTTGTGATTCTCCCTGATGTAGTCTGTTTCATTGATTTACCTCTTTTATTTTTTACCTAATACCAAATGATTTGGATGTCTTCTGTTATACAATATGGTTTGAGATCTGGAAGTACTATTCTCCCTTCATCCCCACCTTTTTTTTCTTCATAATTTTCCCCATTAAAGCAATGCATTCCACTTCTTTTATTTTTCAAATGAATTGTTATTTTATTGATTTCTCTAAAACATCTCTTCGATAATTTTCCCCAAAAAATTAACTTGGGGAATATGGTTATTTTTAATCAGTTAGCTATTTTTATGTTGTAATGACCCCAAAATGAGCACTGAATATTCTTTTGTTTAAGTTCTTTATTTCTTTAATAAGTCCAATACTTTTCTAAACTTAACTTCTAAAGTTGTTTACCTTTCATTCTTTCTTTCTTCATTTCTTTTATAAGGCCTTTAACCTTGTACTGACAGTTCTTATGTCCATTCTGTTCTCCTTTTTTGTATTTAAGGAATAGTTATAGAATTATTCTCCTCTGGTTTTAGCCTATGAGTCTTTTCCTCCATCATACATATTAGTTATATATTTTAAGTTTCTCTTTGCTTGCTTATTTCTTAAATCTTTCTTTGTCCCTTCTTGTGAAGTCATCCTTTTGAGAATTTCCTCCCTTTTCTTTTTCTGATTATTTTAGTTTATTTAATGTAATTTTTAGTTTTCTTGAGTTGCTAAGCTATTTATGTACAACTACTCTCTCCTTCCACAAGTCCTGTGGTATAAGATATTAGCTTATCTGAAAGATTCTTTTACAGCCATTGTATCACTGGCAAAGACCACAAGTCCTTAAGTAGTCTATAACCTAACAATGCCAGAATGGCTTTAAGCTTTGCTTTTGTAAAATGCTGTTGACCTGAGCAGGGATAGTAGGGATTTTGAAAGAGATTGATCTGCCATTTCTGTTTCCTTCTTGATGCCCTAAAAAGAGTTAGAGAAAGAAAAAAAAAAAAAACCACCTCGTCTGTCAGCTTTCTTATTGCTATCTTCTTGCTGATCTAAAAGTATCTGAAAAAAAAAATCCTGGTATTTTTATGAGATTATAAGTTCAACATGGATCAACAGCATAAACTGTTAATCTCAAAAGTTCATGTGCTTTTAGACTTTTAAAAGAAGAACAGTATGTACAAAATTAAGGAAATTAAATTCCCACTATTCAGTTAAAAGAAGAACAGTATGTACAAAATTAAGGAAATTAAATTCCCACTATTCAGATCATTTAAGAATATAATATTTAGATCTTAGTGCCTCATTTTGGAAAGAATATTAGCAAGCTGATGGGAGTCCAAGCCTTAATAGGATGGTAAGGGGACAAATTTGAAACCCAAGTGTAAGTGAACTATGGTCTTATGCAAACAGGCACAACTAGAAGGTGTGGGTGAGGCTCATATCTTCAACTTTATTCTCCATATTTGAGGCAGAGAAATCAGTCTGGCTTGGACCTTCAAGACTTAAACACTGAAATATATTTGGCATCCCTTGTTCTAATCTCATGTGGAGTGGTCTTCATCTTTCAGGTGCTTTTTTCTCTTTTATCTTAATAAAACTTAATTCCACAGTTCTTGATATACTTTTTGGATGAAGTAAGACTAGAACTCTTAAAGTTTATAATTTCTCTTGGATTCCAGCTTTTATATAGAACAGCCTTCTCTCTTACACCTATTTCTAGCCTTCATTGCTTTGGTGTTCTGGAAGATTCCTTTGATTGAGGGTCATATTAAACGTCCAAGAAATTAGTCACTTCTGGTGACCAATAAATCTCATAAAGAAATCTCTTCTACTTTTTGCTGGTTAGTACTTCCTTGGCAGTAGCGCATAGTGGGCCCAGAGTAAGTGAATTCCAGAGACTCTAGTCTATGCTTAGGAAAGCTCAGTAGCTACTGCTCACTAGTTCTGTGATCATAGGAATTAGTTTGCAAATTCCACAAAGTACACAGTGAAGGAGGCTGGCCTTTTTTTTGTCAAGATGTTTAGGTTAGAACTTGTGCTGTCTTCTGTCCTTTCTTAATATCTGGGGCTGTGGGTTTGATGTACAGACTCAAATATCCCATTGCTGCTACTGTCACTCTTCCCTCCAACCCCCTTGTACTTTGTTTTAGCAACATAATCTCTGCTATAACTCTTTGTGGTTATTTCTGGGCCTACCCACTTGTCTGTCTGGGTTATAAGCAACCCTCATACCTAGCCTTTTTCATTCTGTGTGCGGTCCTCTACCCTACCCTGGGAAGTACTGTGTGAGGGGGTGGGGGAAGAAGGCAGGAGGGGAGTTTCAGTCTTGTTTTGGAGAAAAGTAACTGTCTTGTCTCACCTTTGGGGTGTTTCTCTTTCAAATAAGATAGTTGATAGGGGGATGGTAGAGATTTTGAGTGTAAAATTGTGGTTTTTTGATTTAACTTAAAGGAAATAATCCCAGATATATATTGAGTTGGGGCTGGCCACATGTTTAAAGAGTACTACAGACATTCCTCACTGAGGAGTCTCTTCCTCCATCATATATATTAGTTATATATTTTAAGTTTCTCTTTGCTTGCTTATTTCTTAAATCTTTCTTTGTCCCTTCTTGTGAAGTCATCCTTTTGAGAATTTCCTCCCTTTTCTTTTTCTGATTATTTTAGTTTATTTAGTGTAATTTTTAGTGGAGCTAAGATAACTTATATGACAGCATGGAATGGTTGAAAAAGCAGTAGATTAGGAAGAAGATCTAAGTTATATATCTCCTAAAAAGCTACTATATTACCTTGTGCAAATTACTTAAGTTTCATTGACTTTTGGAATTAAAGGAATGAATAAGTGAATTCCAGAGACTCTAGCCTGTTTGAGGACTCTAATCTGTTTGAGGACTCTTCTACTTATAAGATTCAGTTGTTCTTTAATTTACAATCTTGAGGATGAGATTATTATTATTTTTTAGGGAATATAAATGATTGTTCCTGACCATGGTTCTCCATTAGCTGGAAACTGTAGCCAAATACCTTCTCCCAGCTCTCTGTTCTTTTGATTTTTTTTTTTTTTTCCAATACCTGCTAAGCCTCTTAGAACTTTTTTGGTCCCCAAGTCTTTTGACCTTGGGGGTATGTTGTAATTTAGTGTGGGCTTGGCTGGTGGAAGAGGTTCCTTGGTGTCAGGAAATGGACAGAGTGCTGAGCCAAGTGGCTCTGATATCCTGCTGTTGTCTTTACAGTCAGGTGGGCACGCTGCCTCCATGGAAGGGCGAGGACCATACCGGATCTACGACCCTGGTGGTGAGGGCAAGCAAGGAGAGGCCTCTGCCGCTTTTGAGCATCTAGTGGAAGAGAATTCCCGACTGAAGGAAAAAATGCAAGGGATAAAGATGTTAGGTAATGCAGACACCCATCTCCCCACTTTTCCCCTTCATCCCAGGATATTCCAATATTCTCCTGCTCCATGGTCTTACCATCCAAGGACCTTTGCTTATAGCTTGCTAACTCCCAAGTAATAGTTTGATATTGTGACTTACTCTAGTGCGTACTCCTGACTCCTTGGAGTTGAGTTATTGCTACCTCATGGATCCCAGCCCTACCCAAGTCTCTCCCTAAGTCAGTAATGCTTTCCTTGCTGCTCAGGAGAAGTCATTTCCCTGACAGTTTCCAAGTGGACAAGATGGAAAAGGGGGTGCAGAATAAGGGAACCGGTATGTTTGCCCTTATTCTAGGAATAAGAGATAAGGGAAGAGGTATTGCCTGTGGCCTGAGCACAGAATGGACATAAGAACTGTCAACTCAGGTAGAACACAAAATATTCTGCCTGACATTTTGTGAGTGTGCCCCTAGCTGTTTCTTGTTCATATAGTTAGACAGGATCTCTGTTCTCTGTCCTGTCCATTCATTCATCCATCCAACAGACATCCATTAGATGTTTACTTAATGTCCCAAACAGGTACTGTGGAGATACTAAAGATAAACATCTTTTAGGAATGTGCAGTATATTCTTAGGATTCAGGTAGTTGATCCTCCCTAAAGCATGCTGTGATCTTGGAGTAGCTAGATTTCTCATATATATGTCTTATGGACATCTTCTTCTGGTTTGGGGATTCAGAGGAATAAAGATAGCCCATTCCTTTTTCCATGTCCTAATATCTATTATATTAGCCTTGTCCTTGTGGCTTTTAGGAATGCTTCCTTCCTTTGGCCTCATGTTTCCAAGGACCCTGAGGAAGCTGCCAAATTGTAAGAGATTTTTTTTAGGATTAGAGTTCCATTCCATCACAAAGGGTGTCACCTGGAAATTTTGACATTCTAATTTGTCTCATGCTATAGTCACTCCAGGAAACCCTGCTATGACTTGTATTGTGACTTAAGAATCACAGGTTGGCATGATGTGTAAGGGACTTTTGAAGTGAGCTTTTCCTGCTCTCTCAAACACTTTTTTCTTGTTACTTCTCCTATTAAGTACCTCCTCCTATTTAATAGCTACCATAACAAATTATCTATAGGAATGGTGGAGAAAGTTAGAAATGGGTGTGTGTGTAATTTTAATTTAGAAAGACAGTTCAACAAGGATTATTGTAGAGACAAGTGGATGGCATAGTAAATGGAGCACCAGCCTTGAGGTCAGAATGTCCTGAGTTCAAATCCAGCCTCAGATGCTTACTAGCTATGTGACCCTGGGCAAGTCACTTAACTCTGATTACTTCTCCTGCTTGCCCCCCCCCCCCAAAAAAAAAAAAAAGTCATTGTGCTATCATGGAAACTTTGCCCATTATGTATGATATTTTTCAGATCCTGATGTACATAATAAAATCCATACTAAAATGCTCCTTCCTCTGCCGGTATCAGGGCGGGAACATAGTACCCATCCTCCAGCTGAAGAAAAGTGAGGTTCTGTGCCAATTCTTATCTAAGGATGGAGAATGGGAAGTAATCTCAGCTAATTTAGATCAGTAGTTTTAGGTTATGTTTGAAACACACAGCTCTATAATCACTTATTCCTCCATTTCTAGTATCTGCTCTGTGTGGAATGTAGAGTACTATGATTTTTGGGCCTAACCCAATGGAGATACTTGTGATACTTGTGACTATCCCCATTTATTACTGTATTAGGATGAAAAGACTGACCTTAATGCTAACGGAGCCACAAATAACCATGCTTTTAAGCTTGAGATGATCTCTTCACATAATCTCATGGCATTTTCCCCACAAGCTCTGCTCACAGTCATATTCCAACTGATCTTATCCAAAGTACACTGGTGTCATTCTATCCTGATAAAAGGGCTCTTTCTTTAGCTTTTATTTCACTCCTTACAGCCCTGGGGCCATGGGACTATCCCTGAGTAATCTTTCACATGCTATGGAAGATGCCTCTCATGCCCTCTTATGCTTCTACAGTGCCTCATTCCCCTTTCATGTACCATAACACTGAATCCCTCTTATACATTCTCATCTTCTTTCTTTTCACAGAAAAATCCTTGAATTTTATGTTATCCAAGCTCTGTCTTTCTTACGCGATCTAATGTAGGAACTTGGGCTGGCTGTTAAGACAAGAACTTTAGTGGTGGATGTAGAAAAGCTCCCTGCTTTTGCAGATAACTGGGCAGATAGTTGGAGTGCAGGAAGATGTTGGGACAATTGGACATCTTTGGAGTTTGCTCTAGTGTCCCCATGGGTTTAGGGAGAGTTAGTTATATTTTCAACTAATCCATGCCCCAAGATAATGCAAAATTATCACCCAAATCCAGAGCTTTCATTTTAAATAAGTATTTTCCCCATCCACACAGCCCATGCTGTCAACAAGTAGCCAAGATTGGTTTAGACTTTGTTTCCTCCACCTACTCTTTCCAGTTAGGCTGTGATGAAATCTAAGCATGGAAAGAGTGGGGGAAATCCAGGAATTGAACTGGAATATCCAAACTTGGGATTTAGTCAGTTTGGTGGAGTTTTTTAATTCTAGGTCCATGGGAAGCAATAAACCTTGCTCAGTTAAGGTAAATAAATACTAAGGAAACTGAACCTTCTTGCTGCACTTTTCTCCCCCTTTGGCCCCAGGGGAACTGCTGGAAGAGTCCCAGATGGAGGCATCCAAGCTGCGCCAAAAGGTAGAGGAACTGGCCAAGGACAATGAGCTTCTCCAGCCATCTCCTCCCTCATCTTCCTTTGATCACCTAGCTGAGCTCACAGGTATGATGGCAGTGTGTTATTCTAGGGTGGAAGTCCCTATGTGTACTAAAAAATGAACTTGTTTATCATCCAGAAGTCCGCTGTATCTATGCATATTTGTCCATACTCTCATCCAAATTATGTTCTCTTTTTTAAAATAAAAATTGAGTCTTCCTATCTCATTCAGGTTGAAAGTGCAAGAGCTGCTTATGAGCCTGATCCCACTATTGACATGGGAGTTTTGATTTTCTCTATTTCTGATCTGTCACCTTCATCTAGGTTGCAGGGACTACAGATGTGGGCCACCATACCCTGCTCAGCTTCTGATTTTAACACTTCTACAATTTGGGTCTCATTTTCAACTTTTATAAAGTGAAGAGATTAAGCATCATAGAAATTCTGAGCTAGAAAAGATAGAGAAAGAACTGGAAAGCATCTAGTCCACCTATAATGAAATAAAAGCCTTTCTTTATTGTTTCTCACAAATGGTTTTCCAGCCTTTTCTTAAATGCCTCCAGTGATGAGTGATGCAGAATCTGCCACTCTCTGAGGAAGCCTGTTCCATTTTGGGATAGCTTGAGAATGGTTTCATCACCTTTTCTGCTATTGTTTAGCAGAAAAAAAGAAACCATAGCTTTCTTGGGGTTAGTGGATTAGTTTTGGATTAGATAATCTTTAAGTCTCCTTTGAGCTTTAACATTTTGTTTTCTCAGGTCCCTTTTAATTCTGATATTTAATGATCTATGCTCTCAGATCCCGTTTCTGGTATTATATGATCTAAGCATGCTTCATATCCTCTTTCTAGAATTATTTAGGTGTTTACAGTTATTCAAAGGCATGAGTCACAATGTGGCATAATAGAGAGATTGCTGGATTTAGAGTGAAGGGCACAGGTTCAGATCCTGCCTCTGGCACTTAGTACTATATGACAATGGGTAAATCATTTATCCTGAAACTCAGGAAATTGCATACCACCTTATCCTTCATTGACAAAATCATAGAACTTGTGTGTGTTGACAGGGAGATGGACTAGTCTTCATATTTACCATTTTTGTGGAAGAAAAAAACCACAAAATTATAAATTCACTTATCCTGCATTGGATAATCTTTAAGGAAGACTTCTAATATTTTTATATAATAATTTTTATATAGAAAATAGCAAAATACAAACATTTATAGTTTTACTTCCTTTCATTTCCTGCTTCCTCCTCTTCTCCTACTCTAAAAAGGAGTCAAGAAACCCTTTTTTTAGCCCTACTTTGCTTTCATGATGCCTAGGAGGTTATGTTACTTCTATGTTTGCTTCAGAAAAATTCACACAAGTGTTACTCTCAATAGCAGATGAAAATGGCTGCTGAAAAAGTTTCCCTTTGTATCTTATAATTGCCTAAAGCAATATCCACGTATTACTTACCAGATTTATGTAATAGATTCAATTTGTCTAACAACTTTAGTATAAAAATGCTCAAGTTCCTTAAAGTGCAGCTTTCTAATTAGTTAAAAACATCCTTGCTAAGGTTAGTCAGGTGGATGGAATACCAGGCCTGGAGTCAGAATCTTACTAGCTTTGTGACCCTGGGCAAGTCACTTAATCCTGTTTGTCTCAGTTCCCTCATCTGTAAAAATGAATTGGACAAGAAAATGGTAAATCACTTCAGTCATGCAGACTTAGACATGCTGTTCAGATAGCTGAACAAGAACAAGAACAAATCCTTGCAAATGTTTTGATTTTTGTTTTGATACTGTTAATTTCCTTAGTGAACCCCTTCAGTTTCAGTTCACTTTAGCATTTGTAATTTATACAGTAATTACTAGAGGTAGAGGCCATTCCACTTGTCTATCTGCCTCTATTCTAATTTTGGTTTAAAATATTCCAGGATAACTGCTTTTCATGAGAATTGGCCATTTTCGTTAGTGATCTGTTCCAGTGTTGGGCATTGGATCTCCACAGATGGGCAAATCCATTGCATTTTCTATGCCTATCATTGCCAAAAGCTTTTGGCATTTTCCTTGGTTGTCTTGTTTACTGCAGTTCAAGTCCTCTTCGGTGGCAACCATAATAAAATTTCACCTAAATATTCTTAGTGAATTAATCCTCCCAGAAGCTCAAGATTGTTGTTATGAAAGACTGTTGTTATTCACCATTCACAAATGAGAAAGCTAAGATGCAAAATAATTGTGACTGTAAAATAGTGTGAGCATAACCCCAGGAGATCAATCTTTTTTAGATTATATAAGGAAGTCAAAATTCAGAAATTTTTCTAAAATTGCTGACCATCCCTTCTTAAAGAACTCTAAAAATCACATTGAATCCTTGCCATAACCCTGAGTAGAGTCACAGAGTTATAGCTCTAGAGCTGAAACAGGATCTCAGAGGCCAGATAGCTCAATATCTTCTTTTTACAGATGAGGACCCTGAAACTTAGAGAAGGTAAGTATTAAGGTCACACAAGTAGAAAGTGACAGAGCTGAGGCTCTATGACATAGAGTTCATCTTTACACTTAATTTAATCTGGTCTTGACTTCTTTCCTTATGTTAGTTCTGATCTAGAAACTCTCACTGGCTGTTTGCCTGAATTTCCATGATGATTGATTGGATCCTGGAGAAATAATTTACAACAGTTTGGAGCAATTCTCTTTAGCTTTTGGCAGTGCGAGGCTTAGGAACTATAGGGGACTTGCTCATTTGTGGAGATTTTTTAAAAATGATAATTGCTGGAATAATCTACATAGTTTGCATTTTGAAGAAATTAGGCAAGAACAGTAGCCTGGCTTCTAAGAATTTTTCCTAGTTTTCTGGGGAGATGGTGTTTTATGCTATCGTTTACAGATCCTTGGTTCCCATAGTCAAGAAGGAAAGAAGATAACCGTTTTATCTGAGAAACCCTAAGGAGGTTTCACTAGCCATCCTTTTCCTTAAACAAATTACTAAAATCGACTAAGCCTCTTATTGTAGAAGAAAAAAACAAATTCAGAAATCTGTCTATTCACTAGGCTTCCTTTTCTCTCTGTTTTCTAGGAGGTAATACAAACCTTGAGTTGCCTCCAGTCAATCCAACTGGCTCCAGACATGAGCAGGCACCTACAGTGCAGAAGACTCCATCCAGTGTAAGTTCCGTCAGTATCTGTTATCAATATTGTACAGATTTTCTAGGTTTAAAAAAAAATCTGATAATACCTGGTCTAATGGAAAGAAAGTTGGATTGTGACTCAGGAAACCTACTAATTCATTTATTGTATAACTTTGGTCAAGCCACTTATTTTTTATGGGTTTTCCTCTTTTTATTAATTTTAAATTAAAAAAAATTGATATTTTAAATTTTATATCATTTTCATTTTTAAATGCATACCTGCTCTCCTCTCCAGAGGAAAAAACCATCCCTTGAAACAAAGATTTAAAAAGAAGAAAAAACCGGTTTAGCAAAACTAACACATCAGCCATGTCTTAAAGCTTATGCAGTATTCCATATCCAAAGTCTTTTACCTCTTCAAAAAGGGAAAAGAAATATTTTCCCAAGTCTAATCCAGGGCCAAATTTGATCATTTTAATTAAACAGGATTTGGTTTATTTTTAAAAACTATTCATTTTTTATTTTTTTTGTTCTTTGGAAATTTATTAACATTTTAGACACAATTAAATAAGGTTATACATGATTATATTAAGACTGTTATTATATTAAGATTATACAGCTATAATAAATCAGTACTTATGTAACATAAAATTCTGATTTTTCATGCATCAGCTTATATAAACTTGATGTTACATTATGTATACTTTTATTTTCTAAATATACTTGTAGATTTTGTAGTTTTAAAAATGTGTACAAGTTACTGCAGTATTTTTAATGAAACAAGTATCACTCTTCTGTTATAAATACTGTTTATATTTTTTGCATGCCTGCTAAATATAGGATCTGCAGCAGTTTTTCATACTTCAGAATACAATACATCTGGAAGCTTCTAATGTGAATAAGCCCAAATGTATTATTTATAATAGATTTTAGTTCCACATAAGAGTTGATTCTTTGACATAGAAAATAATGATGTCAGCTATAGTTTAATTCTTGAAGAACCTCTATACTTTTTAATAAATGCATCTGAAAACCCTTCATGTGCAAATTTCATTCTTTATTTTAAAAATATTTTCTTTTTTCATAATTACATATAGACAATTTTTAATTCACTTTTTAAAAATTTTGAATTCCAGATTTTCTCTTTTTCTACCTCCCTCTGAAATAAGTGATTTGTTATAGATTATATATGTGCAGTCACAATTCTTTCCATTTATACTTTCATTTTGTATATTTTTTTTCATGGTTTTGCCTATTTCACTCTCAGCTCATATGGGTCACCTAATGTTTTTCTGAATACACTATTTCTTTTTGGTGTTGTAATATTCCATTACATTAAAATACCACATTTAGTCACTCCCCAATCAGTTGGAACTGGTTTGTTTCTAGTTCTTTGCTACCACCTAAAGTATTGTTTTAAATATTTCCTTTGTGACAGTATATTCCCATTTTCAAATGAATCTTAGAGCAAAGGATACTATCCCATTATTAGAAGGGCAGACTCAAAAAATTCAACCAATATTCGTTATTGGGATCATAGTAATAAATGGTTTCATATGCTCTTTATAGTCTGGTCCACCACTGTCTCTCTAAACTTATTTCATATTACTCCCTTTTGTACAATTTATGTTCAGCCAAACGTGTTATCTCTTATCTTTGTGTTTATTCCTGGAAAACACTCTCTCTTCATTTCTACTTCTTAGAATTCCAGTTTCTTTCAAAGTTTAGCTCAGATGCCATCACCTTCAGTAGATTTTTCCTAACTCATTCATCTCTTCCATCCTGAAATTACTTTGTATTTACTTATCTGCATACTTGTTGTTTCCACCCAGTAGAATGTAATTTCCTAGAGGGGAGGGACAATTTTGTTTTTGTCTCTTTATAACCAGAATGTAGCCCTGTGCCTGATTTAAAGTAGAAGTTTAACACACACACACAGACAGAAAAAGAGAGAGAGAGAGTTGATGTTGAATGATTTGAACATTTCTAAAAGACAACCCTAGTTAAGTGAAGAAATTGTCCTTTTCCTTTAGGAATATAAACTAAATGTTTTGCTTGATAATGTGAGTAAAAGGAGAGACCTGGAGTCTATTACTGTTGAAGAAAAGGCTCTGCATTAATGGATTCAGCAAAGGGTCACTAGTATAGTCACATTTCTTAAAAGAGGAATATAAACAAAATAAACATTCCAGGGTTCTTTAAGCTATAAGCCTTATGGACATGAAAATTGGACACATTAGAAACAAGAATTGGCTGCATGGAATAGTGGAAAGGCCCCAAGATTGCAAATCTAGAGACCAGTGTTGTGACCCCAGCTCTGCAAACTAAGACCTGGTGATCTTAGAAAAATCACTTCTAAGTGTCTTTTTCCTTTTCTGTAAAATGAGGGTATTGATTTGCTCTCTAAAGTTTCCTCCAGCTCAGACATATGTGAGTCTTAAGTCTCAAGTTATTTTAAACATTGGTCTTTGGGAACTTTGGAATGAGGGTAGAGTGATAAGCAATTAAGGTCTAGTCTAGGTCTTTGAGGCAAAACTTTGCAGCAAAACTTCTAAGTTGGCCTGAATTAGATTAAAATGTAATTGGGAAATCTTTAAAAAAGTAAATAAATATACAGTACAATTTAGATTATTTTAATTTGTGGTTTTCTAAGCCCATGTGCAATCTCCAGGATTCCAGAGCACTATAAATAAATAAAGCCAAATTCAAGCTGTTTACATTAGCTACCATTCAGATTGTAGGAGTAACCAATCCAAAGACAGAAGACCCTGCTTGTTTCTATAATCAATTCTGATTTTGCCATGGATTTATTGTGAGATCTTGGGCAAATAATTTCATTTCTTGGGAATCTAATGGATCTATAATTTCATTGTGTACCTTCATATTTTTCCACAAATCTTCATAAAGGAGTTACCCATTATACTGAAAGCCTTCCTCTAGTATTTTTTTCATATTTCATATTTACTAGTACAGCACTAGAGCAGTTCCATCTATTACATTATAGTTTGCTCTGTTTTGTGGTCAACTGGATCTCCTTTTCCATTCATACACATTTTTGGTCACGTTTGCTTGCATGTTATTATTGATGATATTCTAGAGCTTACTTATGTCCTCTTTGTGGGATTGTCTCTTTGGTAAAATACATCAGAGATGTTAAAATCAAAGGGAACCTGAGTAAAATACATGTGGGAAATTTTAAACAAAATCTTTAACACAATTTAACACAGTTTATTTTAATTTGTGCTTTTCCAAGTCAATATATGGCCTGATCCATACCTATTTGAGGTTGATACCACTTTTCTGAATCTTTTATTATCATATCATGCTATTATATGGTATACACCAGTAGTGTTTGCTGTTAAAGATAAACTTTTATGTCAAGAAGGAGCTGTGGTTTTCCATTGGTAATCCAGTCCACTTTCCTCTTTTTAAAATTCTGAACCAAGCCTATTGTCCATTTACAGCGGCTGGCTAAGGTTTTTGCACTAACTGACCAACATATTCATTGAAATGTATATAGTACTCTGGAAAGTTTCTATTTTTCATAATTTTCCTGTATTGATTGCTAATTGTTAATCTTATTGGATTAGCCATGATTGTCATTGACCTGTAGTATTTTGGGATTTGATGCAGTCATTATTACAAAATCATCTGTGGTTGAGCACTTGGAAAGCTTCCCCAGTGTAACCTACAGAGAATTTCTTTTCTATTTGGGAGGTCAGATAGTCCCATATTTTGGGAAGTCAGGTAGTCCGACCTCTTTCCTTTACACATGAGGAAATTGAGACTCAGGTTGAGGGGCAAATTCATATATAAGCTCATCTCATGTAATTCTGTGGTCACATTTTCCACTACATGTAACTTGTATTTTATGAAGACTTTCTTTCAAAGAAAGTTGTAAGACATTTGAATTAGCGAGTCCTGAACTATCAGAAAAAAAAATCTTTATCAGTAGGTAATTCTGTCTCTAAATCTATCTCTCTTATCTTGACAGAAAATGACTTATTACTACCATGAAAATAATTTTATTTTTGTTTTAAAATTTTCTTTTGTGTACTTAATAAGCATCAACAAACACCAACATTTCAAGATACAAAGAAGAGCAGAAAAGAAAGTTATATAAGAAAATGAACTTCATTGTAGAGTTTAATAAAAGATATATAGGCCTACATACCACATATATATGTATGTGTTTATATGTACATATAGATACAAATTTTTTTTACATATATACATATACATATAGATTAAGTTTAACAAAGCATTTCTGGTCATCTTTTGCTCTTTTTGTTTTCTTCTGTTCATGAAAAAAAATATTTCTTGATACTGTTTTTTTATATCTATCACTACTTCCTAAACTATTCTTCCTCTTCCAAATAGAAATGCTCAAAGCAAATATGTAAAGTCTAGGGAAAAAAATGAATACATTGGCCATGTATGAGAATGTGTGCCTCATTTTCTCTCTACACCATCATCTTTCTGCCAAGAGATGGGAGGTATGTTTCATCATTGATTTTTTGATGCTCTTATTAATCATAAGTTTGTTCTTCTAATTCTGTTCATTTAATTGTGTATTAGTTCATACAGATCTTTATGCATTCCCCTAATCTATCATTTTCATTTCTTACCCTGCAATAAAATTCCATTATATTCATATACCACATTTTGTTTAGCTATTTCCTAATTGATGAACATCTATTTTGTTTTCAGTTTTTTGATAAAACAAAAGTTACTACTAAAAATATACATGTAGATGCTTTTTGTTCTTTACCTCCTTGAGCCCCATGCCTAATAATCATATTAATCCCTTCCAAATTAGATATCTATGTGCACATATTATCAGATTATTAGCTAATTAAAGCAAAGGTTAAAACCAACACCAAGAGAGAAACTGTCTACAATTTCAGTGACTCCTTTCTGATCTGTCATTGAAACAGACTGTTAACTCTAAAATACAGGAAAATGATAAAAACCAAAACATATTGTCATACATTTTTAGAAAAGTTTAATGTAAAAAAGTCACCATGTAAAAATAATATTCCTCTCAGTTTCTACATAGAGGAAAAATTTCTGAGGAATAATGCCTACTACTCAGAATATAAATATTGGATAGACTTTTTGTTCAGCCCTCTTATTTTGCAGAGAAGGATTTAGAGGTTCACCTGAGGTTATGCACCTAATCAGTAAATGAGTAGTAATAACATTCATTAAGGAGTTCTATGTGAAACAGGATATATAGACATAGTCTATTTTAATTTATTATGAGTGAGGGGAAAGTACTAGATTGTAAATTACTCCAAAGAAATAACAATTTGGTACTAGTTAAGAAATAGAGGAGTTGGTCAGAGATGAAGTACATAATATATAGAAGTAAATGAACATAGCATTTTAGTATTTGATAAGCCTAAAGATTTTACTTATGGGAAGGAGAACTTAATATTTGACAGAAACTGTTGAAATAACTAGAAAGTGGGATGACAGAAACTAGTTATGGAACACTATCTCACACTATAGAGCAAGATAAGCTCCATAATTTAGACACAAAGGGAGGATAACATGAACAAATGAGAAGGTCTTCAGAAATTTGGATATAATAAAAATTCACTACCAAAGAAGAGCTGGAAAGAATGATGGTAAATAAAATGAATAATTTTGATTATGTAAAATTAAATTTTTTTGCATAAGTGAAACCAATGCAGCTGAAATTAGAACCAGAAGTAAATAGGAGTAAAACTTTGCAGCAAGTTTCTTTGATAAACGTCTCATTTCTAAAGTATATAAGGAAATGATTCAAATGAATAAGGATATGAGCCATTTTCCATTTGATAGTCAAGGGATATGAACAGGCAGTTTTCATAGGAAGAAGTCCACACTCTGAATAGTCATATTTTAAAAAATGCTCTAATTCACTAATATTGGAAAAATGCAAATTAAAAACAACTTTGAAGTTCTATCTCATATGTCATAGATTGACAAAGTTGACCAAAAAAAGTACAGTGCAGCTTGATGTACAATTGGCTGAGCTGTAAAATGGTCTAGTTATTCTGGAAAAAATAATTTGAAATGCTACATAAATAGCTATTAAACTTTGTATACCTTTTGACTCAGCAGTATCAAAGAAAGAGAAAAACATCCATATATACAAAAATATTTATAATAGTTCTTTTGTAGTGGCAAAGAATTGGAAACTGAGGAGGTGCCTTTATCATTTGGGGAATAAGTTGTTCCATAAATATGATAGACTATATTGTGCTGTAAGAAATGATAAAGAAGATAACCTGGGAAGATTTGTATGAACTGATGCAGAGTGAAGTGAGCAGAACCAGGAGGACAATTTTTTATGATAATATTATTGTTAAAACAAACAACTTTGAAAGACAGGAAAATGGATTGACACACTAACCAATTCCCAGTACTCATGATGAACCATGCTGCTCACCTTCTAATAGAGAAGACATCAACTGAGAGTGCAAATTGAGACAATTTTTTTTTGGACATGACCAGTGCAGGAATTTGTATTGTTTAACTATATGTGTTTGTAGTGTTTTTCTTTTTTAATGAGAAGTGGAGGGCGTAGAGATAGGGAAAGCTATGTTTAGGGTGAGAGGATAAGATGGGAGTAGAGAAGGCAGGGTTTTTTAAATTAAAAAGTTTTAATGAGGTGATTCAGGTCAATTCCAAATAGTCTTGTGATGGAAAGACCCGTGGGCATCCAGAAAGAGGACTATGGGACTTAATGTGGCTCACAACATAGTATTTTTACCTTTGTTATTGTTTGCTTGCTTTTTGATCTGATTTTTCATGTGCAGCATTATAAATGTAGAGATACATATAGAAGAATTGCACGTTTAACATATATTGGATTACTTGCTGTCTAGGGGAGGGGAGTGGGGGAAAGAGAGGGAGAAAAATTTGGAACACAGGGATTTGATTTAAATATTGAAAACTGTCTTTGTGTTTTGAAAATAAAAAGCTATTGTGAATAAAAAATTTATTTGTGGGAAAACACAGCATTAAATAAAAAAAAAAATGCAGTTAATTGTATCCATAGAAAGCGTTAAGCTTTTGTGAAGTTCATTAATTATATATTTTTTAAAAATGTTTTGCAAACTATTTGAAATATATCTGTTGTCTTTGTGAACTTTCCAAGTCATATAGTGTGTACTGAACTTGGACTGCCTTCTTACAGAGGCCTTAGATCTAGAGTCCTTATGCTTTTTTGTATCCTGTATCTGATTAGCAATCTGGTTGAGCTTATGGCCTATTCTCAGAATAGTGTTTTTAAATAACTGAAAAATATGTTAAATATCAGCTGGAGGTTGATGAAGATAATGTAATTTTTTTCTGGCCCAAGTTAATATTCCTGCTCTGAAATCTTTCCATAAGACTTCTTGGAGTATTCATGGACTCCCAAGTAAAGAGTTTTTCCCTTGGAACTTTTTTTCTCCTTATTTGAGATTTTCATTTTTTGGTCTTTCCTGAGCATAACCTTAACCTCTTTCTTTGTCCAGGGTACCTCATCTGAGTTTGAAGTTGTCTCCCCAGAGGAACGGAAATCACCTTCAGATGGCAGTGGTAACAGTTGCCTGTTGGTAAGTTGCTTAAAGAGGTAAAACCCCAGGGTGACCAGAAGGTCTATGGGGTGGGGAGACTGGTCAGTTGCTTTCTCCCTTCCCTGCTAATTCCCCTTTTCCATTTCAGTCACTGGCCCATGAGAAAAGTAAAAAACATTATACTCTGTCAGGGACCCTAGAGAGAATCAGAATTATCTCTTTGGGAAGAGATGAGGATGGAGGGACAGGACCTTCTCATTCTATGGGCATATATGCAAAAAGTGTATTGACTTCCCTATTTTAGCTTTATGGGCATTGTGATTTTGCAAGCCATGGCATCTTGCCAGTGGGGCTGCTAAGGTACCAGGGTGGCTCCAAAAGCCACGTGAGTCAGCCCTTTGGGACACCAAGGCTTTGCACCCAGCTTTAGCAAAAAAGACACAGAAAGTCCTGGATGATGAAAGCCTATGATTAACCCTTTTATGCTTACATCCTGGCCCTCCCAAGTAGGCAGCAATTTGCCTGCAGGTCAGGCTGCAAATGGGTAGGCAGGCATTCATTTAAACTCTGTTGCTTTGTCTCCCTCTTAGTTCACCATCATGCATCTACTGGCTTTAGGCTATCATTATAGTTAAGCTCCTGGTGGCTTGAAGTCACTGAGTTTAAAGCAGGGGGGATTGACTATTGTGTGCTCTGAGAGGCTGCTGGCAGTCTTTACCAAGTTTACGTAATTATTTATCAAGTCTTTATTAAGCACATGGCTTTCTGCTGAGCCATATGCTAGCCACTGTGGGTGATCTAGATGATGATTTCTTAGCTTAGTAAATTTACAGTACAATGCTGGAAAAAATCAATGTGTAAAAAAGTTTTACTTGGAGATGTTACATTAGCATACAGGCCTGATAGGATTAAATGCTAAATTCTGTGGTTCACTGTTGACTGGAGTCCACAGGAAAGATTTCTTTGAGGAATGGATATTTTGAGGAATGCTTTGAAGCATTTAGAATTAGAATTTAAAGAAGAGGTTGTGGGGGATAAGAATGAGGAAATACATAGAATATGTATCTATGATATGTATGTATGCTCTATGTATGGAGATGGGCCTAATTGGCCTATGTAGGAACTGAGCTTAGGGTAGGATCAGATTGTGTAAGGAAAGCCTGGAAGAGGTGTTTTGGACTTCACATAATCAGCCTTAGGGAACCTCATGGGTTCTTCAGCCTGGTATGTGGGTAAAGGGGGGGTGATAGTTTTCCTTTACTCATTAAACATTTATTGAATCCTGCTATGTTCAAGATGTTGGAAAAGAAACAAATATTTATAAGATCTAGTTCTGACCCTCAAGGAATTCTTTTGGTAAGATAAGATGGTCGCAAATAATTATAATGCAAAACAAAGTATGTTAAGTGTTATGGAACAACTGTAAGAAAATCCTCTGGGGTTTAGAAAAGGAGAGTTAACTCCTGGACTACAAAAAGAAAGAAGGCAAAACAATTTTTTCCACTTTAAATAATACTTATTCTTTGCTTTCTTTTGGCATAAGAGCACTGAAAAGTGCTTTAAATTCAGGAGAAAAGGTGACAAATGTAAGATAAAATTATCGCAATATGTGCTCTGCTCATTAGGCTCTTTGTGCATATCTGTGTCGTTATCCTCTTGGACCTTCACCATTCTTACTGGTAGCCCAGGAAGCAACTGGAAGCAGTGGAGGAGCAGGGGAAGAAACCTTCTCTGGTGCTGACTAATTGTGTGGTCTTGTCATTCAAAACTCCTTGGGTCTCAGTTTCCTTGTTTGAAGAGTGAGTAAACTGGATTAGATGGCTTCAGAAATCTCTTCCAGTTCTAGGTTTCAAATTTCATGGTCCAGGAAGGAAAGAATAAAGGTAGCTAGCTACCTTGGTTGCTGCTAAGGCAGATATCCTTCTTATTACCTCCTGCCCCATGACTCAGTAGCTCACAGGAAATTAATGCAACCATGGAATTTCCCCAATTTTGAACAGGGGCCAAAGTGGGAAACTGAGACAAGGAAGAAAGGAAAAGCTGGCTTCCTGGAGTGATCTGTCATTGCTAGGAAGGCTGTTCCATTGTGATTGTAGGGAAAGTGAAGAGGGCATATGGCATAGTCTGTTTAGAGAGGAGATACTGGACATGCCATATTACCTATTGTTTGGGGTCTCATTTAGTATCCTCTTTCCCATCAAAATAACCAACTGCCTTTCTTCTCTTTTTAGGATCTGGCCCCCTTGCCCAAAGAGGCTAGCAACCTGATGCTACATTTGCAGAGGTTAGAGAGCACCCTAAGTGTCTGTGCAGAGGAACCTGATCATACCCAGGTCTTTTCCCACCTAGGCCGCATGGCCTTAGAATTCAACCGACTAGCCTCTAAGGTGCACAAGAATGAGCAGAGAACTTCTATTCTTCAGGTGAGGAGCAGCTTAGCTGCTGGGGTGGTAAGTGTGGGTACACAGGGAATTTGGCAATGGACCTAAAAGGAGCTAAAGAGCCTATAGTTAACGTTGTTTTAAAGTGTAGAGAGATTTTTCCCCCTTTGTCAAAGTGGTATCATTTTTGGGATATAATCTGTATTCAGACCAGTATAATACAGTATATTTTACATACACTCATTTATACAAAAAAATAAGCTTTGTTTTTGTTGCATGTATTGACCTTGTTTGAAAATTTATTTGGAAGTTTGAAAGTTTATTGGGAAGATTAGTTTGAGAACCTGAGTTCAAAATTGAGCTAAAAAAAAAAAAATTCCAGCTCTGTTGTTTGCTGCTTCTGTGTTACATTGACTGAGTAGTTTAACTTTTATGAATCTTAGTTTCCTTCTCTTTGAAATGAGAGATTTTAGGCAAGATGATCTGGGAGATCTCTTCAGAGTTAAAAAATCTTACTTATTTTTAGTGAAATTGGGCAGTGGAGAGTCTAAAAGAAGATGGATTGTGAGCTTGTATGAGAAAGAATTGCCATCAGATATAATATAGTTCATTCTTAATTTTTCTAAGTGGTTTTGCTAGGAATCTGAATGTATGCTTTCAGACAGAAATTTGAGTTTTTCCCAGACACAAGGAACAGAAGTAGAGGAAGGGAAAGAAGGAAGGAAGTTAGGAAATGTGAGATCCATGCAAACTTAGTGGTTTTGACAGCTTAATGATTTGTAGACTTGTCTTGTCTCATTGACCACTCCCCAATAGCATCTTATACCTGTGATGTTCTCAATTAGGTAAAGAAGTCAGCAGTCCCACTCAGCAGAAGAGAAAAATGCCACTTGTAAATTCCTAGATTCTAGAATTTAAAGTAATATAAAAATTTGAGGTAATATTTAAAATGCTGAGTGATTTGATGTAATATTTAAGTTACTTTAAAATTTTATAATCTTTAAATATCAAATCATGGCAAAATAATACTTTTTACTCTTTTTTGTTTGGATCTGTGATTTCATGGGTATTAGAGATGAATCTTGACTCTTGGCTTTTCATTGTGACTACTGATGAGTTCATTATATTTTACATGGTAAGATAATTGAAACTCTAAGGAGTGAAGGGTCTTGCCTTTGTAAATGTCAGAGCCAAGATAGGGATCCAGAACTAATTCCAAGTCAGATTGTACTTAACACAACACACATGGGCCTCTCACATCACAAACCTGTACTAGAGAGATTGGGGAACCTCAGTATCTGGCACTAGCTTCTTTCTGATTTCTGGAATAGAGGACAATCTTCAAGATCTGAAGATCAAGAGGAGCACTCTTCAGCCTTTGCTCCCTTCTGTTCATCATTCAATACTTTGTGGAGAGTGTTAAAATCTCTACTTGAAAGGAAGAAAAAGACTTGCATGGGGGCAGGGAAGCAACATCTGGCTACAAGATTTGAAGGACTTTCATGTAGAAGAGGGATTGTACTTTTGGCTTTCAGGTTGGATTTCACCTGATTAGAAGGAAACACTTAGAGCTATTTAAAAAATGAATGATCTAGTTTAGGAAGTAATGAGCCCTTCTGAAAGAATTTTATTTTTGTCTTCTATTTTTTGAGTACATTTTAGAAGATAGAAGTTGGATTAGGTGGTCTGTTTTGAATCATCCATTCATTTGGACCAACATTTATTAAGTGGCTGGCTGCTGAATAAGCAAAGACAAAATGAAGCAGTTCCTATCTTCAGAGAGTTTACAATCCATAGAGATAACTTGCATTTTTGTGATTCTTTGATTTTTTTCAAGAACTAGAGGGTTCTTAAGTATGGGGTATTATTGGGATGGATCTATTTAAGAGTGAGTCAGGGGCTGATGGAGTTACAACCTCTTTTGCCTCTCTGGCTTCCTTCTCTCACTTCTTTACTCATCTGTTAACAGTGTTGTTGCCTGTCTCTACCTCATAGACACTGTGTGAGCAACTCCGGAATGAGAATGAGGCCCTAAAAGCCAAATTGGAAAAGGACCTAGAGCAGAGAGACCAAGCCACAGAGAAGCTTCGGTAAGAATCCAGGTCTTGGGGGAAGAGGAGGAAAGGGTTCAATTTGGGACAGAGGTTCTTAGATATCTAAAATTATTATAGGCTTCATATTCACAGAAGGTAATAGAGGCTTTTCATGTCTGAACCCTTCAGACTCTTCCTTCTGGCTCTCCCAATTTGGATCTTTGAGTTTCCCTTTCTGCAGGTTGGGCGAAATATGTTCTGAAATTAAAGATGGCAAAGCCATCTTTAAAATATCCAGAGTTCCTCAGATTAAGGTTTGATAATAATCAGAAACATTCTGAAAAATACATGTGAAGCTTCTTGGTAATCCAGTTGAAAGTCTTTTGGCTTCCCTTTGGAGGTAAGAACACTAAATACTATGGTTGTCTTTGATCAGTTCTGCCTAGAACTGACTCCCCTGACACTGGGGATATTGTATTTTCAGAGCTCTGCTGCCCCCTGCTGCTCCCTGTTTTCCAGCTTTACTTGGGCAACTTCCGTGCAAAGAAGAAACAATCCTGGACTGTTCAAGTTAGAAGTGCCTTTAGTGGTTATCTAGATTAGAGGTGTCCAACTCGTAGCTTGGGCCACACTGGCTGTCAGAACTTTGGATTGCTGGCCAGAACCAGATTAAAATGAGAATTGGCAAATGTTTAACGAAATAAATAAAAACATAGTGTCACATAGAAAATATCAGTATGTGGCCACAAGGATCCCTTTCTGTTTGAGTTTGACTTCATAGATCTAGGAGACCACATGTCTCCTGCTCTTGACCTTTGTACAGCTACTGAGTTTTCCCTTTTTTTTCCCCTTTGTTCCTCTAGGCAAGGGTTTCTTAAGTCTAGGGGCTCCATCCTAGGAAAATGCCTGATAATGGATTTATTGTGTTGTAGGACAAGGGACTTGTATAGAGACTTTAGAGGGATCCATTGGCCATGAACTTAATAAAAGAGACTAAATAATTTTGAAGTTTTGGCCTTTAAAAATTTTATTTTTCCATATTTTATGATAATTCATATGTCACTAATAATAAAAATGCCCCATTTCAATATTTCAAAATACTTTGCCATTTCATCAATACAAATAGTCTTTCTGCTGAATCATCTCATAACCTGTGTATGATTTATTGTTTTTATGTGTTGCTATGGCCAAAAAATCATCTTTTGATGGCCATTCTTCTAGTAAATGAACTGGTCTTTTTTGTCAAACACATAGTTTCTCAATGAATTCATATTTGAGCTTTCCACCTTGTTAGAACCTGCCACAAATTCTATCTTCCTGGAATAGGTTTTAAGTACTTAGAGACCCTTTCATCTACTGTCAAAGGACTTCAGTGAAAAAAAATAGTATTGCAGAAGTAGGAAGCTGGGTTAAGAGCAGTACTTCCCCAAGTATACATACCATTGTGGTGCCAAAGACTTTTGGTGAAATGAGAAATTGACTTACAATGCAAATAACATTTTAAAATATAGTGGTTCCTGCCTAATGATACTGGCAGGAAGAGCCAACAGTATTATATTCAGGCACTATTGTATAATGTGTGGCAGGTTAAGGTTAAGTGAAGATTTGAGAATTATTAGATGCTAAAAAATCCCAAATCATTCAACTAAGGAATATTTTATTGAATATCTACTGTGTCTCCAAATCCATAAAATAAAAAGTCTTATTATGATTGTAATCTGCTTTCTCTCTTTCCCTTTCTTCCCTCCTTTTCTTCTTCCTTCTCTCTTTTTTCCTTTTCTCCTCCTTTCACCCTCTCCTCCTTTCTTTTCCTCCTTTCCTCCTTCTTTCCTTTCTTTCTTCCGAGTTTCAGTCTCCCTATCTTGAGACCTATGATTCCATTGCTGATTGATACAGAAGCTTTGACAATCCCCATGTCTAATTAGGAACAGTTTATTTCTCTTTAGGCAACCTTATGGTCTTCTACCCCCAGGGGCTCCCATATTGATCCTGAATGTAGTGGGGACACCTGATAGACTTTATTCCTAGGGTAGCTCAGATCTCCTGATCTCAAATATTTCACCAACTGTAGCTTCCCTAGTATAAGGGATTACAGGCATGTACTGCTAATCCATTTGCTCTCACATTTTCTGCTTCTAGTTAGAATCTATGTTAAGAAGCCAGAATAGGGAGTTAGATACAATATGGTTTTGCTAGTGGTCATTTGTCCTGACTACAGTGCTGTTTTTTGCAGAAGGACAGGTGTGACTTTTGCAATATATAATGAAATGGATTGTGGACTAGAAAAGTGAAATATATAGATCTTATGGAATGGTATAGGAATTGCGAGATATTGGTTTGAATTTGAGTTCTGTATTCTTGGAAAATGATTAGTGTTATAGAATTTAGAATTGAAAGAACTTTAAAGTACATTTAGTTCAAACTCCACACACTTTACAGATAAGCAAACGAAAAAGATTTGATATATATAGAAGTGCTTTGTAAATCTTAATAAAGCTGTCTATAAATCCTCGTTGTTAGTATTGTTATTAGTCTTAGATGCTGCTATCCCCTGAAGTTTACTCTTTGTAATTGCAGTTTTAGAATAAAGCCCTTTCCCCTTATCATCCATTCTAAGTTGGGAGAATTTGGAGTCTGGAATACCGCATGTTTCCTTAGAGAGAAATAGTGGTAATAAGAATTTTGGATTTGAAGGCAGAAGTCCTGAAATTCAATGCTTAAATTGAATCTGCCATTTACTAGCTGTTTTTTTGGGAAATCTCTTTAAACCTTCTTTTTCCATAAATGAGATATTATATATACCTCTAGCAACTACCTTATAGGGATGTTGTGAGGATCAAGTTAAAGTATGTCAACATTATGTAAATTAAATATAAATAAGTAAAGTAATATAAATTACATGAATATTATTGTGATAAGGAAAAGGAGACTTTCCAAAGTCACTTAAGTAGTTAATAGCATTGCCTTTTTTGGGGACAAAAGATTCATGGAGAAGTATGCAATTTATTTGACTTGACAAGTAGGAGCAGCAGAGGTGCTGCGTTATTTCTCATATAGGTTACAAATTTTAAATGCAGAGGTTAGTATCACTACATATAGCCTTCCACAATGAGTCATGGCAAGGTTTCCTCACAAAATTTGTTTCTTTATTTGCCTGTGGTCCAGGGAAGAGAACCAGGAGCTAAAGAAGTTGGTTATGAGCAGTAGTGGCAAAGAGGGAGCCACTGGGCTGCCAGGTGGACTAAAAACGGAGGTCTCAGGTCGGAAATCGTTGGCTAGGCAGCAGCAGGTATGGAAGGTCAGAGGAATCTGGCCAGATTAAATGGGATCCCACCATATTTCTCACTTATTCCCTTAATCTCTTGGGTAGCCTTATATGTAATCATCATTTGAAAGGTTGGGTGGGGGTTAAAGGGGTGACAAGGGGTGTGTTTTCTCTCTGGAACTGTGGCTAGAAAAATAGTTCTTTCCCCTTATCTACTGTCTAGTTTGAATACACAGGTAGTTTGGGTGGACACTAACTTTAAGGGAAATTGGTATCTTAGTTATGGGAACATTTACTTCTCTATGAAGAGGCTTTGTAATGAATTGTAAAGACCATTAGTTTGGAAGTCATAAAGACCTGGGAATCCATCCTCCCCTACTTATATACTGTGTGATCTAGACAAAGTTTTCTTGATCTTCTCTAAGTATTTGAATTTCTTTATCTCAATGTTTTTTAGTTTAATATTTTTACTATTGCCCTCATAATTTCAAGGAAAATGCTTTATAAAATGTAAAGCACTTTATAAATTTGAATTATTGCTATATGTCTTTAGAGCTAAAAAGGAGAGATTATCAGCACTTTAGGAATTTTAGAAATTGTATAGTTTTTAGTTGGCTGACTCAGTTGTGATGTGCAGAATAGAGTCTTCAAGTTGACAGGATCTCAGAGGTTATCTAATAACAGCTTCCCCCTTGATTCAGAAGTCCCCCCTACAGTATTTGTTTTCCTCCACTTACACTCTTTTTAAAAATAGCTTTTTATTTTTCCAAATACATGCAGAGATAGTTTTCAGCATTCACCTTTGTAAAACCTGATGTTTCAAATTTTTCTCTCTCCCTTCCTCTTTCTCTCTTCCTTAGATAGTAAGCAATCAGATATAGGTTAAACAGATAGCAGGAGCAGCAGAGGTTCTGGGTTAAGTTTCCCATATAGGTTACACATTTTAATTCTTCTAAACACTTTTCTATATTTGTCATGCTGCACAAGAAAAATCAGATCAAAAGGGGGAAAACAGGAGGAAGAAAAAAAAACAGCAACAACAGAAGGTTAAAATACTATGCTTTGATTCACATTCAGTCTTCACTGTTCTCTGGATGTGGATGACACTTTTCTTTTTAAGTATGCGGGAATTGCCTTGAATCACTGCATTGTTGAAAAGAAATAATTCCATCACAATTGATCATCACAAACTTCTTGTTACAGTGTACAATGTACTCTTGGTTCTGCTCACTTCATCAGTTCATGTAAATCTTTCTAGGCTTTTCTGAAATTAGCCTGCTCATCATTTCTTATAGAATAGTAATATTCCATTATATTCATATACCATTAGCTTATTTAGCCATTCTCCAACTGATAGGCATCCTCTCAATTTCCAGGTACTTGCCGCTTCAAAAAGAATTGCTATAAACATTTTTGCACATATGGGTCCTTTTGCCTTTTTTTTAATGATCTCATTGGAATACAGACCCAATAAAGACACTGCTGGATCAAAGGGTATGCCCAATTTTATAGCCCTTTGAGCATAGTTCCAAATTGGAGCTTATATTCTTGTTTGGCAATATATTCTCTTTTGGGATAGAAAATCTTTGTGGAGCTGAAATCTTGTAACTTCTCCCATTTGTGCAAGGATTGTCTTCTAGAGCCATATAACTTCTGAAAACATTGAAAGACAGCAATCATACTCCTAATGATTTTTCATCTTTAGGAAAATCATATCTAGTTTCTTCAGTAAATCCTTATATGACATGGTTCTGAGACCCCATATCATCCTGGTCAGTCTGCTCTGAAACTATTCCTATTAATGTTATATGGAACTAGAAATATTACTGGTCAGATTCCAGTACTATTTTCTTTTCTTTTCCCTACTTCCCTCGCCCTGTCATTCAACAAGAAGTCAGAATAATCTAATAAGAATATTGACTTTGGTGCCAGAAGATCTTGAGCTCTAGGCCCTGGGAATAGGGATAGTCCCTTTTGTTTTGTGGCCACAGTTTTTAGTCTAGTAACTTGCAAAGAGATACCTAATAAGTGGTAGTTAAGTTGAAGTTCATTTAATATCTGGTTATTAGCCAGTTTTCATCAGTGAACATATGTTCTCTCCTTGTCTCTTGATGGACTATAGGCCTAAGAATAAAAGAACATGAAAGGAATGCATTGTTCTTAGCCTCTTCTGAAGGAAGGGGAGTTTCTGATATGTTCCAGGCCAGCCACATCCTGTACTACTCCTGCCTTGGTGCAATATGATGCAATTCTCAGCCAGGAAGAGGGACCAGAGCCTCATGAATTCTACAGAAATACCTGCTAGGAAGAGGGAGATGAATGATCTTAGGACAGAATTGAATTCTAACAGTGACTATAATTAAACAAAAGAGAATTAGAATCCCAAGATCACAAGGATCTGCAAGCTACACCATCTGATCTAGACATTTTATTGACAGAAATGGAAAACTGAGATGCAGAGAGGGAAACTGATGTGTTGGGAGTTATATAGTACATTTCTGGTGGATACAGGATTCCCTTGACTCCTCTTTGTAGTGGTCTTTTCTATTGTTTTCATTTCCTTGGACCGTTTGTTTTCTGTAAGAATCATATTAGGGATTGTTGGATGCAAAGAGAGGAAATGGTGGTATAGGGATGTCTAGAAGAAGGATAGCAAGAATGGAAGCATTCTAGCTTGGGAGAATGAGGGCATTAGAGAATATTCTCTTAACTCTAATAAAGCTCTATTTTCTCTTCTCCTTCAGGCTGGTATAAGCCCAGGTAATATCCCTGAGGCAGGGACTATGGGAGCTGCTGAGAAGAAAGTGAAGATCCTTGAGCAGCAACGTACTGAGGTAACCAGCCCAGGGTAGGGGCAGAAAGAGAAACCTAATTTCCCCCCAAAATTTTCCATTAGAATCTTGGCTCTGTTTGGTCAAGGAAATACTTGGGAAGGTTACTGTAGAGATTGTTCATTATATTGTCTTTTAATGTCTCCAAACCTGGAATCCTTTTGGAACTTTGGCTCTGGAATGGATAGGTTTTTACCCACTCTTTTCCAATTTTCTGAAAAGAAGAAATTGTTTTGGAAAGGAGATTCCAGGTAGACACATTCTGAAAAGATTTTTTTATGTCGAACCTCTTTACAGCCAAAGCTGTGTCATCATATCTTAAGGCAAATTTCAGCATTTATTATGGTTGACCAAAGACTAAGACATTGCCACACGATGATAACTTGGTATAAGTGATCATGGAAGGAAAACTTGTAGAGAAGGATTACAGTCCATTTGGCTTCTCTGTATGAACTTAGAGGGTTTCAGTTTCAATTTTATTTCTTCCATGGATCATTTCTTCTCAGCCTTGAAAGCAACTAGTTCCCTTATTTACCATCCATTTATCAAGCTTTTGACTATGATGTACAAATCTACTAAACACTAGACAAGGGAACTGTCTGTTTCTGCAGGGTGCTTTGCCTCTTCCCTATATGGGCCAGTTTCATTCCTGCCTCCAGAATTTGGCTGATCCTGTGTATTTCCTAGAATACTTTCCCCTCCTTTCCACCTCTCCAAAGGCTATCCATCCTTAAGACCCAGTTCAAGCCTTAGCTGTTCCTCCCTGACTACTCCAGCCCACACTGATCATTACCTTTTTTTAAAAAATAGTTTTTTTTTATGAAATATTTTTATTTGGGGCAGCTAGATGGCACAGTGGGTAGAATGTTGGCCCTGAAGTCAGAATGACCTAAGTTCAAATCCGGCGTCAGACACTTAATACTACCTAGCTGTGTGACCCTGGGCAAGTCTTTTAACCCCAATTGCCTCAGCAGGAAAAAAAGAAAAGAAAAGAAAAAAAAGATTTTTATTTATAAAACATTATAAAACATAATTTTTCAACATTGACCCTTGCAAAACCTTGTGTTCCAAATTTTCCCCTCCTTCCCTTCACCCCCTTCCCTAGATGGCAGGTAATCCAATATATGTAAAAATTCAATATATGTATACATATTTATACAATTATCTTGCACAAGAAAAATCAGATCAAAAATGAAAAAAAAAAAAACAGAAAAAATACAAAATGCAAACAAACAACAGAAAGAGTGCAAATGCTATGTTGATCACTACCTTTTTAAACTGCTATTTCATGTGATACTAATCTTGTCTTCCCAACAATAATACCATAATCACCTGAAAGGCAGGTTTTCTCCTTCTCTTGTAATCCTTTGTGCCTAACACAAGACTAGCTATATAGATTAGATGAGGGATACAGACAGGTTAAGTCACACTCTATTGAACCATGAGCTACATCTTCCCCTACTGCCAAGATTATGTGAAGGTTGTTTGTTTCAGGATTTGTAGGGAGCTGGCCTCTCTAGTTCCATGTTAACTCTGGCTTCTTCCTGTAGCTTCTGGAAGTGAACAAGCAGTGGGACCAGCATTTTCGTTCTATGAAGCAGCAGTATGAACAGAAGGTAATAAAGGCTCCTCTCCAGCCATTGTAGACGTTGTTTGTATCAATGTGATATACAGTATAGTAGAAATACTGCTGGACTCCATTCAGGAGAACTATATTCAAGTCTTGACTGATACTTTTTGTTATATGACTGTGGTCATTCATTTCAGTTTCCTAAATGTCAGTTTACTTATTTGTAAAATTAAGATAATAATCCTTGCATAATTTCTGGCATAATGTTTTGTTTGGAAAGCTTTATATAAACCTTATAAGACTATAAGTATGTGTTGGTTAATTAGTTGATTTGAAAAGAGGGGAAAAAAATCTAAGTTTTTCACCGCAGGATGCCTGACAGTTTTAGTCTTCATCTTTCCAATCTGTTTCTCAGAGGCTCAGGAATTTCTGCACCTGATGTTGGGTTCATTGGGGGTTAGCAGAGGTGGGATAGACCCTGACTTAAGTTTTGTTCTCTTTGCTCTTTATTGCTGATTCTTCCTTACACAGATCACAGAACTACGACAGAAGCTGGCTGATTCTCAGAAGCTAGTGAGCGAGCTAGAAGCTGACCGAGAGCAGAAGCAGCGAGATTTTGACAGAAAGCTTCTCCTGGCCAAGTCTAAGATTGAAATGGAGGAGGCAAGTATGGTCCCCTCAGTCCTAACACTTATCCCTAGGCCTTCCCCTTTATGACGTGGTGAACTCTACCAAGATGGAGTTGGAGAACATGCCAGAGCAAGGGAAAGATTAGGTATTAAAATTTCCTAGGCTGTCCTTATTAGAGAAATAAGGAAGGCCTAGGAAATTTTAATACCTAATCTTTCCCTTGAATGAACTTAGATTAGATGGGATATTAATGGATCAACTGGTTCAGTTCCTTGTCATCCAAGGCAAATAATAGTTGATTCTACAACCTCTTTTATCATGGAAGCATAGAATTTGAGGGCTGGAAGGGACTAAGTCTTCATTATCCTTAGAATCAAGAAATTCTTCCTCAGAATTATAGCTTGACTTGTTCTTGTTTTTATACAAACCTACTTCCTGGTTCTCTATGCCTGGGATTCTAACCTTCAGTTCTTTCTAATAGATAGCTCATTTTTCTTTCAGAGGAATGAGACTCAGAACTTTTTCCATTTTATCACAAATTGAGGAGGTTAGTTGGGAGTAACACCTTGAAACTTGAACTAAGCCATGCTAGAGTCCTGAACTACTTTTGAATTTCAGCAGTTGGAATAATTTTGTTGACAGATGATTAGCATCCTACTTACAAATGCACTTGTGAGATTAAACAGGCAGAAATTTCTGATCCAATCTTTGTACCAGAAGAATGGACAACAGTAGTAATAAAACATATATTGTGTTTATGGCTCTGGAATACATGGTATGGTGATGCTTTTTTTAATTGAAACTTTTTATTTTTAAAACTTATGCAAGATTTTTGATTTTCTTCCCGAGTTATTTTTACCTTCTGAATCCAATTCTCCTTGTGCAACAAGAGAACTGTTCGGTTCTGCAAATATGTATTGTATCTAGGATATACTGCAACATGTTTAGCATATATAGGACTGCTTGCCATCCTGGGGGGGGGGGGGGGGGAAGGAGGGAGGGAGGGGAAAAAACGAAACATAAGTGATTGCAAGGGATAATGTCGTGTAGAAATTATCCTGGCATGGATTCTGTCAATGCGAAGTTATTATTAAATAAAATAAAATTTATATATTTAAAAAAAAAATAAAAAAAAATAAATAAAACTTATGCAAGATTTCACCATTGATTGTTGCAAAACCTTGTGTTCCAATTTCCTTTCCTTCTTCCCATCCTCTCTTCTAGAGAGCAAGTAATCCAATATATGTTAAACATCCTAAAAGATTTCAGCTAACCCTGACCATTTTGAGCTAGACCTAATCCTACATCTAACCAATTAAACTATTTATCACACACTTCAAAATATTTATTCATCCTAGTATAGGTGATAGAATAGATCAATCCATAGGAAAAATATATGTAAATCTAACATAGACATACATTTATGTCTATTATATAATATTATATTATTATACATATATTATATATATATGTTACATAATTATATAATTAGGTGATGCTTATTTTTTATAGGTGATTTACCTTAATTCTGTTTGGCTCAAGGTAATGTTCACATATCTCCTATCCCTTAGCAATACTGAGGACAGAGCAAAGTGATTCTGAATTATACTGGAGGCTGTGGTAAACTTGTGGTTTAAACAGTTATTTTAAATTTCACACAAAGTAGATAATGGGGAGTTGAAAGTATCATTTTAATATACCTATGCTTGCCTTATTTTGGTTGAACCTGTTTTCCAATAATAGGATTCTTTGGATTCCTAAGATCAGTTGAAATATACTTACTTCTTTCTATGCACTCTCTTCTTTTTTCTCCAGTCTTTTCCTTTTCAGATCTCAAAGTTATTACTTCCTTTTTTCAGTAAACATTTATTAAGTGCCTGTATGGATAGAGAGAAAGATTAAAAAGATAAATAGTATCTGGTCTTCACAATCAGAGTGCTCAAAGTTTAGTAGAAAGATAAGCCATATATAATGGAAATTATAATGGGGTCAGAGGTGGGCATAAATGGATCAGAAGATTGGCCTTTAAAGTCTTGGGACCTTTAAAACCAGGGGTCAAGTTCTATCTCTGACTTTTATACTGGCTTTGTTAATATGAGCAAGTCATTTAATCTCCCACTGTCCAAGGAAATACCCTAAAAGTGATCATTTAAAGATAAGTTGCTGATCTGTATTAATGGAGAGACTTTCCACACCAGGAGTTTTTCATCCTAGTGAATTTACAATTCTGGATTGAAAACAATAGCAGCAGCAATAACAATCCTCCCAAAAAGTACATATTACTAAGTATGTGATCACTTAGAGAAGGGGGAAAAGCACTTCCAGTTGAAGAAATCAGAGAAAACTTCATGGATGAGTGGTGCTTAGAAGTAGACCTTGAACAATAAAAAGAAATGATGAGACAGATATTCCAGGCATAGAGGTGGCTTGAGCAAGGAAATGGAGATGGGAAGCATGAAAAGTAGTTAAGAGGAAGTAAAAATAGTTCTGTTTGGAGGAAATGGAGATTTTGTGAGGGAGAGGGATATGTGACACATTCTTGCATTTCCTTAGAGAAGAAGAGCTTCAGATTTAGCATTGCAAGATCCTACAATAAAGGATGGACAGTTAATTTGTCCCTTTGTAAAGTATGGTTTTGAACTTGGGGATGGAGTTGAGGTCTGTGAATTTTTTTTTCTTAATTCTAACTCTTTCAGTATAGTTGATTTCCTTTGTAATCCTATATGTTTTCTTTTATGAATTTAGAAACACGTATTCTGAGACAGTCTATATATTTTAGCAGATTGAAAAAAGGGTCCTTGACACCAAAAAAAGGTGAACTCCTGCTTAGATGATGTGAAAAATGAGGTAGAAAGCACGGGATGGTCTTCTGCTTAGCTGCTGTCTTGTTTTCCATTCCAGGCTGATAAAGAAAGATTAACAGCAGAAGGCAAGGATCTGAGACAGAGAGCTAAGTACCTCCAGGATCAGTTGGTTCCCCTTACTCGACAGCGGGAATATCAGGAGAAGGAGATCCAGCGTCTGAACAAGGTAAGCATCTTGGCAGTCAGTGCTTATTCCTAGTATTTGTCCTTTGCTTAGTACCTTGTGATTGCTGTCCACCTCTATTGCTCTCCTACCCTGTTTGCCTTTTTTTTTTTTTTCCTTGGTGGTAGTAACTAAATCTCTGCTTTTCCTCATTTCTCTCCTTTATAATCCTTACTAATCTTTGGACAGTTCACAACTGGGAGGGTGGATTAGAGCTAGAAATACAAATATTTGGCTACAGATCAGAAAACAACCTAAGGGCCCCCATTATCCTATTAGTCACTGCTACCCACTTCAGACTGTCCTGACCACTCTATTCTATGTGTGACTCCTATGCAGGCTGGGGGATATCTATATTATCTTAAGGGCTATAGGGAGTTGTTGAATACCTTGATGAAGGAAGCAACATGGTCAGTCCTGACTGATTATTTTGGCAGCAATGTAGAGGATATATTGGAGAAGTGAGAAGTAATAATGATCTGAGCTAGAGCCACATGAATGGAGAGAATGGGAGCAGATTTGAGAGATTTGTGGAGGTAGAACAGACAGGACTTGGCAACTGATTAAATGTGGGTGGTGAGGGAGTAGATGACTCAGATTTTACACCTGGATTACTGGAAGGATGGTGGTACTATCAGAAGAAATAAGGAAGTTGGCTCAAAGAGCAAGTTTAGGAGAAAAGATGATGTGTTTAGATTGAGATGTGTGGAGTTTAGTTGCTGATGGAATAGCACAATATAATGTACACCAGGTAACTAAATGTGCAGAACTAGAACTGAAGGGAACTTAAGAAAAATGCTTAGGGGCAGAAACAAGATAGTGAAGTAAAAGAAAGAACAGCTATGTTGTCCCCTATACTTCTTCCACAAAGATCTAGAAAATGCACCAGGACAAGTCTTGATCAGGAGATCCAAGGAAAAAGTTAATCTTTTTTTTTTTCCATAATTATAACTTTTTATTGACAGAACCTATGCCTGGGTAATTTTTTACAACCTTATCCCTTGCACTCACTTCTGTTCCGACTTTTCCCCTCCCTCTCTCCCCTCCCTCCCCCAGATGACAAGCAGTCCTATACATGTTAAATATATCACAGTATATCCTAGATACAATATATATGTCTCTTGTTGCACAGGAAGAATTGGATTCAGAAGGTAAAAATAACCTGAGAAGAAAAACAAAAATGCAAAGTTTACATTCATTTCCCAGTGTTCTTTCTTTGGGTGTAGCTGCTTCAGTCCATCATTGATCAATTGAAATTGAGTTAGATTTCTTTATTGAAGAAATCCACTTCTATCAGAATACATCCTCACACAGTATCGTTGTTGAGCCCTGGTTCTGCTCATTTCACTTAGTATCAGTTCATGTTAAGTCTCGCCAATCCTCTCTGTGTTCATCCTGGTGGTCATTTCTTACAGAACAATAATATTCCATAACATTCATATATCACAATTTACCCAACCATTCTCCAGTTGATGGGCATCCATTCATTTTCCAGTTTCTGGCCACTACAAACAGGGCTGCCACAAACATTTTTACACATACAGGTCCCTTTTCCTTCTTTAGTATCTCTTTGGGGTATAAGCCCAGTAGTAGCACTGCTGGATCAAAGGATACACACAGTTTGATAACTTTTTGAGCATAATTCCAAATTGCTCTCCAGAATGGTTGGATATAGTGAATCATTTTTCCATCTTGGGTTGTTATATGAAGCAGACAGAAATATCTAGAACCCCTGAGGATTGGAGTAGCCAGGAACAATGTATGTGGAACATTTCAGTGCTAGGAGAGGCTGTGCTCAGGGGAAAATAAGGTCACAGGTCCAGCATAGAGGGTCCTACACTTGTGTGGGGTAGAAGAACTGGAACTAGTTGGCAGCTCTATCAGTCATTACCCAGTGCCAGGTCCCAGATTCAGGATGGACTGAGGAGGGAACTTGTGTCTGGGGGTGGCATTTCAAGATAAAGGACTATATAACCGAGCTAGAAATAAGTTCAGAAGCAAACGAGCTGTGTTGTGACTATGACCCAAGGAGTAGAGCAGTTTCAGCTCCAGCGTCTTACTCAATCTAAAACCTGAAGTAAAATAACCAAGGCCAAGAATAACCAAAGGGGAGCCTATAGTTCTGTCACTGCATCTGCAGGCCTTTTCAAATAGCTGATAGCAATTGAATTCCACAACAGCCTACAAGAACTTTCCAACAAACAATAGAAATGTCATACAGACACTCGGAGTAGGAGGAAAATTTCCTTGATCAGCCTAGAACACTGAAAACCTGCAGGTCAGGTCCAAGAAGAACCCAACAGACAGTACCCCAAGAAGGCAACAAAAGCATTTTAAAGGATAGATGCTCAGCTTTCTTCAGAAGTACAGAGAGCCTAATCCTAATATAAAATCTGAAGTCAGGACATAAATCCAGAGGAAAAAGAAGACTCCAGAATATCTATAAGCAAAGCTCAAGGACAAATTCAGTTTCAGCATCAGTCCAAAATTATGATTACAAACTGTATTTCCCTCCATCATATTCTTCCTCTCTCTTTTCATCCTTTCTTTCCTCACCACTGTTTTGCTTCTATCTGTCACCTCTTCTAGTCTGCCCTCCTTTTGGGCGTTCCCTACTCCCCTTCCCCTTTTCTTAATCTCCCACTTTCCTGTCAGGTAAGATAAATTTGTGTGTTCAACTGATTATGTATATTATTCTCTCTTTGAGCCAATACTGTTAAGAATAAGGTTCAGGTGATGCTTCTTGCTTACCCTTCTTCCATCATCCCCTCCATTGTGAATAGATCTTTTGCTCTTTTTCATGTGAAAGAACTTATACCATTTTACCTTTTCTTTCCTTCTGCATCCAATGTATTTCTCTTTCTCATTCCTTAATTCTTTTATGCTATTCCCTCAAATTCACTTTATACCTCTACTCTCTATGTAATATTCCTTCTGGTTGCACTATTACTGATATTTTTTAAAACTGATATTTTTTTAAGGAATTAAAGTGCCATCTTCCCATGCCGGGATGCAAACAGTTTAGCCTATTGAATCCCCTATGTTTTCTTTTCTCTTTTTACTTATTTATGCTTCTCTTGGGTGTTAATATTGGAGGTCAGATTTTATTTTTAGTTTTGGTCATCTCTTTATGAAAGCTTGACATCCTTCTATTTCATTGAATGACTGTTTTTCCCTTGATGTATTATGTTTAATTTTGCCAGGTAATTGATTCTTGGTTGTAATCCTAGTTCTTTTACCTTCTGGAAAATTAGACTGGAGAGAAATGCATAATTAACAGTCATAATCGTGAATTGAATGAGTTTACTCATAAAATAAAAAAGGATGGCTACATGGCATAAAAAGTACAATTCAGCAATATGTTGTTTATAAATAGCAAACTTGAAACAAGAAGATATACCTACAGTTAAAATGAAGGGTTAGAGCAAAATCCATTATTCTTCTGATGAAGCAAAAAAAAAAAAAAAAAAAAAAAAAAAAAAGGCTGCAGAAATACAAGAAATTGTTATTAAACACCTTCCTCTTTCTTGCCTTTCCCCCCTTTTCTAAGTTGCCTTTTCCCAGAAAGCACATTAGATTGTGGAAAACTTTTGGTACATACATCCCTATCTTCTGCATATCCTTACGCTAATCAGTCCCAGACTTTCACCAGCTTGTCAGAACAGAGAGTTGCTTGCAACCAAGGAATTACTTGGAGCTTTATCCTCTTTATAGATAATAGTTCAAAGATTATCTGACTGGTGGTCCCTTATAGGTTCTGGCCATAAGATGCTTCTGCAAACTGTTATGACCTGACTCTTTTTTGATCCTAAGGCCCTGGAGGAAGCCTTAAACATTCAGGCTTCTCCATCCCCTACACCCAGTACCTTTGGAAGTCCTGAGGGACCAGGAGGACTCCTGCGGAAACAAGAGCTACTCACCCAGAATGAATTATTGAAGCAACAGGTGAGGAGAGTAATGGGAAGGGAAATCCTGGGAAAGGGAGAAGTGGGACTGTGGTTGCAGTATGACACCCCCTGGTGTTAGAATGAGTGCTAGCACAATTTGCCAAGTATATCATGGGCTTTTTGGCATAATAATAGCATTCTGTATTCTAGACCTAGACCTCTTCTTTCACTCTTCCTTGATTCTCTTTGTTTATCATATGTGAAATTGTAGATATCTACAGACACTATGGCCTAGCATTTTAAAGTCTTTGAAAGGCCTGATCCCTCACTCATGCCTGGACTTCTTCCTGCTATGCCTAAATAGGTAAAGATCTTTGAAGAAGACTTTCAAAGAGAACGGAGTGATCGTGAACGAATGAATGAGGAGAAGGAAGAGTTGAAGAAGCAATTGGAGAAGCTTCAGGCTCAGGTTATCCTGTATAATGCTCAAGTGAGAGTGGGAAACCTTATGGTGAAATAGAAGGAGGAGGATGGGGTGGTGAAGGGCAGGGCCCAGGGAAGCATGCTGCCCTTTGTAGAGAAGAAATAGTAGAGAGGAGTTTTCTGAGGGAGGAAGACCTAGGTTCTTTAGAGGCAAGGGCCTCATTATCCTCTGTTAAGTAATTATTTAGTGAATTAGTTCTAGGCTAAGTTGCAAAACAATTGTTGGTCTGTATTGGTTGGAGAAAAGGAAGTGTCCTTAAAAGAGCTCTCTTTGATAATGAAATCACAGGTCTGAATGAAAAAAATATATATTACTGGTTCCTGATGAGAACAGTGGGGGTTTGGGGATCTATGTTTGGGGCCTGTGTCTGGCAGGGGGAAGAGGCTGTGGTTAAATTAACTACACAGTCTTACTTTTAAAACTTTGTCTTTGAAGCAGAAGGATATGGGATTGAATCAATACTGATTAATAAGATGTTGCCTATCACATATATTGCTCAGTGATTATGAGATAGAGAAAAATTGGAAATCTGTTACCACTGATGAGTTCAACGGTAAATTGTTGGGGCAGAAACATTCTAGGTTTCAGCACAAACATGTGTGATTGGTGTAATTAATACCTACAATCCTGTGTGTTGAGTTGGAATGAAAGTCTTCATTTGGAAAGATAATCTCTAACAAAAAGGGAAACTGAGACCAGAGACAATAAGACTTAATCATTATCATGAATTATCTTGTAATTAAGGGAAGTTAGAATTCCTTGACTGATTTCATCTAGTATTCTTTACTTTGCACTATAATTTTCATCTCTGGGACTATCTCAGTCTTTGGAAGCTTGAAATGGAAGCAGAAATGAGGTATGAAGAGGTAGACTTGGTTTAATGGGGGAAAGTCTGATACGAGAATCAGGAAACCCAGGTTCTAAAATTGGTTCTGTTGTTGGTTATTATGTGAACTTGAGCAAGACTCTTACATTTTCTGTAAAAGTAGGGAAGAATAGACTATTCAAATATCTATAGCTCAATTCTAATGGTGTGAGTATCTGAACATTCTAGACTGTTTTATGATCTCTTCCCTTCCTAAGATGTTTAGAATTTATTCTCCTATTCTTCAGGCCTGACAAACACTTAGGCTATATCTGTTCCAGTGCCTGACTTTGACCAGTTCTGTAGACCTAGCTTTCTGGGCTCTTAAGTAAAGAACCTTGCGTAGAAATACATCAGATGGCAGGGAATATTTTTCATCTGCTTCATTGGGTGTGCTTTCCTGACTGGGCAATTTAATTGAACTGGTGTCTTTGTTTTCTAAATGGCTTGTCTGTATTTCTCTTAGATAAAGGCTTTTAAGGAAGAAGAGAAAACAAGGGAAGCCCTCAGGCAACAAAAGCGGAAGATGAAGGTATGGAACCCTGTGTTGAAAGTTGGCAGAGGCCCAAGGCTAGTTTTCAGATGAAAAGTTAGGCTCTTACACCCAGCAGGGTTTTTCTGTTTCTGTAATTTCCGGGTTTGGTTGCAAACCCTTTTCTTTGTCGGTATGTGCAACATGCTACACTGACGGAATGCTGACCTTGGAATCATAAAAGTTATGTGTCAACCCCTTTCTGCCACTGACTGTGAGCTTGAGCAAAGTCCCTAAGATCCCTTCCAACTTTGTGAATTTATGATATCAATAAAAAATGTTCCATAAAATTTTTGTGATTCTAAATGCTTGGGAAACTACTGGATAAAATGAGGTAACTTGTATTATCAGAAGGCTGAACTTGTACTTTGTCCTTTGTAGGCCTCAGGAGAAAGATACCACATGGACCCTCTCCAAGAGCATATCTGTGGGGGCTATCCCTATGCCTACCAACCAGGAATGCCCCCATTCCTGCATCACCACGGTTTTGAGGACTGGTCAGAAATCCGATACCCACCACCACCAATGGCCCCAGAACATTCACCTCCAATCCCCAACTCCCGCCTCTTCCATATGGTAAGTTATTTCCCTTGATATTAATCTAGTTCTGTCCTCAAAATTTTCCCCTCTCTGTGTGCCCTTTCTCTTAGTTTACACCTGCAGATTAAGTCTGCTTGAACCCAGTCTAGGGGAACTAGACTTCCAAAGATGTTTCTAGCTCTATAATCTTGTGAATTCTATAGCAGGGTCAGTGCAGTGAAAGTATGAATCTTCCCATTGCCATAAATATTGGCACCAGCACTGAATCCCAATTAGGAGGAGAGACCTGATTCTGGGCTGTGATAAGGAAATTCTAGCCATTCTAGCCCTCATGTCATTTCAGAATCTTGGGATTTATTAAAGAAAAACTGAGAAAGCAGAAAGCATGAGAAAATAGAAGAGCTTAATTTAGCTAAGTCCTCAAAAAATCACCATTTCTGTCTAGAAATATTAGCATATTTTGAATCTTTTTTCCTCTGTCATTTTCTCTTCAGTTTCCATGTCTTGTTGACTTCTTGCATCTAAATGTTTTCCTGTCTGTTCTCTTTCTGTCCTCAAATCTGGTTTACATAAGCGACCTCTAAGATTGTCTCTCATCCTTTCCTGGACTCTTTACCTCTAACCCAACCTGTACCTGACTAGTTGAGGATCCTTAAACATTTATTCCATGTGTACCCTAAAGGCAGCGTGCTATAGCAGAAAGAACATTGGACTTGGCATCAGGAGCCCTAGAATTTGAGTCCAAGTAGTGAAGTCTGTTGACTCTGTGATCTTAGGCAACTCACTTAGCTTCTCTGAATCTCATTTCATGATCTTTCAAATAATAGTCCTTGGAATTGCCTAGCTCGAAGGAGTGTGATAGTAAAAGCATTTTGTGACTTTCAAAGCATTGTCCAAATTAGTAATGATTTCCTGTTCTCTACTTCATCAAATTAAAATCCTGCCTGGCTTCAAGCTTTCTACAATCAAACTTTACCCATGGTTTTACTAATTTTTTAAAGAGAAACATCCTTCATTACTCCTTTTTGAACTTAATAATGCAGGGCTTAGCCCCATCTCTGTGGCTTGCTCCTCTTATTTAGAATGCCCTTCTCCTTACCTTTTACTTCTCCAAATCCCACTTGCCTGTCAGTGTCTAGCTCAAGATTCATCTCTTCAATAAAAGCTTTGATGGCTTTATATCTTTCTCATCTCTCCATTCCCTTATTTACATTGTTTCATGTATGTGTCTTATCTCTACAGCCTGATTATGAGTTCTTTAAGGTTAGAGGCCATGATTCACACTTCTTTTGTATTTCCCACAGAGCCCAGGACAATGCTGGGCAAGTTTAATAGGCTTGCAGTGTATATTTTCTTAGAATGTTGGTGGGTTGGTTAGTGTTTAAATGATAAGCATGAATAATATTTCAGCCAGAATATGCTTGGCGTCCCCCTTGTGGTGTGATGAGGAACCAAAGCTCCCAGGTTGATGCTGCCCCGATCCAGCCTTCAGAGCCTGGTAAGAATTCTCTATTTATCTGAATCAGTCTTTTATTTGGAGGGATAAGGGGACCTTCTTTGTCACTGAAGCTTGAAAGGCCAGGATTTCTGGCAATGTAGATGATGGTATTTAGGAAGAGATAAGGGGACCCATTGTGAGCATTCCTGTATAACCTGGCTGCCTTCATCTTTCAGAACCGACTGATCACGGATTACCAAAGAACTAAAGACCAATCTAACCCTATGACCAGAGCTGCTATTGAAACAAAATTGATGGGGCAGTAGGAGCGTGGGGGGAGGACTGGGCCTTGTGTCTATTCTTTCTCTTTACCTCATCCCCAACCTGGACCCTTCACAGACCACTGGATTTTCTGTTTGTAGGAGCTCTTTGTTTTCCAGTGGAAGTGCCTGTGGAAGGCTTTTGTTTCCCATCTGGAAGTAGGGAAGGTGGGATGAGGAGCTAGGGTCTAGATCTTAGAGAAAAGGAGAGTGGAGCTCCATGACTGACACTCCACAGTTGGTCAGAATCCTTCAGGTAATACTGTCAGGAGCTATTGATTGTATTTTTCCCTTCTTTCTAAATGGACACATCCTCTCTTGGGCCAGTGTAATATGTGTTAGTTAAAGTATAGATTTTTCTTCTCGGACTCTAAAAGTCACTTCCAGTATCCCTTCTGGAACAGAGGCCGTAGAGAGTACTATTTTGTTCTAGGAGAAAAGAACAAGATGGTTATGTTTCTGGTTAAGAGTTGCCCTGTTTTTGAGCCTTAACTTCTCTCCCAACCCCTGGTCTTTCCCTCTAGCCATGCTGACTAGATACTTTGCAGTGTCTCATTGCCTCAGTGGTGTGGCAAGTGTGTTTGTGTTCTTTGCTTGTGGTTACCATGGTTTTTCCCTCAAAAGTTCCCAAAGTTTGAAATGGACTTGGGTGTGTGGGAAGAACAGGTCAAAGGGGAGCATGGTGGGGACATGGACAGGAGTGTGATTGGGTGGCCCAGGCTAGTGTTGGGACAGTTCTGAGACAAAAAAAAAGATGAAGTTTTTATCCAGTCTTTCCTCATATCCTTTTTTCTTACCTCATGGAAGGCTAGAGAATGTGCTCTTTACCCTTTAACTTTCTAAGTCATTCCCTAGCCTGACTACTTTTGTCACTTAGCCCTTTCTCCCTGGTCCCAACTTCCATTTCTCCTTCTCTTCCAAGAATGAGCTGGGGATGAGCTTTCCCATTCTCTTCACCTTTGGGAAGAACCAACCAGGGGCTTTATGGAGCAAGCCAAGTTCCCACTGCCTATTGTTTGAGTCCTTTCCCCTACCATAGCCACAACTCTTGACAGCTTTTCCTTCTCTAGAAATGTCCCACTTTTCCAGCTGAATACTCTAGACCTAAGCTAATGAAGCACCTCAGGGTCTCAGAGTCTGGAAGTCAGCACATTTGAAAATGAAAAGCCTTTGATCTCTCCCCTGGGGTAGTTAAGTTCAGTTATGATTTTCATTACTCAAGAGTCATGACACACTACTTGTTTGGGGTTGAAGGCTAGTTATGTGATCCCTTCAGACCTCCTGGTCTCCTCCTGCTCTCTCCCTTTTGAGGTCAGGGACTGTTGTTTGCTATATCTATTTTTTTCTTTCCCAGGACTTTGTATATAGTAGGTCCTCAATAAAGAGTTATTGAATGAATTTTCTAGCTCTGTTGTGTGACTTAACAAAATCTTAAGCCCCCTTTGGGCTTCTCAGTTTTCTCTAAAATGAGGTGCTTATACATGAGACACTTTGTTTTTTGATGTATCCGGCATAGTACAAAGCTGGTAACTTCTAATTCATTCTCCCCCAATCCCTCTGAAATGGAAGAAACATGGAAATTTCAAGTGCTACAGAAAGGTTTTTATTTGTCACCAGTGGGTATGACTCTAATGTTGGGGTGAGGGGCCTAAAGTGAGAGGAGAGGGTAAGTATCCCCCTATAGGAGGATGGCATCCCTGCTTAGGTGCCATGAGCTGAATGCACTAAGGATCATGACCCCTTTTGCAGGCTCTGATGGGATCCGCCCTTCAGAGACTTTGGATCCCATCATCATGGAGAAGCAATCCCCTATGTGTAGAACACTCTCCCTCTTCTTTCACACAAGAGCCCTTTTGACATCTTACCAGGGGGTAACTCTATAGGATGGGGCAAAGGGGATTGAAAAGGGCTGTTCACAGAAGAGAGAGACCTTACTCATTTGTATTGGACTGAGGGAGGGAGGGAGGGCCTGATTTATTTTCATTGGGTCACTGAGTTTCCAAGGTCTTTTACTTCAGATGAGCTAAGGCAAATGGGCTCATTGGGGAGTTGTGGGAAACTCCAGAACCAGGGTTCTCAGGTTCAGTAACCTGACTTAAAAGCTTATTTTCTTCTGTAAGTTAGGATGGGAAAACATTAATATTGGAATAGTGAGTTGAGTATTCAATAGAGCAAGGATCTAGGGTATTGAGGTGGGTGTCTGCACCTGTCCCTGATCTCATGTACACCTAGGCATACAACCCCTGAAAATACACCTGTGTGTGTAGGCATTCTGATGCCTGCCCATGCACCCACACACATTCTCTGAAGAGCAGCATCTTGTGGAGCAGGGTCGCAGGCAGACAAGGTAGTCTGCTGAGAGCTGGGGGCTGGGGTAATCCCTTCCCTGAACAGTGTCCCTTTTCTACTCCCCGAGGACAGCAGTCACTTGTGCTATTCTTCAGCAGTCCTGTTGAGGCTGCCGTGTTTCTGCAGATAGTCTACGATGTCTGACTTGACTAGGCTGACTGGGGCCCGGTGGTACCAGCGCATGATGGGGACACCGTCTGGCCCCACCAGGAACTTCTCAAAATTCCAGCGGATGTCATGGACCTTCATAGGTTCCCAGAAGAGGCGGCTGGGTTGGCCTATGACTTCAGAGGGAGGTGGGCATGAATTCTGCAGGATACATGGAAGCACACAAATTATGAGTATCACATTTTTTAGTGTTAGATACTTCCCTATTCCTCTCTTCTACATTCTTCCCAAAAGCCTGTTTAATAGCCGAAATGCAGGTAAAATACTAAGGTCTTGCCCTATACAATAACACTGGGCAAATTAATGTTGCTTGTGTTACTATTCTGTTAACATATGGCTCTTTGGTAACCCTCCAGTTTATAACATTCAAAACTGGGAAGAACCTTTAGAATCGCTTAAACTGGGTCTCTTTTTCCTATCTGTAACGTGATAGCTCAGATTGTCTCTAAAGTCCTTCCCAGCATTGATATTAAAAAGATCTTCAGGGTATTCCAAAAGCAACAGATAATATAGGAACTTTTCCTCTATTATGGTGGAAATAATGTCATTGCTCATTGCAGGCTGGTAAAAAAGGAGTCTTCATGGTTTGTGAAGCACTTTCTCAAAAGAGCTCTGTAAGGTAAGTTATATTAATGACTGAGAGGTAGTGTGGAGTAATGGATAGAGAATTGTCTTTGGAGTCAGAATGATTTGTTTTCAAGCCCTGCCTGTATGATCCTGGGCAGGGCCCTTAACTCTCCATGCTCTAGACAACCAATGTTATTGAGACTGTGCCAGAGAATATGTAACTCTCTGTTGGTGAAGGGAATCTCCTTTCCCAATTGTTCTATTAATGAAATCACATCTCTTGGCCCCATCCTCTGCATGATGTGGTGCAAGAGAATTAGAGTTGGCCAGCATGGAGAGTCCTCCACACCCTGAACTGGTCCTGGGTGCTTAGACCAATTCTCTAACTCTCCTCTGACACAGGGCCCCATCTAGAAATTGTGCCAATAGGCAGCTTGTCCTTAGAGAGAGAAAAGGGATGAAAAGGAAGAGTGTGTGTGTGTGTGTGGGGGGGGAGGTGTGTGTGCATGGCTGTGAGTGTGATGTGGGCATGTGTATTTGTGGGTGTGGTATGTAGTGTGTATGTATGTATATTTGCTGGGTATATGTGTGTGATGTGTGTGTGGTATGTGGGGATATTTTGAGTGCTCCCGAACTGTAAGCTTCATGGCTCCTCTCTCTCCAGGGCAGCCTCCACACATTCTGGGTCACCATGGCATTAATTGTTCAGACTGTCATTACAATCTCATTCCCTTCTCGGGCATTCAGGACTTAGTTTTAGAATGTTTCTCTCCCTACCCCAAGTCTCTCCCCTCCAATTAGCAGGTCAGAATAATGCCAGGGTAAGATGTCTTCTTTCTCATTTCTGACTCCAGGCGTGATAATGATCTCACTTATATGCAGCTGTCCTGAGGCTGTGGACTAGGGACTACTCAGTTTAAAAGGGTCACCCACCCTATTGAGCCTGGGGTAAGGTTGGTCTGCCTCTCTTTAACATTCCCATGAACACATCTGTCCTTTAATTTCATTATCCCACTCTTCCCAAAGCATTTGCCCCATGACCACTGCTAGGGGAAGAAGGGAAATCTACCTCAAACCCCAAATGAGTCTTCCTACCAGAGAGATTAAGAAATTGTTCAACTCACCTTCAGGAAAGTATAAACCTTCTGTTCTTTCTCTCCATTCACATCCCCTTTCTCAAATAGCTGGAAATTGGGCACGAAGCCCCCACCTGGGCGTACATGCCTATAGGGAACAAGAATGTGGCCAAATGGCCTTGGAGCACAAACAAGCAAAAATAGCCAAGGAGGGATGAGGGAATAAGGAGGGCAGGCCAAGGAAGATAAGACAGCAGTCCAGGCTTGCAAATGAGCTGGAGAGCTTTCTTTGGAGTAGTTCCCCAAGGTGTTGTTATTTTAACCAATATAATGGTTAGACCTTACTTAAAAGGCTCTGAGTCTAAATTCATAGAGACTCAGACTTAATAGTTCAGATGGAATGTAACAGAATGTACACTTAAGAGTTGAAAAGCATTCCTAATATTACAAAAGAAACAGACCAGGTACATAGAAAAAATTACCTGAGCTCACATATTTAATGAAACCAGAATGTGAACATAGATCTGCTACTTTCAAGGCTGGGGCTCTTTCAGTTATACCCAAAGGTGTTGGGCAGTCACTTTTTCCTTCACCTACAGTTCTCCATCCTGTCTTCTGCAGGATCCCTAGTCAGTGCTCATCATACTGCTGTCCTCCCTCACCCATCCTGGCTTCCTATGATAAGGGAGGACCCTGAGCATTGCTGAACTTATTGACATGTTTTCAGGGATGCTCATCCCAGGGACCCTATAAAATGAGGAAAACCTCCCCTGTGTCCCCGTCCCTTAGACCCAACTCACTTGAGGGCAGGGAGGATTTCTGAATTTTGTCCTGGTTCTTGTTTTCCAAATTGGTTGCATGGGAATCCCAGGATAACAAGGTTCTGCGACTTCAAATCCTCCTGTAGTGCATTCAATTCTGACCCAAAGGAAAGTGGAGAGAAAGGGCCCTTAATATGCAGAACACCTATTTTCTAACCTTGGTTCTTCTGCCAACTTGCTTGGTAACTTGGTAAAACTGCTTTAAGTCTGAACCACAGTTTCTGACATCATGTAGGGAGGATGATCTCTGTCCTAAGGTCTCTTAAGGAGCACAGGATCACGGGAGTTGGAACGTCTGAAAGTGTCAGAACAGCAGAATGCTTTGGAGTTTTGCTTGTCTGAGCTTCTGCTAGGAGTAGGAGTGGGGAAAAGGGCGAGCCCTAGGTTTGAAAACCACCCTTTGGTTGAGCCATTTCTTCTGGGCCTTTGAAATGATCATGTGTGAGAGTATGTGTGTGCCAGAGAAGCTGCACACACTGTGTAAATGGTAAAAATGGAAGAAGCCACGGAGCCTGTGGAAGTAAGGAACTGGAACGGGATCTTGACAAGTACTATATACCTATACCACCTATACAAATGTGACTACAATTGTAGTCAGTCCTGTGTCCTAGTCATCTATAAAACAAGGTAGTTAGACTAGGCCTCCATAATTTTTAATAGTCTGTATTTTAAAGTAGCTTCCAGATCTGACACACTATGTTTTAATGCCCCATTCTTTTGATTCTCCAAAGGGAAAGAGAGTTCCTATCAGACTGGGCTTTTTCTTAGAGTCTCCTGCAATCTTCTGAGACTTCTTACTCTCAGTCATAAACACCACTCTCCCTGAAAGTAGAGCTGAGATACAGCATAATAGAGTACTCCCACCACCATCCCACATCCCTCCAGAAATCCACAACTGAAAGCGGTCCCACTGGTGAAACTGCCGTAAGGCTTACCAAGGTACTGGACCGTCAGGCCTCAGTAGGTGGCAACGTTTACGAAGAGGACATATTTGCCTGCATATTGCTTGAAAGGGATGTATTCATCAGTATCAATGGTGAGGGCGCCATAATCATAGACGCTACCCGTAATCCCTTGGTAGCAGTCCGTCTAAAACACAAGGAAAATGATGCAGATAGGGGTTTTTAATGGTAGCTTGATTCTGGTAACAAATAAGGAAATTTCACTGAGCCCAATTTTTTCTATCCTTTTCTTGATACCCAGCCCGTGCCCAGCCTCCAGGGACCTCCATTTGGTCTAGATTCTCCTGGCCCAGGTACTGATGCCCCCTTCCTCCCTCTTAGTCATCTGAGAAACAGGGTGGGGTTTCCAAAAGGGATGAAGGGGAGAGAAGATGAAATATAAAAAAACTGACTCATTATCTGAGAGATCAGTTCTCCCTGGTCTTCTCTAGCTCTGGTTACCTCCTGGCTCCCACCAACCTGCAACTTCCTGAGACAGGTAACACAGGCACACAGCTCCAGAAGGGAGCAGAAGCTGTGGCTAACTGTTTTTTCTTGGTTGACTTCCTCCTGAGGCAGTGTATGTTCTTTGGGCCAACAGGTTCAGCTCATGTTCCAGCTGCCCCTTAGCCCTCTTCTTAGCCATATTGGAATGCTTCCTGCATATCCTCAACTAAGAGTTCTTGTGCAAGTTGGCTGGGGCTGACCAAACAGAGCCAGCAAGGTCTTTTATAGTGCTAATGCTATAACCACACACACACACACACACACACACACACACACACACACACGGTACGGATCAAGCAGGGGCAACTTTCCCCAACTTTCAGATTAATCTGTACTTGGGGTTCTAAAGGATGCTATTTTTGAGCATAGATGTAATGAGAAGGAGCTTACTTAGTGAGAATGGTCAGAGGAAAGAATATCAGGGTTTGAAGGAACAGATAACTTAGTCCAATCCCTTTACTTTAAAGATGAATAAACTATGGCTTTGAGAGAATAAATGACTTGCCTGAGAATGTATAGTAAGTAGCAAGTGTTGGGTTTGATGGAATTCTAGTTTAGGCTGGGTTTTGCGCAAATTGCTTTTGCTTTACTTGTTATGATTCTAAGGAAATTACAGGTTTTTCCTCCCAGAACTATTGTCAGAATTGATCAAATGAGAGACGGAAGCTAATTTGAATGATATTTCTAAGGTTTCTCCTATCTCTCCAAATTCCATTCTATTGCTTAAGGGATCAGGATTAAACTGCCTACTGTCCCAGACTAAGAAAGTGATGAATCTTTTTCAGTTCATATGGAAACAACTCCATAGACACATTAGACTTTCACTATCTCATTCAAAGAAGCCTTTAGAATCTGGAGCCCTTCCAGCAGTTGAGATGGACTGCATACAGCCATCTCTGCCTGTGAGGATAACTGGAATCAAGGATAAATCTTGTGACTTGGATTCCATTAAATTCAACAAATGTTAATTCAGCACTTATGTGCCAGGTACTGTGCTAAAAAAAAAAAAAAAAGTCAAATATTAAACAGGTGGCTTTCCATTTTCCTGGAAGGATATAAGATGGCATCAGAAAGGTGAGTATGAGGTAATTTGAACAGGAGGAATATCAATACCTGGTGGATAGGGAGTGGTTACTGGGCAAGATCTTAATGGAGGAAAATTGAATCTCAAAAATAGGAATGACTCTGAAAGGCAGAAATGACGTAGAAGTAGATGCCAAGCACAGGAAATAATAGCTTATATGAATAAAGAGGAGCTAGAATGCTGATCTCAGAGGAGAAGTAGTAATTCTGTTGGGCTGAGCTATGAAATACATAGAGAAGAAACATGAAATAGTGTTGGAAAGGTAAGATGGACCCAAATTACATGAAGCTTTAAACAGTAGGATAAGGTTTTTGTATTTTTTTCTATAGGCAATGGGGAGTCACCAAAAGTTTCTGCATTGGGGAAGGAGGAGTAACATAGCTCTAGAGTTGTTGGGGAGCCTTTGAGATCATCTATTCCAATCCCTTAATTTTATAAATGAAGAGCTAAGGCTAGGGAAATAATGGCATGCCCAAAGTTCATGTAATAAAATGGCTGTCTGACTTTGAACCCAGACCCCAAATCTAGTGACTTTTCCACAGTAACATGTTCCTTTCTTATGTTTTAGGAAAATTATTTTAGCAGTTTTGTGAAGAATGTATTGGAGAAAAAAGAAACTGGAGGCAATAAGAACAATTAAGAAGCTAGAATAATAGTGTAGAAGAGAAATATTGAAGTTTTGAAACAAGATGATGGTTGTTAAGTGGAGAGAAAATGAATGCAAGAGGGATTGTGTAGTTATTTTGACAGCATTTTGCTATTTGAAAAGAGAGGATTATTATCTTGAAATGTGGAACCTGATTTTCTGGAGAGGAAGTCTACTCATCAGAGTCAGGGAAGTTTGAAGATGAGGCTGGTTTAAGGCAGATCTAGAGTTCTTTTTTTGGACATGTTTGAGAAACCACTGATCTCACTAAGATGGAGATGATAGATAAAGTGGAACAGACAATTGGCAATGCAAGAAAAAGGGACCCTTGTTAGATATATAAATTTGGGAGTAATCTTAAAAATGATCATTGAATTCATAAGCCCACCGAGGGGCAGAGTGTGGAGAAAGGAGGAAATATGGCCCAGGACAAGGCCTTTGGAGACATCCATGATTAAGGGGAGGAGATAGCAAAGAAGTAGCAGAAGATAGGAACACTAGTCTTAGGTAGTTTTACAAGAGTCAAGGGAGGAGAGGAGTGATCAGGGAGGAGAGGAGTGATCAATAATTTTAGTGGCTAAAGAAACAGAGAACTGGGGAAAACTGGGAAAAAGCTATTGAATTAAGCAGTTGGAAAAAAAAGGAATTTTAGAGAGTAAGCAATAAGAATTTTAAATGGTTGATGAGTGAGTAGGTGATGAGGATATTGAGATTGGAAAGCAGGATTGGATGATAGATTGAAGGGTTGAAACAATCATGATTTGGAGGAGGGGGTGAGGATGGGGGTCGGGGGTGGATCTGGGCCTATTTCTGGAAGCAGAAGATCCAGTAGCTAGGAAAAAGTCGAAGAAATGAGGCAAGCTCCTGTTGGGAGGTGGGAAAGAAAGAATTGAGGGCACAAGTAGAAAGGCGGCAACCTTGGCAAAAAGAATAGACACACCTGTTCCTCAGGGATTGGACCAGGCTGAATAGGTGAAGATTCAGCAGAGTTTAAAGGCAGGAAGCATGAGAGTCAAAAGAGTTCTCAGGCAAGGAGGAGGTACAATCATCTGCCTAGGGACTGGGGTGGTGGAATATTGAGGGCTTGGCAAGAACATTGGGAACAGCAGTTGGGGAATATGAGCTAATAGAAAAATGAAAGGGTTGTCATGTAACATAGGAAATAACAGGAGTTTATGGTGGCTCCATGTGGCTCACTTGCATGACTCCTTCCACCAATGTCCAGCAGCAAATTGTTTAGCAGTAATTGAGCTAAGCAGAGAAAGTGGATGGTGGTAAAGACCCAGAAAGAACTGGTAGGGCATGAAACAGAAGAAGTGAGGTGGTGGGAGATTGGGGGAAGTAGGCAGGGCAAATAAGGCTGGAACACTGTGCCTAGTTGATCTGGTCAGCTACAGGATTAAGGGAATAAAAAGACCTGAGCAGAGGCTGGAGGAGAGAGAGCGAGTGAGGGAGAAAAAAAGAGAGAGATGTGTATGTGTGTGTGTATGTGTATGTATTGATAGGAGGAGATGATTAAGATGAGAAATATGTTTTGGGGGAGTGCAGAGGTGAGTTGGAAAGATAGGAGATTGTTAATTTCAGAATGCAATCTTATGAAGATGGCACAATTTGGAATGATCATAATATTTTAAATATGACCACCATGGAAGGTGGCCAAGGTGGAGTCAGATGTATGTCAACAGAATTGACAGAGTTGAACTCAGGTCATAGTGTTCAGGAGATGAGGAATTAGTCAATGGCCTGGGCTGAGAAATTAATAGTAACCTTTAACTTATTAGTTTTGTGTATATTTATCATATCTCCTTTCCATTCTTAGTTGAACAGTAAAGAAAAAGAAAACCTTCATAGCAAATATACATAATTAAGCAAAGCAAATTTCCACATTGGCCAAGTCCCAATAGATATGTCTTGTACTACATTTTAAATACAGCATCTCTCTGGATTTAAATACATCATCTAGGAAGTCTCCCCTCACTTTTGGGGGAACTTGAGGAAAGTAAAATAAGTTTCACCAACTCAGATAGTCAGTTCCCCAAACTTTTTGGCCTGTTATGTCCAATCTATTGGTACAGAGAAGAGTGTTAAACAAGGAAGGAATCAGAAGAACTGGACTCAAGTATTGACTCTGTTACTATGTGAGCTTGAGGGAATAAATTCTTTGGACCTCAGTTTCCCCTCCATTTAATTGAGGATATTGGTTTTGTATGACAAGACACATTTGTTGCAACTTCTTCTCTCCCAGTTGGGAGAGAAACAAAAGTAATGCTTGTTAATTGAAAAAAAATATTTAATAGTCACTCTTCCAAATAAAGAGAATTAGACTTAAGGTTTCTTCCAACAAGACAATTTATATTCTATCTCCTCCAAGAAATTTTGCTCATATAATCACAGCCCACTGTGGATCTTAGTCCCTATAGCCTCACAATAGAATTCCATATGGTTGAACTGAGTTTCTGGGTTTAATGTTGTTAGGTCCCATCTTGGGATCACGTTTTTATTGTTTCTGGGTTTCCTCCAAAGTGCTTAGTTAGCCCAGACTTCACATACAGACACCACTGGCTCCATGGTGCTTAACACAGATGTGCTTTCATTCTCTGAAAAATCCAATCTGCACATCCTTCCCTCCTGAAATTTTGCTTTGTTTGGCTCTGGCCCTTGGGAACACATGCTCAACTATCTGATGACCTGAGAATGGGACCTCATATCCACAGCCATCCAATTTCTGTACTAAGTCCAGTGATGGAGACTAGGGGATTTCTAGGGACTAAAGGAAAAAGCTGGTGAATTGATCAAGAAGCATTACAGCTCCACTTTAGTCATGGATTATGTCTACATGAAGTCAAGATGCTCTCCAGGTTTAGTATAGAACCCAGGTCTCAAGCTTGACCGGGGCTTCCCTTTCCTGCTTTGTGAAAAGGTTCTCTAATGCCTTAGCATGTTCCTGGTGAGCCCTGGTGAGGACAGACCAAAGATTGTCACTCATGATTGTCCACAGGCCAAGCCCCCAAATCTGGCCTCACCAGTTTCAGCTCCAATCTCATGTTTCTAACCAATCGTAAACCTAGCCAGGATCAATCTCATTCCCAAGTGCCTAGCTCCAGCCCCAATCCCTGCCTGTCAACCCCTATCTCCAAAGGCCATAACGTTCAGCTTTCTCTTCACACCAAACCCCTACCTTTACTGAAGCTCAACCCAGAACACTTCATCGCTTCCAAAGGCAATAGACCTTGTAAGAAGGCTGGGGCCTGGAAAGATTGTTTTCTGTAGGAAGGAGGATAAACATAAAGCTCTGGCTCAGGTCCTCTTCTACTGGCCCCACAGCATTCTCCATGGAGGCTTCTTAGTAGCTAGCTATGTTTGCTCAAGTCTCAGATGTAGGATTGCAGAGAAAGAGGAATGGGGCCCTCCTTCCTCTAGGACCAGACTTGGGGTTATACTGCCTAGTGACTTAGAACCCACAACTAGGAAACTCATGAGAACATGGAACATAAAATGTCAGAGAATGAAGGCAGAGAGAGCAGTTAGAACCTTTCTAGACTTCTGCTTTCCTCTATAAAAATGAGGGGGATGATCAGATGATCTCCAGGGTCCAGGCAGCTCTATATCCTTTCCTCCAGACAGGACTGGAATTGTTTGGCAATCAGTCTTCCAAATCATCATAAATGCAGTCCCCTAAGACCTGTTTTTGTCTCGAATTGGCCTTCTCCCTATGTTTATCAGTGAGATGAAGTAATCCTCTTCCTTTCTCAGGAACGGTCTAGAATATCCTAGAATACCTCCTCTGATTGCCAGGCTCCTTAAAGGTACACAGTCTAATTAGGACAATGGACTTGAGGTCTATGAACTTAATTTTAAAAATATTTTTCTAACTTTAAGTAATTGGCTTCCTATTAATCCCCTATCTTATTTTATGCCTTAAGACCATTTCTCTGAGTAGGGGATTCTAAGGCTTTACCAAACACACACAAAAAGGTTAAGAATCCCGCTTTAGCACTATGGGGACCAGTCTCCTTAAGCCCCCAATCACGAGCGGATCGCAGGATTCCACGTTCTTCCCCGCTCTCTATCCCCGAAAGTGTCGCTCTGTTGTCCAGGAGGTCCCGAGGGTCTCCGATAGGAATAAGGTAGAAATAGGCAGCGGAAAAGAAAGCGGGAGGTGGAGGGAAAGAAATGTGAGAAAGGACCACTTCCAGAAGGGTAAGAACTTCATGACACCGTTCCTTTTAAGATAACCTAGAAACGGACCCATTCGCTTGCGCACAGGGATGGAAGAGACTCCCCAGGGAGGTAAAGAGAAAAGTGGAGACGGAAGGGACCCTTCCCTCCTGTCAGCCTGCAGATATCAGGGAACTCCAGGGAGACGGAGCTCAACAGCGCAGGCAAGGTGGAGGGGACCCAGCGCGGCAAGTTCTTTCCTTAGCCTTTCCAGCAGTCTCGGAACTGTCAGGATCCTCCTTACCTTCATTTTTTCCTGGCCCCGAATGGGCTGGACGAAGGCGGACAGGACGAGCGGGAGAAGCCAGGAGACCTGGAGAGTTCCCCCCGCCATGGCGACGACTGAAGGGGAAGCCCCCGGACTGGGAAGGGTCGCGAGCACCGCCTCCCAGGGGCACTGCGAGTTGGAGGGCTCGGCTGCTTTATGAGACTCACCACCACCTTCCCGACCTGCAAGAGGGGACCAATCGGAGTCTGCACCACGTCTTCCCAACCAATCGAAGACAAACAAGGGGTGTCCGGAGAGATCGCTATCATAATCCCCCGCCTCCAGCCCCAGGCAAGAAGTGGAGGGAGGAAATTTGTTGGGAAATCCGGAGGGCTGCGCCAGTCCCTGTCACTAAACCCTAGCTTCGTTCCGGGTTCTGGACACCTCAGCGCGCAGCCCCTTGCTCCCCCACGTTGGCATTGGGGAAGAAGAACCGAGTTTAGAACCCGAATCACAAATAACTGCTCGCCGGGCGTTGTCTCACTTCAGTTTCCCCTTCGATAAAATGAGGCTTTAGGACTAACTCCGTACGTGTATTTTGACACCTCCCTACGCTCTTTAAAATCCAAAATATGGATCTGATCCTGTGCCAGTCACAGAAGCTAAATATCTGTTCTCAACTCCGAGCGTTTGTTTTGTTACTTAAAATACAGAATAAAAGACCCCAGGATTAGGAAGGGGCTGAGAACATAGAACCTGCAACTTCGCTGGCTCCCCATTGCCCACCAAAGTCTGCCTGGCATTCTAGGCTTTCTAAAGTTGGTGCCATGTCAGTTTTCCGGGACTATTTCATGTTCTTGTCACGCACCCAGTGGGCACACTCCAGTCAGATAGTCATGCTTTCCTTTCCCAAAACACTGGGAACATCACTGTCTTGGACTATCCCCACCATCTTCCCTGTACCTACAAAGCTTTCCTTCTTGCTCATAACCTGTTGAATTGAGAAGTAGTAAAAGAGTTCAGAGTCAAAAAAGCAAAGAATTTTGGAGTCAGAATCAAATACATCACCTGCCTCTTAGCTACCAGCAACATAGAATGTTTGAACTGGAAGAGATTTGTCAGCTAATCAATCCACCAATATTTATTAATCTGTGTTTCTAACTCTGTTATAAAAAGACAAAAATGAAATTGCCCCTGCCTTTAAGGAGCTTTTGCTTTCTGGGGGAAGAAGTAAAAATGTATATATGAGCAAATGCAGATATATACAAAATGAATGCAAGCTAATTTGAGAGAGCAGGGATGTATTAGGAAGGAATTCATATGGAAGATGGCCTCTGAAACTCAAAGCTGAAAAAATGAAATTTAGAAGGGTAGAGAGGGTAAAAGCCTAGAGACGGGAGAGGGCATTTCACATGTGAGGAATACCAATCTGGTTGGACCCTACAGGGTGGAAAGTTACATTGGGGCCAGGTGGTAAAAGGCATTATATGCTAGTGTAGTTTGCATTTTATTCTAGAACTTAGTAGGGGGCCACTGAAGTTTTCTCCCTTTTAAATTAGGGAGAGACACCCTGAGCTTTCAGAAACTGACTGACTTCATTAGAAAGAGGAGTGACTTGAGGGGAGGAGATCAATTAGGATTCAATTATAATAATCCAAGGGAGAAGTAGGAAGGGCTTGAACTGGGGTATTTCTATCTGTAGAGAAGAGATTGAATGAAACAAATATTGTGGAGGTAGAAGCAGCAAGATTTGGAAAGTGAATGGTTGGGTGAGGGAGCAGAATCAAAGATAATGCTGAAGTTGTGGATCTAGAAGGTTAGACAGGCAGTGATACCCTTAGCAGAAAGAGGGAAGTTTGGAAGAAGGTTAGGTTTAGGAGGAAAAATGAGTTCAGCTTGATAAGAGTAAACTTAAACAAAAAGAAAAAAAGGGTAAGTTTGTTATATCTACAGGATGTACAATTTAAAATATCCAAAAGGTACTCCTATGGGAACTAGAGCTCTGAATAAGTCTAGAGAGGAACATAGAGGTCTGAAAATCATCTGTAGAGGGAGGGTAGTTGAACTCCCTGGGAGTTAATGAGACTACTGAATGGGAAGAATGTAGAAAGAGAAGAGAAAAGAGCCCAAGACCCAGGTTTGGGGTCTGCTTCCAGTTACGGAGTATAATATGGATGATAAGGCAGCAAAGGAAAATAGGAAAGACAAAGAAATGGTTAGATCAGAGGATAATAAAAGAGAACAGTGTCAGAAACCCAGAGAAGAGGCAATACCTAGGACAAGAGATGGGGTCAGCAGTTTCAATAATTCTGTTATTGCTCTCTCTGCGCCCTTCCAACCTGACCTTCAGCAAATCAGGGATGAGACTATGTCATGTCTGGTGGATCTCTGCCACCTAATAGAATCTTCCTGCCATGTTGTTGATGAAGTCATCAAATGTGAGAGTATAGTATGGAAACAGAAAAAAAATCTCCTTTTTTCATAAAAAACTAGAAATATTAAGAAATAATATTTCTGACCACGTAGAACAAAAGCTAAGGCCTTTTTTTTTTTTTAAGGGAAATTGATTAAGCAAATGGAGATTATTGCTTTCCCACTCATCTAAAGTGATTAGTGTTTACACCTACCCACAGGAAGTATCCTTTGTTTCTTTGGTACTCAAAGTATATTCTGGGAAGGAGGTGGGGTGGGGGAGATGTTTTCAAGGTCAAAACTATTTTCATAGTAACACATAAATAATAAAAGTACAAAACTATCAATACATTAAATAATACATTAATACATAAAACCCACTATCATGCTAGCCAATTTCTGCTGCTTCATGGGTCAGTCCAGATTCCCCAACTAGCTTGGCCAGAGAGGAATAATCAATTGAATATATTAATTGTATATTAATATAAAGTCATTAAGCTAATAAGCAATATTATTAATAAGCTAATAAAAACAAGGCTGTTTCTTTCATAATAATAAATACATACGTAACAAAATATTTTCATAATAATACAATTATAAGATGTCTTAATTTGGTAAATTAATATAGCAAAATACTAGTAAATATAGCCCACATAAACACCTTTAGGAAGTCCTCAAAAATTAAGAATGTAAAGGGATTCTGAAACTAAAAAGTTTTAAGGATTGTTGTTTTATTTCAATGAAAGCAAGACACCTTCACTCCTATTCAAAAAATATTCTCATACTGATTTCCCATGGTCCCTTGAGGATCCAGGAAGAAATAGGAAGTGACTGATTATCCAAATATTCTAGAATCTTAACTCAAATTTTTAAAAACATTTTTATTTTCTTCTTTGGGATTCTTATTACTGAAATCACTGTGGGGAAGTGTTGGAGAACATAAGAAATCATGCCTTTTTCCAACCCACAAATATTGGCATTTAAAAATAAAGTTAAGGAGGCAGCTATTTGGTGTAGTGGATAGAGCACCAGCCCTGAAGTCAGGAGGACCTGAGTTCAAATGTGATCTCACTTCCTAGCTGTGTGGTCACTTAAACCCAATTGCCTCAGGAAAAAAATAAAATATAATAAAATAAAATAAATAAATAAAGTTAAGAGGCAGCCAGGTGGCACAATGAATAGAGTAACAACCCTGGAGTCAGGAGGATCTGAGTTCAAACTTTGATACTTATTAGGTGTGTGACTTTGGGCTAGTCACTTAACACTGATTGCCTCACCAAAAAAAGAGAGAGAGAGAGAGAGAGAAGAAAAAGAAACAAAAAAGAATAAAGTTAAATTAAATAAAATTGTTTCTGGCAAACAAGCCACACAGTATTGATTTTTTTTTTCCTTCTATGTTATGGGACAGAACTCTGTACTTAAAACAAGGATTCTTACAAGGTGCTAACTCAGTGGAATTGATGAGACAATGGTTATCTAGTTTAGCATGGTGCTTAATAGTTCTCTAGTTCAGTATGATTGATTTAATCTTATAACAAATTATGGTTTCCTAGTAATAATAATGATTGGTTTATATTCAGTGCAGAGCATATAAGCTGGGACAAACTCAGCCATGGCCAGAGCCAGATTCATTCAGAGCCAGATTCATTCCACTATCCACCTTTGTGGTATCTAGAGGCTGAAGCACAAGCCCTGGGGACTCATAGAGATTCATTCACTCCATCTCACACCATCTTGGTGGCAGGCTCTCCTCCTCTTCTCCACAGAAACCAAGACTCCAGAAGACTTCTAAGAAAGCTAGCTGGGCCCCAGGCAAGGAAACTAGATTGTGAAGGAGATAATAAAGGAGTTGGATTGTAACACCTGGCTATTCTTTTGGTGATTACTGAAAAGAAGGCTGCTCCAAGGATCTCCAGAAAATCAAGCCGAACATTTACACTTCTAAAATAGAATAAAAAGAGAAAGGCATAGGAGGAGAAAGAAAGATCAGAGCTGGAAGGGATTGAGATAGTTGCATTCCTATATTAAACAAATACGGAAATTGAGGCTCAGAAAGAAGTAACTTACTTCTAGTCATATAGCTTGATATAAAATATTTTATAAAAAGTAAAATTTATTTTAAAATTATTTGCTGTTTAGAATTACTTGTGGTTTCGTTTGAGAATTGGCAGTTCTTTATTAAGCAGGCTCAGGACCTTCTTCTCTGCTACCTTGCAATAAAGAGTCAACTGCTCTCTTTGAATAAAATCACATCTCCTCCCACTCTTACCCAAGAAAGATGCTCTAAGGAGAGATAATAGAGTCATTGGGTTTAGAATAAAGGAGCAGGCTCTTGTGCTTCCAGGAGATGACTATTGATTTGTGCAATGTTATTTCTACATATAACCACTTTATCTAGAATTCTAGTGAAAAGAAACCTGGTCAGGAGGCTTGGGCTCTATTATTGGTCATTTTGTTGACTCAGTATATGACCTGAGCCTCAGTTTCCTCATCTATAAAATGGGCATAACTTCTATAGTAGCTCTTTCTAGATAAGGCTGTTGTAATGATCAAAAGAACAGAAAAAAAAAAACCATGTACCTTAGAAAGTTAAAAGCATTATACCATTGTACATATTAAAAATTTTTTATATTGAATTTATCAAACACCAAATATTTCAGTATACAAAGAACAGAAAAGAAGATTAAATATGAAACTGAGTTTTTACCTAGAGTTTATTTTTTGTTGTGCATATTTAACACAGCAGTAAATTTCTGCTTTTTTTCTTTATATTTTTAAAAATATTTCATTGATGTATTTTTCTTTCTTTTTTTGTTTCACCATCATTACTATCAATACTCACTAACTCTTTATTTTCCTCTAATTCCCCAATGGAGCCCCTCTCTTGTAGCAAATAAATATAGTCAAGCAAAACAAATGAACACATTGGCAGTCTGAAAACATGCATGTAAATAAAAGATGCAAAACATGTGGGAAGAAATGACATCATTCCTGCCCACTGGCCATACAAAGGAGGTGGCCAGGTGGGAAGGGAGGCAGGAACCACTCCTAAGCACCCAGATTACTTATGAGGAAAGCTTCCTTACTCCCTGGGATCCTGGCACTCCAGACTCACTATCATGCTAGCCAATTTCTGCTGCTTCATGGGTCGATCCAGGTTCCCCAACTAGCTTGGCCAGAGAGGAATAATCAACTGAGAAGCAGCCCTCTTGACCTACTGAGATAAAGTCAGTTAGGTTGCATACAATATTTTGGTAGGTAATTATCAAAAATAAGGACAAAGCTTAGTTTGCACTTGTTTGCATTGTTTAGATTGGGATTTATCCTGGCTCTGTTATTTTTTTTACTAATGCTATCCAGGGGTGGATCCAATTTATAAAGATTAAGGTAGTTTTCCATAACTTTTTTCTAGAGTAGACCAGCTCCCTCTCTTCCCTCTGCCAACCCAATGAAGGGAGAAGAGTCAGAGTGAATTTTGGTATCATCTCTCCTATGCACATTGAAAGATGTGGGGAGTCAAGGTATTGTTTGGGTCACAAGGATCAGGCCAGATCCTTAGAAACTTTTAATATACATATGAATATCTAAATGTATATTTGTATCTGTGCCACCATATTATATACATACACACACACATACACAGTATAAGTGTGGATATGTATAACACACACACACACACACACACTATATATATATATATATATATATATATATATATATATATATATATATATATATATATATATATATTTATATATATATATGGGGCAGTTAGAGTGCCAGGCTTGAAGTCAGGAAAACTCATTTTCTTCAATTCAAATCTCATTTCAGAATTGTACTAGTTATGTGACTCGGGACAAATTACTTAACCCCATTTGCCTCAGTTTCCTCATCTGTAAAATGAATTGGAGAAGGAAATGGCAAACCACTCCAGTATCTTTGCCAAGAAAATCCCAAATGGGGTCATGAAGAGTCAGCTATTATTAATCAACAACATATCAATGTGTGTGTGTGTGTGTGTATACACATATATACACACATACATGTAGAGAGAAATACATATATACATATATAGACACATATACATATACATATATATATATAATTTTTATGTTCTGAAGTTAACAAATGCTAAATAAGATAGACATTTCCCTGTGCAAAACAGAATAGGAAAAAAGTACACTTGCAGTTTTGTATCTTCATATAGCTCTTCTCTCTCCAAATGTATATCAAAATCAACATGTTATTTTAAAAGCTATTCTGCTTGTCTATGCTTCTTATCAATCATCTCTTTTGAGCACTCTTTATGATACTTTAATGATTCTTTTTTCTTTTCAAAAAAATTTTGGTAACTCTCAATAGTCCCCTTCTCCCTTAGCTCCATACGTCTTCTTGTCTTCCAAGATTGAAAGAAGGAAAAACAAAATCCTATATCAAATATGCTTAATCAAACAAAATAAATACACACATTAGCCTTATTTCAAAATGTATGTCACATTCTGTACCATGACTCCATCAGAAGGTGAGTAATGTGTTCCATCACTGGTTCTTTGGAATTGTTTTAATTGATCATTGCACTCATTGATCAGAGTTCTTGAGTTTTCAAAGTTGTTTGACTTTATACTGTAATATATAGATTTGTTCTGGTTCTGCTGGCTTTAGTTTGTGTGAGTTTATGAAAGTCTTTCCAGGTTTGTTTGAAACCATCTCTTTTGCTATTTCTTGCAATCCAATAATGTTTTCCTAGTATTTCTTTTATTCTTATTATTTTTTCATTCACCTATCAACAAATGTAAATATATCAATAAGTGAAGGACAGAAAAAAAGATTGTGCATGAAACTGAACTTATGTACAGTTTTAAGTAAATATTAAATTTTATATGATTACAACAAATTTGTTCTGATTATCTCTGTATTTGATTATTGGCTCTTTTCTGTGTATTTTTAACACATTCTTAATTTTTTTACTCTTACCTTCTTTTTTTTTCCATCACTCTTATTACTCACCAACTCCTCTCCTTCCTTTCTCCTCCATAAAAGTCCTCCCTTGTAACCAGTAGATACAGTCAAATAAACAAATCAACAAATGGTTTTTGTTTGCAAATCTCTCTTAGGATCTTGAGTTCATCATGATTCTGCCAAGCAGTGGGTGGAGCCCTTCAACATCAGTCTCCTGAAATAGTGTTTGATCACTGCATTGATCGGTCTTTCCAAATTGTTTTCCTTTACATTATCATGGTCAATATGTACATTGTTCTGCCGGTTTTGCTTATTTCATTCCATATCTTTCTAGATTTATCTGACCTGTCATATTCATAATAATATTCCATTATATTCATAAACCATTATTTGTTTTATTTGTTCTTTCTTTTAAAAATAGCAGTATATTTTATTGATATCTTCTGTTTTTACACTAGTTAAATTTCTTCCTGTATCTCTCTTCCTTTCCTTTCCCAGTGAACCATTCCAATTAAAAAAAAGCCATTTAAAAAGAAAAAAAGATAAAGAAGAAAACCCCACAAAACTGATTATTTAGAACGCTTTTCTGCCCTGAACAACACCAAGTTCTTAGTTCCCTTTTCCACTATATTCTTTCCCATTCCTCTAATTCACATGTATACAGATTGTTGTGAGGGGCTAGTCAGCCAAACAATGGAAGAAGACAATTCACAACAGGGGAAAAATGATTTCATTCTCAGTTCTCTCTGCATTTGAGGAAAGAAGTTTTTGGCTTCAAAAGTGTGGGAGGAATGAAAAGGGCTAGGACTTGGGAGCCAAAAATGAAGTATTCCATTTTGGGCAAATTGCTTCACCTCTTCAATTTCCTCATCACTAAACTGGGCTGATCATACCTGATACTATCTCTTTTAGTAAACATGTGGCAAATCATAAAGCCCAGAGGTAGAAGGGCTTTCAATAAAGACATCTTATGCCCCTTCTCAATGCAATTGGAGAATCCTAGGAAGGGGAGGGACTTTCAAGTTCAACCTTACCTGAGCTAGGGATCCCTTTCACAATATTCCTGGCAAGTGGGAATCCAAATTCAATTTCAAGCTATCCAATGAGAATGTGGATACTATTCTGAGTCATCCCATTTCCCTCCTTTCAATCCAACCCAATCCAATAAATATTTATTAAGTGCTTGGAAAAATAATTAAACCTACAAATAGGAATTGTTTATTATTGTTGTTACTATTACCTTATTTATTTTCTCCATTCATTTTCCTGAAATGTGAACCAGAATCTTGGAGTTGAAAGGGATTTGAGAAGAGTCCAGTTAGTCCAGTCCACTCTTTAATGCAGGAATTAATCTCTTCTTTGTAAATGGCTCTCTACTTGGCTCCTTCCTGCCTCCCCCAGCCCAGGTCTGTCTGTGATCAGATGTGATCATGCTTCCCCATTTTTGCCTCCCTTGATGGCATCTTCCCATTGTATTAGTTCTCTAGGTCAGTTCAGTCTAGCAAGGAGATGATTTGATTAAATTGATAATTACCAATGAGTCCATAGATAGTCTATCTCCACACACTCCCCACACCTTTTCCCTTCCAAAGTCCCACAAGGGACATCTGTGTCCATGAGAGAGAATGGAGAGGGAAAGAATTAGTATTAGACCCAATTAGCAAAGACCAAGGCTCTTCTGGCTTCAATATGAAAGGCCTGACCCTGAGTAATGAGGCCTTACTCAGGTTAATTCTAACAGTAATAATAATTTGAATTTAAATGGTATTTTACATTCATTGTCTCCTTTGAACTTCATAATACCCCTGTGAGGAAGGTCAGGGAGGTATCTCCATTTTACAGATGAGGAATACTCTAGGAAAATGAATGACTTAAGGACTTCTAGAGAAAACAATAGAGCTGGAACTGAAATCACATCTTTTAATCCCCAATCAAGGGGCTGGTTCTACTTCTAATCTTTCTACACCCCAGGTCACTAGCTAAATAAAGCTCAAAGTCATGAACCTTGGACATACAGTACTGTTTTTCTATCTGTATTTTTAAAAAGTTAATTTCCCTTGCAGAGGAATGTGTTCTTAGAGTAATGAAGTATATTTATGTATTTATTTAGTTCAGGAGTTTTTATTATGAGGAACATGGATAGATGTTAGGGGGGTTCCTGAACTGATTTGAATAATCATATTTCAATATAATTGTTTATTTTATTTTATGCATTTAAAAACATTATTCTGACAAGTGGTTTATAAGCTTCATATGACTGCCAAAAGGAATTCATGACATAGAAAAAAAAAGGTAAAAAGGTTAAGGATCCCTGATTTAGGAGTAATAGAAAGTAGAGCAGTATTATCTTCTGAGACCAACAATCCTGGTTTAAGAGTTAGGATCTGCCAATGGATTTGTTAAGTGACCTTGGGTACATCACTTACAGATTTCATAGTATTTTAATTACTAATTCAGGTTCTCCCCTTGTTAGATAGGGACAATAATCTTTGCTCTTTCCCCTAGGAGTCTAGTTGTGAAACACTTTAGGAATGTATAATCCCATACAAATACCTGGGAATATGACCAGGCCCTTCACAAACCCAGTTCCTTTTCTTGCAAGGGATTAGGGAGAAAAACAGATAATCTTTGATTCTCTCTAAACATTATCTCTTCCCACTCCTCTGGTCCCTCACAATGAAGCTCTCCCTCCCTTTAAGAACCAAGGCCAAGTGGGTTGGACTCCTGGCCTGAGATAAGGGCCTCGGAATCCTAGCCTTTGTGAAATGGTCAGGTAGACAGAGGCTGATCTGTTTTTTTGGACTCTTCCCTCTGGGGTAGGGCCTTTAATCTTCTGGGACAAGGACACTTGATCCCAAATCTCTTCCGGGCAGACTTTAGGAGAGTTTCCCCATCCTCTGCCAGAGGAGTTGCCCAGCTCACATTTCCCCTCCTCCCACTTTTATGCCTGTTTTGACTCCACAATGAGAGCACTAGGACTTCTATTGGTCATCTTAGAAGACCCTCAGGCTCACAGATCTACTGATGCTTAACAAAACAAGGGGGAGAGTGGTCACTTTCTTTCTTTCTTTCTCTCTCTCTTTTTTTTAATAATAGCTTTTTATTTTCAAAATACATGCAAAGATAGTTTTCAACACCCACCCTTGAAAAACCCTGTGTTCCAAATTTTTCTCCCTTTCCCCCACTCCCTTCCCCTAGACAGCAAATAATCCAATATATGTTAAACGTGTACAATTTTTCTATACACAACTCTATGTTTATCATGATGCATGAGAAAAATCAAATCAAAAAGGAAAAAAATGAGGAAAAAAGTAAGAAAAAGATGAAAATATTATGTTGAGATTCACATTCAGTCCCCACATTCCTCTCTCTGGATGCATATGGTTCTCTCCATCTCAAGTCTATTGGAACTGGTCTGAATCATCTCATTGTTGAAAAAAGTCCTTCCATCAGAATTGATCATTGTATAATCTTGTTGTCAATTACAGTGATCTCCTAGTCCTGCTCATTTCACTCAGCATCAATCCATGGAAGTCTCTCCAGGCCTCTCTGAAATCATTCTGCTGATCATTTCTTACAGAACAATATTCCATAATGTTCACATACCATGATTATTCAGCTATTCCCCAACAGGGGCATGAGAGTGGTCACTTTCTAAGTGATTCAAGGAATTGGCCACTGGACTTGCAGGCAGGACGACAATTCTTCCTCAGATACTCACTAGCTAAGTAATCCTGGACATGTCACTTGTGACAAACAATGAAGTGGAGAAAAAAGCCTTAGTTGTTGCAGGGACCAAATCTAACAATGTATACAACATTCTTCTTTCCTAATTCTGTACTATCCCCATCCCCTTTTAGAGAGGCAAGAAGAGGGAAGGTCTGTCTCTGTTCTTCCAGACCATTATTAATCAGTTTTAAAATTACTCAGAGCTCAATTTCTTTTTAGTGACCTCCCATGCCTTAATTCTATTATTGTGGGCAGAATATTGTGCCACAGTTCTCTTTAATTGTCCTGCCTCAGTTTCCCTACATTGTTCTGCCTCAGTTTCCTTAATTGTTCTGCCTCAATCCCCTTAGTTGCAAAACCCCCCTCCAGTCCATTAAGACAGAAGACCACTTGCTCTGGGTTATAAACTGTCAATGTGAGACTCAAGATAAGGGGGAGTTCAGACTTCCTGACTCCTAATTCCTTTTGTCATCAAGAATTTGTGGTCCTATCCCCAACTTGTCATTGTTCTTCTTTATCCTAATTTACCAGAATGTCCAGGGTCTCCCACCACCCTGTCAGAACCAGACTGATAGTCCGTTCCCACTCTCAATGTTCTGACTCTGCCCCTGCCTTGGTCTACCCCTGTAGCTGAGTCATGTGTGTATATATGTCATGAGAAATGTGTCACATGACACATGAGAATATGTCACATTCACCACTGTATACTTTGAGACAAGAGTCCTGTCCAGTCAATCAATTACTCTCCAATTAATAAAATATTAAAAATTCTCTAATCTCTATCTTGCCTCAGTTTCTCCGGCATTACAAGAAGAATATTGTTTTCTGGTTCAGGTGACTTTATATGTGTTTTTTGGACTTTCTTGTTATACCCATTGCCCACTCCTTGCTACCACCCAGCCCCAGACTAATTACATGTTTATTGATGCATTATAAAACTAATTATTCTATTACAAATCTTTTCCCTCAAGACAATCCATATTACGCACATTTACATTTAAATAAGTTGAGTTTTAGAGAGAATAAAAATAATTTTCCTATTTTCAAATAGCTAATATCAGGTATCCAGACTCAAAGTGGAGTAAGTAATTTTCATTGTTGAAATTGAGATTTTTCATTTAAAAATGGGGATAAAAACACACCACCCACCTTATAGGGTTGCCTTATGGAAAATAATGACTTAGGAGAACAAATTATACAATATATTATAAAGACAAACAATTTTGGAACTCTTAAGAACCTTGATCATGGAAATAACCAACCAGATTTCTAGACTTTTAGAGGATAAAGCATGAAAATCCAGCTACAGACAGAGTCTGATTTCCAGCTTTATTCCACAAAAACTGTTCCTCTGCAATGTTACCAATGATTTTTTAAATGTCAACTCTAACCGATTTTTCTCAGTGCTCATTCTTCTTAATCATTGCAGCCTTTGACATCGTCGATCACCCTCTTCTCCTTCATACTCTCTAGGTTTTTAATGACATTATTCTCTTCTGGTTTTCCTCCTAACTCCTCATTTCTCAGTTGCCTTTGCTGTAAGGTCAATTAACTGTGGGTATCCCCCAAGACTCTGTCCCAAGTTCTTTTCCCTTTCTCCTCTCATCTATTTCTCTTGGAGATCTCATCAACTGGATTTAATGATCATCACTCTCTTTAGGATTCTTGAATCTACTTATCCATCTCTACGAGCCTTGCCCCTGATATCCAGTCTCCCATTTCTAAAATTTTGTTGTCTCAATCCAGGGCATTACCTACCAATCACCCAGGCTCAAAAACTGAGTGTCAGACTCAACTGATCCCTCTCTTCCATACACATCCCATCCTGCCCCCATCCAAGCAGTTGTCAAGTCTTGTCATTTCTATCTTCTCAACATCTCTCCCTTTTCTTCTCTGACATTGCCTCCACCAAGGTACAGCCCTCATCAACTCCTACCTTGACTATTGCAATAGCCTGTTGACAGGTCTGACTGTCTCATGTCTCCAGGTCATCCTCCAATTTGCTGCCAGAATGATCTTCCTGTAGTGGAAGTCTGACCATGTCACCCATCCCTGCTTCCCTTTCCCCATTCAGTCAGTTTCAGTGGCTCCCCATTACCACCAGGATCAAATATAAAATCATGTTTTCATTCAGATCCCTTCATAATCTAGCCCCCTCCTAATTTTGTATTTTTCTTATTACTTATTCCTTACCTCATGTTCTGTATTCTACTGAAGATGTCTTCCTTGTTTGTCAGACACAAGACTGTATGCCCATCTTCTGCATTTTCTCTGTCCCCCATTCCTGTCTTTCCTCATCTCCATCTCTTGGTTGTCTATTTTCCATAAGAAAATGGAATTTTCCTATTCCCCTTAATGTTTGTTGATTATCTCCTACTTTTCCTGTAGATTTATTGTATGTAGATAGTTGTTAACATGCCATTTCCCTCACTGATAGCAGAGACTGATTTTTTTGTCTTTTTATATATTTCCAGAACTTAGTATAATACCTATCAAATAGTAGATATTAATAAATACTTATTGATTGACTGACTGACATGGTTAATATAAGCATTTGATTTATTTGACTACAAATATTTGTTGTAAGGGTTTTGTTATTGTTTTTCTTTTTCAGTGGGTGGAGGAAGAAAAAATAAGTGCTTATTGATTGAATAATAAAATAAACCTAATAAAAAATTTGACATTGATCTAACTAGTTTTATAGTTTATTACAAAGCACTTTGCTTCCATCATCTTTTAGTTTCTACAATTCCCTGTAAAAGAGGTAGGGAAGAGACTACTGCTTCCCTTTTGTAGATGAGGAAATTAAGGCACAGTGAAATTAGGTGATTAGCCCAAGATTATGCAGAAAATGTCAGAATAGAGACTAGAACCCAATTTTCTAGACTTCCAGTCCAGGACTTCTTTTATCTTACTCAGGAGTTAAATGTTCAGCTAGGAAGTGTCTGAGGTAGGATTTGAGATCAAATCTTTTTAATTCTAGACCCTGCCTTTATTGCATTCTGTACTCAGCACAAAAGTAATGTTGTTTTTTCCTTTTGACAACCTTATGGAACACGGGAAATCGTGGGATTGGAGAAGAACAATTTACTGGAAATTGGGAGATGTGCTTTCTACTCCTGACTGCCACCAATACATTGAGTGACCTTAGACAAGTCACTTCCCCTAATTTGGTTCTCCTTTGCAAAATGAAGGATGAGCTCCAGGTGATTCACAAAATCTTTTCTAGCTTTGAAATTTTGTGATTCAAGATCAAATCGTGCATTTGACAAAAGTCATTCGGGTTCATCCAGCCTATTGTTCCTCCCTGAACACTTCCTCCTGTCCCTCCACCAAGATCGGGTGAGAGATAAAGGGCAGCATGTTTTCATCTCATCGTGGTCTCACTGTTCCTTTTCTCAGTGTTTTGTTTCCCTAAATAACTTTTTCATTTCCATTAATCATCAAGTCCTCTCTCTCAGAGTCAAAACTCCAAATGAATTCCCAGGGGAACTCTTGCCAGTAGGGTCCTGGCTCAGGTGGGCTTAACCATCAGGACTGGACAACTCCAGACTCTGAATGGGAAACGCCCCCAGAAGTCACCTCATGCAAACCTGGCAATGGCAGAAATACTCTGACCAGCGGCCACTGCGGTTCCCCACAGGGAGTTCATTAGCCACTGAAGAGGTTGGTTCCTCTACTAAACAATTCCAGTTTGAAAGAATTGCCCTTTTAAATTGATTTGAAATCTCCCTTTAATTTTCACTCATTGCTCCTGATTATAATCTTTAGAGCCAAGTAAAGCCAAGTAAAATAAGCTTAATCCCTTTTCCACATGACAGGTCCTTAAACACCTGAAGAAGAGAATCAGGTCTCCCCTAAGTCTGCTCTCCCTAAGGAGTCTCAAGTTCCTTCCTTGTGTGACTGGGTTTCCAGTCTCCTCCGCATCCTGGTGATGGAGACACAGGCCTCCGGGGGATGTGGCTGGGGCAGAGGAAAGGGGGAAGATGCCCTTCTTGGTCTGCACACTAGGCTTCCCTTGGTGAAGTCTAAGAGGAATGGACCCCTTCGGCTGGTACATCCTGGCACTGAGCCTTTGTTTGCTGCCCCACAAGCGTCCGTGTCTACACGCCTTGGCCAGACAGGGGCACGTTGAAGTGCACATGGTGTATATTTTGGAATGCTTAAGTCTTTTTTGCCTTGGCCCCTCTGCACCGAGTGGTTAAAATAAAAAACTCTGGATCTGGTTTCTGAGGATGTGGGTTTGAATTTTAGCTCTGCTACTTACTATATATGACCTTAGGTAAATAACACGACGTTTCTGGGCTTATTCTCTTCCGCTGTAAACTGGAGGGATTGGACCAGCTCTCCTGCTCCCGTGTACTTCCTCCCTCCCTCCCCCGGAGTCCTAGGGGTGCCAGGAGCTTGCCCCAGTTCTCTCTGGACATTTGCCCTGAGCCTGAGTCCCTCTTGCCTTCTTCCTTTGCCTAAGATTTCCAGAGGGAAGGCAGCAGAATAAAGAGCCAGCACTGGGGCTGGGGAATAATTACACCATGTTCTATACCATAACATACTCATAATTATATTTAACTCACCCACAGAAGGGTTGGGGAGTGGGAGCAAGATGGCATTAAACCAATGCATAATCCCAGTCAGAGATAGGCTATCTCAGAATGATATATAATATCTCAGAATAATAATCCTGGGAGAGAGAGGACAGGAAGAGATTAAGCCAGAATCCTGGCCAGGGAAGCAGGACTGCTCCTCGGACATTGTGGTCTGAAGTTGACTCAGGGATCCAAGTTAGGGATCCCTTCCCTTCCTGCCCTAATAGGGAGGTTCTCCCCACCCCCGCCCCTGCCACCCCCGCACCCATTCATGGCCTTCAGAAGGAGGTGCCCATCCTCTAATGACTGTTTGTGTAACTAAAAGCTCGGGACTGACGCAATATAATTTTTTCCCCTGACTCTACAGAACCTTCTATGAAAACAATCTAATATCTCCTAAATCTATAGAGGGCCAGGAAAAACTTGTTGAAGACCACACAGCAAGTTTCTGTTTCAAATGGGCCTAGGAAGGCCCAAGCAAGAGTTCTACCGGGTCAGGGATTGTAGAACTAAGGCCATGAGCCCAACTCCGACATTTCCCCCGTGGAGAAACCGAGCCACAGAGTTTCACAAAACTAGCTCACATGTGTCTGAGGCAGGGCCCTGTGCAAGTCTTCGCCCGAGCGAAAGGGTAGGAGTAAAAATGCCTCGGCTATACCCCCTCCTTCAACTTATGGGATGTTTAGGGAAACTTGGAGAATGTGGGGAAGAGACTTTCCTTCAAATGGTAGAGATCCAGCCATCTGACCTTTGCAACTGTCAGCAGAAAAGCAGGGCCGAGCTTGGCTCTCTTCCCAGCCGACACAGGGGCCCAGAGCAGAATCTTGGGGTACAAGAGTAGCAGGAAACTGTGGGGTGTCAGGCCTGGAGACTGGAGGGTGAAATGGGTGAAAAAGGAAGTCAAATGATAAAGAGAAAGGGGAGAGAGTTGAAGGAGTTTAGGGCAGGGGGCAGGAGAAAGAGGGAGCCCTGGGCAGCAGGAATAGAGAGGAAGAGGAAGGAGATGGGGGAAAGAAGCAGAAGGCAGAAGAGGGAAAAAAGGGAAGAGGTAAGGAGCAGGGGGGAGAGAAAGGCAAGGGACAGAGAAAAGGGAAGAGGAGATAAGGAGAGGAAGGGGAGAAAGGAGAGGTGAGGGGAGGAGCAGGAATGGAGAGAGGGAAAAAGCAGAAAGGAGAAAGAGATCAGAGAAAGGGGGGCGGGGTGGATCCAAGAAGGACATTTTAAAAGAGGTAAAAGGGAAAGTTGAGGGGGGCTAGGATATCTGTAGCAGCCTATGACTTAGTCATGGAGTTTTAGCCTTTGCTCTTTGGACAGCTGGGACAGGAAAGGGTGGGAGTTGTCCTGGCTCAAATTCAGCAGGCTCTTCTCCAGAGGGTTTATGAGAAATGTCAACTGCCCTAGGGCCTCTGACCTCCCAGCCTGCCGGGGCCTCTCCTGTGACAGACTCCTGGCTCCTGGTCATAAACAGCTTGTTTTCTGAAGCCCTGAAGAAGTTGCCCCTTCTTGAGAGGCCTTCCCTCTCAGACCCTTGCAGGCTCCTGGTACATGAAGGCTGCCCAGAAGGTATAAAGGCAGAATACCCTGGGTAGGAAGCCCAGAACCCAGCCCTGGGTGATGGGGCAGGCCTAGGGAGGACTTAAAAAAGAGAAAGAAGACCTGGGGATCCTGCCTCGGGGATGAAGTCCACCTAAAGTGGACTTTGAGATGGAACAAAAAGTTCAAAATCGATTGGAAACAGCACTTTGGGTAGTAGAACTGGAAACAAAGTGGGTGCCCCTCAGCATGAAATGGCTGAACAAACTGTATACGCATATGATGGTAGATTTGTCTAAGTCAGGAAATCATCAATTCAATTCAATTCAATAAGCACTTATAGAGTAGCCGGCATGTGCAAGGCATTGTGCTAAGGGCTTGGGTTAGGAAACCAAAGAGAGTAGTATGGAATAAGGTAAGCTAGGGAAGGCAGGGTGCAGCCAGAGAGGAAGGGGCTTTAGGAAGATGGGGGGCAGGGGCAGCCATGTAAGGCCTGGGGCATTCGGGTCCATGGCATTCTATTTTGAGACACCACAGTCTCCTGAAGATTTACCATCCTGAATGTCCAAGATCCAGGGAGGACTTAAGTTACCAGTACATTATAGCCATATAGACAGGTCCCAGGAAGTGGAGGTCAGTGCAAGGAACTCAAGTGAATCAAAGCAAGATGGAGAAGAGCTGACTACTCCATTCAAAAGTTCAGTAAGGGCCTAGGCTGGCATTGGCTGGAAGCTCCAATTTAAGAAGTGAAGTTGTAGATAAAAGAAAACAGAATAAACACTGACAAGGATAACAAAAATTATTCTGGATCCTAAAATGCCCAAAAATCCATCCCAGGGAAAAAAAAAATCTCTTTTTTTGAGGAGGCACTTGGGGTTAAGTTAAGAAGGTTACACAGCTAGGAACTGTTAAGTATCTGAGGCTGTATTTGAACTCAGGATTTCCTGACTCTATCCCCTGAACCCTCTAACTGCCCCTGAAATAATCTCTTTTTTAGAAGCTCAAAAGAAACATGAATTTTTCCATTTAAAACTATATGAATGCCTGGAAGAAATGAAGCAAGAGCTAAAAAATGAAATAAAATCTCTGAAAGAAAGAAGTGTTAGGAAAATAAATAACAGAAAAGAAAGTAGTACATTTTGCTAAGTAACATAATCCCTGAAAATTAGGATAATCCAAACAGAAATTAGTAACTATGAGATAAGAAATTTTAGGACAAAATCAAAAGATTGAAAAATAAAAGAAAATGTAGATTATTTTCTAACAAAATAAATTAACCTGGAAACAAATCATTCAGAGATAATTTAAGGTCATTTGACTCCTTGAAATTCATGATAAAAAGATTTGGACAATATGTTTCAGGAAATCATACATGAGAATTGCCCAAATCTATTAGAACCAAAGGACAAAATGAAAATGGAAGGGATTTATGAATCACTCACTCCTGAAAGAAATTCCCAAAGTAAAAATCTCAGAAATGTCATATCAAAATCCCAACCTTATTTTGAGATATCTTAAAAAATACTATAAATATTCAGAAAGAGTTCAAATCCAAGGACCATAGACTAGATCACACAAAACCTGGAAGTTTCTGCTCTAAATAAGAGGAGAACTTAGAATATAATAGTCCAAAAGGCAAAATTTACCTTGAAAAGCTGAGTATAACAAAAAAATCATCATTAATCAAATGAAGAAATTTCAAGCATGAAAATGAAAAGCCCAGAATTAAGGAGGAATGTTGAAATGCAAGAGCAAGGACAAAACTCAAGAGAAATCTAGAAAAGCAAGATTATTTGACTAATTGGAAGGAGACTGGTGATATCGAAATGCTAACATTCTTTTCTTTAAATAGCTTTTTATTTTTCCAAATATATACAAAGACAGTTTTCAACATTCATCTTTGTCAAATCTGGTGTTGCAAAATTTTCTCCTTCTCCCCTCCCCTAGATAGTAATCCAGTATAAATTAAACATGTGTAATTCTTATTTGTCATATTATGCAAGAAAAATCAGATCAAAAGGAGGGGGGGAAGCACAAGAAAGAAAAACAAACAAAAACAACAAAAGTAAAAATAACACAATCAATCTCCATAGTTCTCTTTTTTGGAAACCGATGGCTCTTTCCATCACAAGTCTATTGGAATTGTCTTGGATCACCTTATTGTTGAAAAGAGCCAAGTCCATCACAGTGGATTATTATAATCTTGTTATTGTGTACAAAGTTCTCTTGGTTCTACTCACTTCACTCAGCATTAGTTCATGTAAGTTTTACCAGGAGTTTCTGAAATTAGACTGCTCATCATTTCTTATAAAACAGTAATATTCCATTACATCCATATACTGTAACTTATTCAGCCATTCTCCAATTGATGGGCATCCACTCAGTTTCCAGTTTTTGGCCACTACAAAGAGACCTACCACAAACAGTCTTGCACATACAGGTCCCTTTCCCTTTTTATGATCTCTTTGGGATACAGGCCCGATAGAGATATTACTGGATGAAAGAGTATGCAGTTTGATTGCCCTTTGAGCATAGTTCCAAATTGCTCTCTAGAATGGCTGGATTAGTTCACAACTCCACTCACAATGCATTAGTGTTCTAGTTTTCCCACATCTCCTCCAACATTTATCATTATCACTTCTTGTCTTCTTAGCCAATCTGAGAGGTATGAGGCAGTACTTCAGAGTTGCTTTAATTTGCATAATCTTTAATAATTTAATAATTAATTAATTAATAATCTTTAATTTAATTTAGAGCATTTTTTCATATAACTATAACATATAACTATTCATGTAGTCATATAACTAGATGACTTTAATTTTGTTATCTGAAAATTATCTGTTCATATCCTTTGACCATTTATCTATGATTTAGAGCATTTTTTCAAATGATTAGAAATGGTTTTAATTTCTTTGAGAATTATCTGTTCCTATTCTTTGACCACTGATCAAATGGGGAATAACTTGTGTTCTTATAAATTTGAGTCAATCCTCTATATATTTTAGAAATGAACCCTTTATTGGAAACCCTAGCTATAAATTTTTTTTCCAGTTTTTTGCTTCCATTCTCATTTTGGCTGCATTGATTTTGTTTGTATAAAACCTTTCTAATTTAATGTAATCAAAATTATTCATTTTTCATTTCATAAAGTTCTCTAGTTCTTTGGCCATAAATTCCTCCTTTCTCCACAGATCTAAGACTATCCCTTGTTCTCCTAATTTGCTTATAGTATCACCCTTAATGTATGTCATGAACTCCTTTTGACAATATTTTGGTATAGAGTATTAGATCTTAATCAATGCCAAGTTTCTGCCACACTATTTTCTAGTTTTCTCAGCATTTTTTAGTCAAATAGTGACTATCCTAGAGTCTGGAGTCTTTTAATTTATAAAATAGTAGATATCTATAGTCTTTGACCATTGTCTTATGAACCTAATCTATTCCACTGATTCACTACTCATTTGGTAGCCAATACCAAAAGGTTTTGAGGACCACTGTTTTATAATATAGTTTTAGGTCTAGTACAGTTAGGCCATTTTCCTTTGCAAAATATTAACATTCTTGACAGAGGTAGAAGAAGTGGGTTTTTCTTTATATCCTTAATATCTTCAAAGGACATTTCAGTTAAATAAGATGGAGGGCTAGGGAGCAAATTGATCTTGTCATAATAGTTTTCAAGAAGGCAAAGAAAATAAAGGGTAGAAGGAATATAATGGTATAGAAAAAAAAGAGAAATGGAACTTTCTCATAACTCACCCATTCTCATAGTTAAGGTATATGATAAGAAACAAGGAGAATCAGGCATTAGGTAAATCTCATACATCTGCAGTGTATAAAAGAGTTTTTAACATGCACATATACACATAGATTGGGAAGAATATTGCAAATCAAATAGGGAACCACATAGGGCTGAAAAGAAAGAAGACATTTAGAGGGAAGATTGTCTTGGGAAGGAAATAGACTAAAAAAAATAAACTTTTACTTTGGATAGTGGATGCTAAAGGAAGGATGAAAATGATTTTTCTTTAAAGATAAGAACCAATTATCAGGATCTCAGCAAAAAGAGATCACCTTAATGAATTGATATCAATCACTTTTCTGCTTTTTCAAAATTTTCTTTGTAAGAATTGCAGAGGAATGGAATGCTAAGAGGAATTAATAACTGGGGGGAAATTTTGCATTCAATTTTTCTGATTAAAAAGAACTTTTTCTTCTTCTTAACTGCCATAAACGAGTATCCCACCATCTTCCCAGTCACTCAAGTTTAAAAAGTAGGTGTCAACCTGTACTCCCCACCCTCTTATCCCCCTATCGGGTTGATTGACAAGGTCTGTTATTTCTATCTTCTCATTATTTTTGTATGTGCCCTCTTCTCTCTCTGACACTTCCACCACCCTGCTACAGACCCTTATCATCTCACAGCCGGATAATTATAATATAATATTGTGTTCAGTCCATCAGTCATGTCCAACTTTACATGTATCCAGGGAGATACGACTCCAGGACATTTGCCAAGAAAACCCCATGAATTATAAAATTCACAGAATTGTGAAGAGCCAGACACAGCTAAATGACTGAACAATGACAACAAATTCAGAATGATAAAATAAACTAAAAATGAATGCTTATTAGAATTCAGATACAGGTGAAAAAACTTTTAGGAACCAGTGAAGAGTAAAGTAAGCAGAACTGGTTCTGATGAATCTTCCCACATTTCTTTGAGCACTAAGACATTGTACAGAGATACAAGAATGACACAAAAAAGGACATGGAACAATCTTTGTCATGAGGAAAATATAAAAAAATACATTTCCTTTCCCTATGTAGAGAGGTAGGGGCTACTTGAATTGTCCAATATGGTCTTTTTCTTGGTTTGTTATATTTAATTGGTTTTCTTTATTGCAAAGGAGAGTTCAATTGGATGAAGAAAGGGATTAAAAAGTCCCAATAAAGAAAATTTTCAGAGGAAAAAACTGAGGTACAGAGAAGTTCATTGATTTCCTACTCCCCCCGCCCCATCCCAGCCTGAGCAGTTGTAGTGCCTAGAACTGCTGGCTTGGGACTGTCCCTGGGCTGCCCAGGTGGTCTGGATCCTGCATCTTGCCCACGGAGAGATAAAAATAAGAATTTATATAAAGCATGAGCTTTCTGTATGGGACTAACCTCTTTCTGATGATGTTGAGTGACATGTATCATAGTAAATAAGCATGTATTAAGTACACTACCCTGCTAAGCACTAGGGATATGGAGAAAGGCAAAAGACAGTGTTTGCTCTTGAGGAATTTATGGTCAAATGGGGGGATATAACATGAAACAACTAAGTACAGAAAAGATATATATGGGATAAATTGGGAATTGGTAGAGGGAAGGCAGTAATATTAAGGAGGATTAGGAAAATAAGATTTTAGATGGGACTTGAAGGGCTCCAGGGAAGACAAGAAGTGGAGATGAGGAGAGATTTTAGGCAGGTTTATTACAATAATTCAGGTATAAGGTGATAAAAGTCTGCACCAAAGTCTGGCAGTGTCAGAGGAGAAAAGGGGCACATATGAAGACATGTTACTAATGGAAAATGAACAGTACTTGGTAGCAGATTAATTATGGGGAAGGTTGAAAAAGAGTGCCTAGATAACTGGGACAGTAGTAGAGCCTTCTATAGTAATATAGAAATTATGATATGTTGGGGAGAGAGTTTGGAGGAAATATAAAGCATTTAAATTTTAGATATCTATAGATATCTACTTTGAGATATCTAGTAAGCAGATGGAGATGTGAGTCTAGAGCTGAAGAGAGAATAACAGAGTATCATGAAGACTGAGATGATAGTTGAAGCCCTGGGAGCTGATGAAATCATCAACTGAAATAGTATACAGGAAGGAAAAAAAAGACAGGAGCAAAGCAAAGAAGCTATTCAATTCAATAAATATGCATTAGATGCCTACTGTGTAATAGGTATCAGGGAGACAAAGCTGGCCTACAGCTCAATCTCTCCCCTAAAGGTTGGGAATGCAACATGTGCACTAATAATAATATCTCTAGGGATGCAAGGGGTTCTAAGAAATTGCATGAGAGTTATAGCTGAAATCATGTCTACTGACAATCAAAAGAGCTAGGCCTGCAGCCAAAAATATCATATCCAGTAAAATTATCTATAATATTGAATGAGAAACAAGGGACATTCAATGAACTTGCAGATTTTCAGGACTTTCTATCAACCAAACCCCAACTTAATAGAAAATTTAACATATAAGAATCAGTATCAAAGAGTAGTTTCAAGGAACTCAACATAGATAAATTGTTTGTGTTATTTTTTAACATGGGAAATTTATAGCATATATTTAAGATTGATATCAAAAATACAATAATTCAAAAGAAAGATTGGGGCAGAGTTAAGGTAAAAGTAGTAATTATGCCATACAAATGAGCTGCAGAGGAGGAATAGACATAGAGGCATTAGACAGGGGAGGAGGGCTCACAGTTCTGAAAACCCACTCTCATTGGGAATGGGATAAATAGACAACACTGTACATATACCATGAAGGGTATAGCATCTTCCAAAATTTAAAAAGAAATAAGGGGGAAGGGATGGGCAGACAGGGAAGCAAAGGGTGAGGGAAGAAGACAAGGGAGGGATCCATGCGTTGGGGCAGGTTATGTAATAGTAAGGTAGGTTAGGAGCAGAATTAAAGCAACTGGTCAGAAGGAATAAGAAAGATATGTCTGTGTTAGTGTGTGTGTATGTGTATGTATAAATCTGCACATTATATATAAAATATCATTTTTAATTATAACTTGCTTGGGGTGGAGTGGGGGAGAATGAAAGGGGGAAAAAGGATAAAGTAAAAAAAATAAATTGCATGAGAAAGATAGGGATTTTATCTGGGGGGGAGATCAGGGAAGGCTGGATGGAGATGTTGAGACTTATGGTGAATCTTTAATGAAAAAAATAAAGATTTCAACAGGCTGAAACCAGGAAAAAGTGCTTTTCAGGAAAGGGGACACCTTATTGGCTGGAGTTACTGAAAAAATGGTTAGAGGCAAGAGGAGGCAGGATAAGATGGAACAATAGTTGAGTGACTCAACTTGGCCATTAGAATGTTTTTTGATTGACTGGCACAGTGTCTGGCACATAGTTCCGACTTAATAAGTGCTCATTTATTGACTGATTGTCATGAAGACGATGTGAAGAAAGGGGATCATTAGGGATTTGACCTTACTGGCTTCTCTGTGGGAGGGAGTGGGTATGTCAGGGAAAGGGACTGAAAAAGTGAAAAGACAGTGAGTGCTTAAGACACCCAGATTGTGCCAGTAGAGTTATGCGAAACAATAAATGAGAAGCTGCAGCCTTTTACAGCCTTCTCATTATGATGTGAAGATGCTCCTCTGCCAATAGGACCACAGCTTCTGGTGGTTCTGTGGGTGTGAAGGCGGGTGTCCTGCGGGACAGAGGGCTGCTCTTGGAGTCGGGAGAGATTTGTGTTCCAATTGCCCCTCAGATGCTTGTGACCCATCTGGTCCTGGGCATGTCATGTAACCTCCCTTATTTTCATCTTCCCCATCTATAAAATGGGAATAATGATGGTACCTACTCTGTAGAATTGTTGCAAGGATCTGAAGATAAAATTTTTGTAAAATAACAATCTCAGGGCATATATAAGTGTGAATCTTATCTACTATGTCTCTCAGCAGCCTTCATTAATGATATAAGGAAGATCAAAGCCTGAAAGGACTGTTGTCCTCCCTCCTGTTCTTATACTTATGCACACATAAACAATATGAATACACTATATATATATATGTATATATGCAGAGGAAAGATAGTAACTTTCCCATGCCTCTGAGGTTAATTCTGTTTGTCACTGACTTTACCAATGTCCATTTGTCAGCAAATGGCTTATGGAATTGAGAAATCGAGGAATTGGGAACCACTGAGCCATGGATAGTTTACATTGATATGGATTACCATAGCTTATGTCTACATTTGTTCCTTTTATGTAAGCCTCTTCATAAATTCCCAGTGCATAAATTTGTGGGAGAGCATGTTCCAGATTTATGGGAGTATGGAAGTATATGAAAAATTTTCTTTTTAGTAAAATTAGAAATATTAAGGTATCATTTTACTCTGACTAAAAAACTCCTTTTTCCCATCAACTTTTCCCTTTAGGAAAGTAGATACAAAAAAAAAAAAAAACTAAACACCCTTCTTTGTGAAATGGATCAAGGATGATAACCAAACTTAATTTTTGTTCATAAAAGATCACTTATCCCCTCCTCTTAACTCCCTAAGTGATTCATCCTCCCCAGAGGAGTGGTTTAAGAAGAAGTAGATAATTACTTTATTATTCAACCATTTTATTTTTATTTATTTTTAATAAAACCTTTTTTAATTTTCAAAAATACATGCAAAGTCAGTTTTCAGCACTCACTCCTTTTTTTTCCTTTTTTTTATTATAGCTTTTTATTTACAAGATATGCATGGGTAATTTTTCAGCATTGACAATTGCAAATCCTTTTGTTCCAACTTTTTACCTCCTCCCCCCTACCCTCTTCCCCAGATGGCAGGTTGACCAATACATGTTAAATATGTTAAAGTATAAGTTAAATACAATATATGTATACATGTCCAAACAGTTATTTTGCTGAACATAAAGAATCGGACTTTGAAACAGTGTACAATTAGCTTGTGAAGGAAATAAAAAATGCGGGTGAACAAAAATAGAGGGATTGGGAATTCTATGTAATGATTCTTAGTCATCTCCCAGAGTTCTTTCCCTGGGTGTAGCTGGTTCAGTTCATTACTACTCTATTGGAACTGATTTGGTTCATCTCATTGTTGAAGATGGCCACGTCCATCAGAATTGATCATCATATAGTATTGTTGTTGAAGTATATAATGATCTCCTGGTCCTGCTCATTTCACTCATCATCATGTAAGTTTCTCCAGGCCTTTCTGAAATCGTCCTTCAGCATTCACTCTTACAAAACCTTATATTCCTAATTTTTCTCCCTCCCTTCCCCCCACCCCTCTCCTAGACATCGTCATTCAATATATTCATTTTAGAAAGCTAATCCCAAACTGCATTTTAACATCTTATCCTTGTCCAATATTCCTATAAATTTTATCTCAAATCATCTTCCAGTAGAGACACATTTCAGAGAGTATAGAGGAATTCTGCCATCTTAGATCCTCTCTGTCTTCTGTCTCTATCTCTCCCTTATATTCCCCCTCTAAATCAGAAATTTCTTGGATATATATTTTTCCAACAGGAGAAATGTAATGTTGTGTAACTGATTTTCTCAAAAATTATTAGAGATGTGATATTGCTTCTTTTTGCTGCTATTGCTACAAAGCCTTTGCTTAGAACTAATTTTGTCTGGCTGACTCATAAAAGTGAAGGCTTTTGGCTATTACTGGATAATGATCTACGAAGCACCCTTAAGCTGAGATAGCTCTGCTAAAGTGTACGCTCTGCAAGTTGAAGACTATTTCTAAGTATTACAATTGTTTTTGGAACGTCATTGAACCAGTTCTGAATCTGCTTACTTGTATGATCATATTAACTGGGTGACTTCAGTTCAATTTTGTTTTGTTTTCTTAGGTTTTCAAAACAGCACAACAAGAAGAAATTAAGAAATATTCTCAATGCTGTCACAGTAGTCTAAGTGATACAATAAGGCTGGCCATTACTTTGGATTAGAATATGTAAGAGACCCAGTCATTTGAAACCAAATCCAGTGATCAAACGCTCCAGCTAGTTCTTTAATCTCCCGAATAATAGCTAGAAGGCTATGAAGATTAACTATGCTGACTGGAAGTGACCTAATTTTACATTGATTTTGTTTGTGCAAAACGTTTTTAATTTAATCTTGAACATTTTGCATAATGTTCTCTAGTTCTTCTTTATCCATAAACTCCCTTCTCCAAAGATTTGGTAGGTAAATTATCCCTTGCTCTTCTAATTTGCTTATATAGTGACATAATTTTAAAGGTAATTAGAACTTTATTTTGCTGGTCTTCATTTCCCATGAGGCTTTGTTTCTCTGGATATGATACCATCATGTACTTTCTCCCTTTTCAAATTCCTTTTTTGAGTTTCTTTTTCTACTAGGAAAGTTTGTATTTGTACTTATATTCCCAATTTAGCACAGTGCCTGGCACAGATTGTTGACCAACTGGTCAGTTGGCTAGTAAATAGATCCCCTGGACTATAACTGTTATGGAAAAAATGCTCTGAATCTATATAATGATACTTCTGGTATAGCTTTAACTCTTCTCTGGAGCACACCTGCTATTTGTTATTTGTGTTCAATTGGACAAATCTTGTCAAGTACTGCAATGACATCCTTATCTCAAAAATTTTTGTACATTGCAATTGGATGATTGTAAAGGTCAGAAATTTCACACATTCCCTATTTCATACCAAATATCTGGCATTATTCCAGGAGTACTTTCTGTGAACCAACTGTGCTTCCCTGGGGGTTTTGACCATAGTTAATAATCAACTTAATAATCTGGGTCATAGGAAAATTCCTACTATGGGGGTAACATCCTCTCCATTATCTTTGGGACTTAGCATTTTTAAGAGAGAGATACAAAAGTAAAGGGACTCCAGGGGACAAATTCTACAAAACAATAATCAGAAACGGTTTCAAGATGGAACACTAAAATAGGCTTTAATTCTATGGGGAATACGGAGACTAAAGTATGAAGTATGAATCAAAGATTCAAAGTATAAAATAGATTGAAGAGAAGAAAATAATGAGAGTAGGGGGAAAAGAAAAAAATGAAATTAAAAACAATCAAAACAATTTGAAGGGAAGGAGAGAAGGGGAGATTTTATAGGAGTAAGTAATTGAGAGAAAAAAATGAAAGAAAGAAAGAATTAAATAGCTAGAAAAAAAAACTAATAAGAAAATTAAACTAAAAGAAACTCAAAGGGAACTAATTAAAAGAAAAAACTAATAAGTTAAGCAAAACTTCAAAATTAAGAAAGGGTTAGCAAATGGAAGAGATACCTTGAGGAGGAAAAAAAAAGAGCCAGAAACAACAGGGTTTTCTTAATTAAGCTAAAATAACTGAAGGGACAATGTACTGTGATTAGAGAGGAATGGGGGAAAATCCCAATTCAGAATTAAAAAAACCCAACATTAGACACAAATGGAGGAAAATATAAACCTAACCTTTATAGTTTTAAATATGAATGTATTGAACAATGCAATAATATGAAAAAAAATGACAAATTGATTAAGAAAGCAAATTCCAATCTGTTGCTTAGAAGAAACAGAAAAAGCTAAAGACATACAGAGAATAAAAAATGAAGGAATAGAACAAAATTTACTATGTACCTGGTGAATTAAAAAGAGCAGAAGGTACATTCAATCTGTTAGATAAAGCAAAAACAAATATTCACAACATAAGAAAAGATAAACAAGTAAGTTACAGTACGCTGAAAGGAACTGTCAATATTAAATTTGTAGGTTCCAAAATCTTCAGCATTTAAATTGAAAAAGGAAAAATTAACTAAACTCTAAGAGGAAATAGTACTATGTCAGTGACAAATTTCAATGTCCTCTTCTCTGTTTTAGACTAGTCTAATAGAAAGGTAAACAGAAAGGGAAATATGGAACTAAACAAATTGCTGGAGAAATCAGAAGAGCTAAAAAGGTTAAGGGGATGCATATATATATATATATATATATGTATTTTTTTTTTTTTACAAAAAATGGTGATGTATTAAGACATAGAGACATTGTAAATAAAGATGAAGAAGCAGAACTAGTAAATACCTCCTTTACAGACCATAAAACAATTAAACTACTAATCAATTCAAGGAGAAAAAATAGCAGAGACCCAAATAAACACTTAACAATGAAATTCTAAATAAGAATGAATCAGTTATAGGAATCCATGACAGGAAAAATTAATAATTGTGTGAAAGAACAGAATGATGAAGCAACATACCAAAATTTCTGGGATACAATTAAACAGTCTTTCTTTTATCCCTAGCAATGTCTGGTGCCTGGCTCATAGTGGGTGTTTAGTAAATGGATATTTATTGACCATTTGATTATTTAATCAAAAAGGACTCAGTCCTTAAACAAGACTAAAGCTAATTTTAAAAATTTGTCTTCAGTGATACCAAAAACACATTACACTTTGAAAAATTCTCTGCTCAATCTTAACTGGTACTTAAGAATGGATTTTATTCAGTAGATATTACTTGTTTGTTATATCCCACCTTCACGCCAGTATTTCACAGGTATACTCCTACCCTTGAGTAATAAAGGGAAGGAGATCAGCTTTGTTAAATATTTTCTATTATTATTATCATTACAAAGCTTTCTGTCTATCATCCATCCATCCATCCATCATCTCTCCTCTCTCTCTCTCAAATATATATATATATATATCCAGTTCAAGATGTCCAATAGACAGAGATAAAGATGCAAGTCTAGAGGTGAGGAGAGAGGTTAAACTTGGATAAATAAATTTGAGAATCATTAGCATGGAGATGATACTGAATTCATGGGATCTGATGGGATCGCCTAACAGAAGAATATAAGGGGAGAGGAGAGCCTAGGATAGAGTGCTGGAAGACACCCAGGGTTGGTGGCCATCACCTGGACAGAAATAATACAGTTGTATAAGATAGAGAGCTCATTCTTCTTGACTCTCTGCAGACTCTGACACTGGCAATAACTATTTCCTCCTTGATCCTGTCTTCTATCTGACTGCTTCTTCTCAGGCTCCCTCATCCAAGTCATGACCTGGTCCAACCATAGGAGTCTTACAGAACTTTTTCTTTCCCTCTTCACACTACTTAATTGATGATCTTATTAGATTCCATACATTTAATTATTATCTCTATGCTGATAATTCTCAAATCTACCTAGTCTGTCTTTATCTCACTGCTGACTTTCCATTGCAAATTTCCAACTGCCTGTCATTCATCTTGAACTGGATATCCACTAGACATCTTATGAATTCTATCTTTTTCAGAAAACCTCTCCCTTCCTAATTTCCCGATTACTATTGAGGGAACCGCCGGCCTTTTCACCCCACCTCATCTTCAGCTCCTTACTCTTCCTCATTTCCATGACAAGAATATTTACTGACCATTTGATTATTTAATTAAAAGGGGCTTAGTCCCCTGCCCAGCCTGGAACAGACCCTCATCACTGGTCACTTTGACTATTGCAGTAGCTGCTGCTGAGTTTATCTATCTCCACTCCCTCCTAGCTCTAATCCATGCTCCATTAAACCACCTTACTCTTAAATCTCAGAGTTGACCGTGTCACCGCCCTACTCAAAGAACTCCAATTGTTCCCAATTACCTCCCAGATTGAATACAAAGTCCTCTGTTTGGCATTCAAAGCCCTGTCCCATACTTAAGAGTATCAGTTTGAGGGAGTCTGTGACACAGTTGAGGGAGCAAAGGCGATTTAATCAGATAAGATTAAGAGAGGCAATGGTCATGTGGGGGAATAAGCAAGATATGTGGACCTCATGATTGTGGGGAAAACAAAAAATCACAGGCCATATTCCAATCTTCTTAGACATTTCTTTCTTTCTTTCTTTCTTTCTTTCTTTCTTTCTTTCTTTCTTTCTTTCTTTCTTTCTTTCTTTCTTTCTTTCTTTCTTTCTTTCTTTCTTTCTTTTTTTTTTAATAACGTTTTATTGACAGAACCCATGCCAGGATAATTTTTTTACAGCATTATCCCTTGCACTCACTTCTGTTCCGATTTTTCCCCTCCCTCTCTCCATCCCCTCCCCCAGATGGCAAGCAGTCCTATACATGTTGAATATGTCACTGTATAGCCTAGATACAATATATGGGTGCAGAACCGAACAGTTCTCTTGTTGCACAGGGAGAATTGGATTCAGAAGGTATAAATAACCGGGGAAGAAAAACAAAAATGCAAGCAGTTTATATTCATTTCCCAGTGTTCTTTCTTTGGGTGTAGCTGCTTCTGTCCATCCTTGATCAATTGAAACTGAATTAGCTCTCTATCGAAGAGATCCACTTCCATCAGAATACATCCTCAAATAGTATCATTGTTGAGGTATATAATGATCTCCTGGTTCTGCTCATTTCACTTAGCATCAGTTCATGTAAGTCTCTCCAAGCCTCTCTGTATTCATCCTGCTGGTCATTTCTTACAGAACAATTATATTCCATAACGTTCATATACCACAATTTACCCAGCCATTCTCCAAATGATGGGCATCCATTCATTTTCCAGCTTCTAGCCACTACAAACAGGGCTGCCACAAACATTTTTAGACCTTACTTTCTGACATGTACTCTCCGATGCAGTGAGCTGACTCCCTTGCTGTTCTAAGAAGATACTCAGCCTCTTGGACCAGCTTTCCCCTATACCAGGAATTCTCTTTCCTCATCTCTACTTCCTGAATTCCCTGGCTTCCTTTAAGTCCCAATTAAAATTCAATTTTCCAAAGGAAGTCTTTCCCAACCCTTCTTAATTTTTGCATGTTCTCTCTGTTATTTTTTCCTTATTTGTCTTGTATAGAGCTTGCTTTGTTATTTAGAGCTTCTTATTTTCCTCATGAAAGTGTAAACTCCTTAAGGACAGAGACTGTAAACTCCTTAAGGACAGAGACTGTCTTTTTGCCTCTTTTCATATTCCTGGCATTTAGCACAGTGCCTGGTGCACAGTAGGCATTTAATAAATGTTTACTGATGGGGCAGTTGGTGGTGCAGTGGATAGAGCATCAGCCTTGAAGTCAGGAAGATCTGAGTTCAAATCTAATCTCAGACACTTAACACTTCTTAGCTGTGTGACCCTGGGCAAGTCAGTTAACCCCAATTGTCTCAGGGGGAAAAAAGTTTATTGATGAACAATACGATACAATTAACATCTTATGGGAGGTGATTCAAGGCAATTCTAATAGACTTGTAATGGAAAGAGCCATGAGCATCCAGAAACCAAATGTGGATCAAAGCATATTTCTTTTCACCTTTTTGTTGTTTGTTAGATTGTTTTTTTCCTTTTCTCTTTTTTTTTCTTTTGATCTGATTTTTAATAATTTTTTTTTTTTGGCTTCTATTTCCTAATCCCTGTACAAAAAGTGAACACCTTTCTAGTTAAAGTAAAGGGAGTAACCTTACTGGGGGAAAAAGAAAGAAAAAAAAAAAAAGAAAAATTGCACATTTTAAATGACTAATTCCCTCAAGGAGTTCTACCATTTAGGAGAGGAGAAACCAGTTGTAGCAGGTACACAGGGGAAAAACTACATTTGGCCATAGCTACTTATCCAGAAGAGACTCTGTCCAATACTTAGAGTTACCAGTTTGAGAGAGTCTGTGACACAGTTGAGAGAACAAAAGCAATTTAAACATATCAAGACAAATATGATTAAGAGTGGCAATGGTCACTTGTGGGAGTAAGCAAAGTTATGTGAAGAAGGGGAAGATAACATGTGATTGTGAAAAAAAGTCATAGGCCATATTATTTTCCCTAAAATGTGATTTACATGATCCATGCACCTACATTTTTTTTAGTTTAAGAAAATTTTTACTAATCTATTGATATTTCAGCAAAGTTATTGAAATGAATGAGAAAATTTTGTTTTTTTAAACCAACCTTTGGGATTTAGGTTAATGACTAACAAATATATAGGAGAAATTAAATCTGGAAGATTAAGTCAATCCACTATTATCACCTACGATATTATCAAAAGAAGAACTTTAAATTCTTCCATTCTTTTCTAGTAAAACCTTTAGCTCTTTCCAAAGAACAATACTTTCAAAATGTAATGATTAACTTGATTTCAAGGTCTTGGAAAACACTGTCATGAAGAAAGTGTAGATAAAGAAAAAACTATTAACTTAGAATGGGGAAGAGGGGTAGTATACTCAGGAAAAGAGTCCTATTATTTTTACCTGAACTAATTACAAGATCTATGTGCATTCTGAATATTGCATTTAAGGAAGCTTATGATTCCCAAGGTTTTTTGTTTTTTTTTGTGTGTCAAGGGAAATAGTGAGAAATGAGCAATACAAATTAGTTTCCCCTTACGTTAAATTTATAATAATGCCATAAGGAAAATAGTCATTACAATTCTTATTACATCCAAGGATAGAGCTTACATATTTATAGGTCTGATGGTTTAGCATCTACCTTATTTTGCTTACATAATTTTAACAAAGCAAGTAGCACTTGCTACATCCTCCCATAGTTCTTGGCAGTGTAAGAATGATATATAATTCTCTAAGGAGAACCAAGGTAACTGGAAGTTACATGAAATACTGACTTATTTAATATTAAATGCTATATTAAAACAAGTAACATTATACATTAAATTTCCAGTGAGCTTTGGTATGATAAACTAATAGTAGAAATAGATCTGGCAACCCTCTGGGTTTTTTGAGATCTGAGAGCTGTACCAGAGGCCATTGGTCTTAACTCCCCCTAAAAACAATACTCTGAAATAAAGACTTTCTTTGATTTGGGGTAATTCAGACCAAATTTGTATATGTCTTGCTGAAATTAGACAAAACAAAGAGATAGAGATATCAGCATAAACATAGAGCAGAATAGTCTTGCATGAACTGATGCTAAATGAAGTGAGCAGAAC